>NW_027175832.1:15314718-15914718 GCF_023055335.1 Clinocottus analis | reverse complement strand
GCATACCGACCCGTCTATTGCAGCTGTCAGTCAGTCACTGTGAATTACAATGTTGCTCGTGGTGTTCACAGATCTATCATCTCCTATGTGTTTTCCATGCAGGTGCGAGGTGGGCACTCACCACTGGGCTCAGTGTAATGACGCCCCAGTGAAGTACGCCCGCTTCCCCGTCACAGGACTGGTGGAGGGGCGTTCTTATGTCTTCAGGGTGCGCGCCTTGAACAAGGAAGGAGTCAGCCGTCCTTCCCGCGTCTCTGAGGCCGTTGTTGCCATGGATCCCTCCGACCGAGCTCGCCTCAGAGGTGAGAGACACACCGGAGTCCTGCTGACACACTGCAACAAACAACACCTGTCTTTTTTTTATGTATATTTTATTTTGTTTTGTTTTTTCCAACAGCCGGCCCCTCAGCTCCTTGGACTGGGATGATCAAGTTCACAGAGGAGGATCCCACTGGTTTGAAAGTTTTAAACTCTTCAACTAAATAGTGTCGTAATGTTAGTTATTTTAATTTCCAGGTGTGTCATTAGTTAAAAGTGACGTGGCATTTTATACTGACTAATGGGGCTGCGCTCTGATTTAGAGCTGATTGAGTTCACTAATTCTTTTAATAGACATTCACTAACCTAAATCAAATATTATTCAGCTAAAGTTCTGTGTGAACATTGAACACTGTTTAATTTAAAAGTTTGGCACATTTTGTTAAATGGGTTTTGTAGAAAACATAATATTCCTCTGAATAAGCTTGTTTTGGTGTCAGTATGACATTTTTTTTGAGTGACAACCAGCCCAAGTGACTTGTGCTCACTGTAAGTACAGTCACCTGAAGCGACTTCCCTCTTGACTCCTCAGTGGGAATTGTCCCCGGAGAACCTTCGGATGTTGTGGTTACTGAGGCCACCAAGAGCTACGTGGTGCTCGCCTGGAAGCCTCCAATCCAGAGGGGTCACGAAGGAGTCATGTATTACATTGAGAAGGCGAGTAGAAAAGGTCGCCTCATCCTCTTATTTAAAGCCACAAGCCCCAATAGCTTGGGAATCGCTGCGTTAAGCCTGATGCAGAATTTGCGGCTATTTATGTGTTTTCAATTATTTTGTCTGTGTTAATGGATGGGATATTTTTTTTGGCAAGTGTTTTTATACTGGCTACCTGTCCACCACAGTGTATGTCAGGGACAGACACCTGGCAGAGGGTGAACACTGGCATGCCAGTCAAGTCTCCCCGCTTCGCCATGTTTGACCTGGAAGAGGGTAATTCCTACAGCTTCCGCGTACGCTGCTGCAACTCCGCTGGTGTGAGCGAGCCCTCTGTAACCACAGGAGAGACCACGGTCGGAGATAAACTGGGTGAGCTGTATTATCTATATTATGGACAGGTGTTACAGTTCATGATATCGCAGATTTATTGTCCACAGACTGCAGGTCCTTCCTGCATTATGTTCCGTCTGATCCCAATTCATGATGTCTCCAATTCTTTACAGATCTGCCCTCAGTTCCGGGCAATCCAGTTCCCACCAGGAACACTGACACCTCAGTGGTGGTCTTCTGGGCGGCCTCTAAGGATGTGAAACACCTGGTCGGCTACTATATTGAATATAGCGTGGTGGGCACTGAAGAGTGGATTCCGTGCAACAACAAACCTGTCAAGCAGACCAGGTATGTACTGTCAAAGAAAAGTCTGAGTTCACAAGTTCAATATTAATTTGAAAGTACGGTCCCATAATTTACTCATGGTTGTCGTAAACAAAAATGTTATTTAAACATTTAATGTATGGAGCAGTATTTACTGTCGCTGCTCCAGTGGTTGAAATACATAATGGGTTGTATTGGTGTTCAGGTTTGATAACTTCAAACTGGAGGTGCAAACTGGTTTAATACAAAATCTATATAATAATAATAACAAAAATAATGACAAATGTCTCTGACTTGTTTTTTTTAATTTAATTAGTGGAATCTTTTTATTGTCATTTTAGTTTTGCTGTGGTGAAGTTTGCAACTCCTCACTAGGAACATATGTGTCATTTATTTACTTGTTTTTGATCAGTTTGGCTGTCTTAACCATAGAGCATACATTTTGTCAAAGGCGTAAGTATTTGAAAGTTTAACCTCAGCTCTATAATAAACTGTGTCGTAAAAACATAAATCCCCATTTGGATCCATTAAAACCCACATTTTTGACCATGCAATTGCTACAGCGTAAAATCACTTAGTCTATTAGATCATGCCATCAATCTCGAGCCCTGGCTACAAAAAATACCAATGTGTCAAAATCAATGTTGTCGCCAATCATTGACATATCCCAGACTGAAAACAACAATTTACTGTTGAAGATAATCCAAAACAAACCGTCAAAATGAATGAATATCTGCTAGTGATGCCAGTTTTTTTTGACAAAGATAGGTCTGTCCTTCAAAGACATTAGAGTGAGGCACAATAGTCAACTCCTATTATTTATTGTGTGAAGATAATATGACTCTTTACACTTTCAGGTTTGTGTGCCACGGCCTGACTACGGGGTCAAACTGCGTGTTCAGGGTCAAAGCGGTCAACGCTGCTGGATACAGCCAGAGCTCCTCCAATTCTGATGCTGTGGTTGTGCAGGCGGCCATCTGTGAGTGTCCTCTCAACTCATCTCCATTTTTCCACTTTGCCTGTAGCAGCCAAGCTATACTCTCGCCGTCTGCTGATTCCTCCTGGCTATTTTTAAACATTTAATTATTCAGGGAATGATCGCTGAAAATGTACACTTGTATTCACTTCAACACATTCACACGCACACAACCTACAGCCCTCTGCTGAGAACCTCTTAACTCATCTTCGTTCATGAAATATCTTTCATCCATTGTTTTCCTTTTTCCTAACCAAAAATGTGTCACCGTTATTCTCGGGGACTGTACAGATATTATGTAAGATTCTCCTCCGATCGATTAGCCACCAGAGTATCTTCTCTAGTTCCTGTATATCCGTAGTTTAATTAATGAATTCAGGTGGCGCACGTTTATATGTGGCTGCTGGTTGAGATATTTGCATGAGCCTGCCTCACATACTCATCACTAACACTGGATGTTGTCAGTTTGCTGTTCCTCATCCCTTCATTTATTAGTGACAAAGTTCAAGAAAACAAAAGATAATGCTTTACGATACTTAATGCAGGTATTGATTTGTTTTTGCTTGAGTTCTGTTTTGCTTTTTGCCAAGGTGAAGGCTAAAGCATTGTGTTCGTAAAGAGCATGAGCCTAACGAGAGACTCGTCTGGCTTTCGGAGATTTCCGTAGCGTGAAAGTTATCCTGCTTCTGGCCTCGCGTGTAAGTACTTCATCCATTACAATGACCCTAAAAGAGTGTGTTGCTTGTGTGTTCAAAGCATGTCGCATGTTCAACTGTCCACTAATGAGACCTAAGATCTATGAAATATCCGGGTAGTGCCAGGCCATCTGTATGCGATCATCGTCATGAACGGGAAAACAAACAAATAGGGTCTGAGTAGCTGAAAAATGATCTTCTTGAACACACTTCATCATTTTTTTGTCTCCTCTTACAATAAATAAAACCTTTCTTCGCAGCCGTCCCTGGAAAGGCCACTGGTGTGACCCTGCTGGAGGCTGTGAAGGACTACATGATGCTGGCCTGGACCGAGCCTGCTAGCAATGGAGGAGCAGATATCAGGGGATACTTCGTGGACTACAGGACAGTGAAGGGAGACGTCGTTGGAAAATGGCATGAATTGAACCTCAAGGCATTGACTACTACCTCCTACAAAGTAAGTTTGCTGATTTCAAACACCCGTGAATCAAAATTCCTATTAAATTATGTTGGCTTTTCTACGAACAAAGGAAACATAATGTCGTCATTTACTGCAATGTCTCAAGCTTGAAGGCAGTTTGAACCTTTTCATTCAATGAAGCTCAAATTAGTTTATCTACTTCATTTACATGTGTCAGCCCAAAACAGGTGTTTTAATCTCATCCTCATATCTGCATTTTGTGTCTTTTAGGCTGAGAACCTGAAGGAGAACGTCTTCTACCAGTTCCAGGTGCGCGCCATGAACATGGCAGGTGTGAGTAAAGCCTCTCAGCCTACTTCAGCTCTGGAGTGCAAGGAGTGGACTATTACTGTGGCAGGTATGACGGACAGCATACTGACCAAAACTTTGGGTCATTAGATATGAGAGAGGAACGAATTAGACAATTATTCGACTAGCGGGTTGACAGAAAATGAATTGGCAATTATTGATGATCAATTTATCTTTTAAGCTATTTCTAAGTAAAAATGCGAAACGTTTCTGTTCCTAGCTTTTCAATTGTTAGAATGTGATTGTTGATCGTGATCAAGAAAATAATTGTCTAATGGTCAGCATTATTATACATGAGTAACAGATGCTAGTCTGAAAAAAAGATCCCTCTCTTTGCATTCAGAGACCTCAATGCATTTCAGAGACAGTAACAGCCTATTCATGGGATTTTGTGCAATGCCAAAATGTATAATATACTTTAGAAAAGAATTTAACCAGCATTCCCTTTCAATAAATACAATTGAATTTTAAAAAAAAATACATTCAAATATACTTTTTGGAAATGTTTATCCTAAAATACACAGGATTTGCATTCCATTCTTGAAAAGCTCACTGTACTGAACATCTTGTTACAGAGTGTTTGAGAACATCATCTCTATTTCTGCTCCCAGGTCCTCCTGTTGGTCTGCGTGTGCTGGAGGTCCGTGACACCTCCGCCGTGGTCCTGTGGGAGCCGCCCGCCTTCAATGGCCGCACTCCGGTCAATGGCTACTACATGGACGTCAAGAAGGCTTCTGCCGGAGAGGAAGGCTGGAAGGCTGCTCACGAAAAGGTCAACAAGATGAAATACATGAAGGTGAGGATGCTGAAGAGATTGTTGGATTGGATCTTCCTGAACTGCAGTTATTTACCTTTCCAACAACAATGCGTGCATCTCTATGTGATATGTACGGAAGTGAAATAATGAGGACAGCGGTCTTCTAACTATCCATCCCGTCGACTCCTCTCGGGCCGATTCAGGTGACGGGGCTGAAGTCGGGTACATCCTACGTCTTCCGTGTTCGTGCTCAAAATCTGGCTGGAGTTGGAAAGCCCTCAGCAGTCTTGGGTCCAATCCTGGCCCAGACTAGCCCTGGTGAGCGTGATTTGTTATGTAACTCACACATTCAGTTGCATTAGTGTTCCTACGCAGGTCTGGGAAAGTACTAATCGATGAATTAACTTTTTGTATAGCTAAGTAGACTATCATGTCTTATGTTTTATTATTTTCTCCTGTAATGACTGTAACCGTGAGTTTTTAAGAGCTGAAATCTTAAATGCCAGTAGTGCACACACACACACACACACATACAGTAAGCATTTGCTCTCTGTTCCCCAGACACCAAAGAGATTTATGTGGACGTTGATGACGATGGTGTGATCTCTATGATATTTGAGTGCTCCGAGATGAAGGAGGGCTCTGAGTTTGTTTGGTCCAAGAATTACCAGACCATAACAGACACCTCTCGCCTGACTATTGTCACTGAACGGGGCAGGTAAATGTTATTTAAGTGCCCCGCGGAGGGACCCAATTGACTCTCTCGCTCTTGTTTCAGGCTTGTGTGCAAAGGCCATGTTTTCCTCATACCTTGTCGTCCCTGCGTGTCCTTATCTCCAGGTCCAGAGCTATCTTCAACAATCCCTCCGTGGAGGATCTGGGCATCTTCTCCTGTGTGGTCACCAACACTGACGGCTTCTCCTCCAGCTACACACTCACCGAGGAGAGTGAGTCCGCCCACACTGTTGGCATCTCTCTGCTCCGTTTGAGCTTGAAACTTGATTCACTTGTTATTTGTTTGGGTGACGTCGGTGCTCAAGGTGTGAGGCGGTCTTGAAGGACTGTCTTTGTTATATTTGACCTCTGTTACACTCTGGTGTCTGTGTGTGTTTGTCTGGAAAGTTGCTTCAAATTATTCAGTGAGTTTCCGTTCAAGTTGTTGTCAGAGCCGAGGCTGTACTTGACACTGAGTATTTCTGTCGGCATTAATAATGTACTCTTATAAAATACTGTCAGACTAGTAGTGGAGACGTTGATGCTGAATGGTTTTGATATTCACCCATTTTGTTGCTGCTGTTGTTGCTGTTGTTGTTGTCACCTGACAGGTCTCAAGCGTCTTCTGGACATCAGCCATGAACACAAGTTCCCCGGTGAATATCCAACCACTGCACATAAACTACCAATCCCTTTTATGCGTTTTCTTTTATTGCTTATCAAGGCGTTAGATTTTATTCATCGATGCGCTCCAGATACACAGGTTTCTCTTAGAAATTGTATTTACTAAGCCTTTGTTACTTGCATAATTAAAACAAATGTGTTTTATCAGTTATTCCCTTCAAGAGTGAAATGGGCATGGAGCTGCTGGAGAAGGGTCGCGTGCGTTTCTGGACACAGGTGGAGAAATGCACTTCGGCCTGCCAAGTGGATTACGTCTTTAATGATGTCCTCATTACTCAGGGAAAGGTAGGAATCATGACTTCCTTCCATGTCGTCCTGTGAGTCCAATTATAGTTGCAAGTTGTCTTCCACTAACTGATCCGCCCGGGTTTGCTTGTACGTTTCTGCTTCCAGAAATACACAATGAACTTCGACAAGTCCACCGGCATCATTGAAATGTTCATGGACTCTTTGGAGGTCAGCGATGAGGGAACGTTCACCTTTAACCTGGTGGATGGAAAGGCGAAGGGCACAACCAGTCTGGTGCTCATTGGAGATGGTGAGTCCTCAAATGCAGTTTTTTATATCCATGTTGAGGTTCACAGATTTTCCATGATGTAAGTTTTAACTGTGGAAATGGAATAGACCCCCCAACCAAAAGATGACTTTTTGAAGGCTACAAGCTCAAAGCCTTCCTTTAATGCAGTGGTTCTCAACCTGTTTTTCAGTGATGTACACCATGTGAAATATGTTTTCAGCTAAATACCAGCGCAAAGCATTTTTGGTTGTAAAAATGACACACAGGGCCGTAATACACAGCGCTATGACATCAGTGGCTGATTTATAATAGAATAAATACAATTTTGTTCATGAATTTACACATATATATATTGTATTCAGTATTTATTAAATAGCTATTTTCAAAGGATTTTTGAATGGATGCAAATTATTTAAATTATATATATATATAATGTATATATATATATATATATTTTTTTTTAATATCACATGTGCCCTGGAGTGCCTTCACGTACCCTCATTTGAGAGCCACTGCTCTCCTGGGTGTGTTGCATGTGCTGCAGTTTAAGTATGTGTCCATTGAGGGGCAGCAGCAGACCACCTTTCCTTACTGTCATGTCCGCCAGCTGATTTTCTGATGCACTTCTCCCTATCCAGAGTTCAGGGAGCTCCAAAAGAAATCTGAGTTTGAGAGGGCAGAATGGGTCAGGAAACAAGGTGAGGCTTCTCACTTATCACTGTCACAAGCTCAACACCAACTGCACAAGTGTGTTTCCTCATCAGTTTTCTTTGACTATCCACAGGTCCTCACTTTGTCGAGTACCTTGGGTTCACTGTTACTAAAGAATGTAACGTGCTGTTGAAGTGCAAGGTAAGAAAAGTGATTGTGAAATAGTTGTACTATTAAAAGGAGCATGACAAATGCATCCCAGGCAACGGAACTTAATTGCATTGCTCTTCTTTCCCTCCACAGATAGGAAATGTCAGACCAGAGACTGAGATCACCTGGTCTAAGGACAGCATTGAGATTGCGGAGGATGATGAGGACGCGAAGAAAATCGAGAAAAAGGACAGCGACCTGACCTTTAATATCGGAAAGGTCAGCCCATTAGACAGAGGCTGTACATTGTGGGGAGCCATGAGCTTTATGAGCAAAGAGCGAGAAGCGTCGCTTCTGATGCAGCTGTGCTTCCATCGTAGACCTAGACGAGATGCTACGCTGCCAACCATCCCTCTCTGACACACAGATTAATAAATGATGAAACACTTTTAAAAATATTCACAGTCCCGCTGGTGTGCTGCTACAGTGAGCATGTCGGACATGGGAGTTAGAGTAGACGTTTTGGGTACAACAGACTCCATTTTGGCGCTTTTTGCCTTTAATTCTTATTCTAATGTTGTACATTTTGATATTATAGACAATAGATCATGCTATTCAACATTTATGCCCATATAGTGTTAATACAGTATATGGTTTATCTGTGTGATTCATTCTTAAACACTCCATTTCTAACACTCTATTCAATTTAACTCCTCTGGCCAATTTACTCAAACATTTTAAAACTGAAAAGCTGTTTTTTATTTTATGGTATTCATCTGGTTTGTCCGTCCGATTTATGGCCAATGCAGTTATATTGATGTTTCAAGGTACCTGTACATTGAAATTGTATAAACATCACTCATAAAGAGAGGGTTGGTGTCATTGCATGAGCTCAGGAGAGGTGGCCCGTCCATTGCCACTCCGGTCATCGCACTTGCATTAACTGGCTTATCCATCTAATTCACAGTGGGTTATTAAGCAAGACAAACCGAAAGAAAAAGGAGGAAAAAAGCCAACTGCAGAGGATGTTCCACCACCACCAAGACCCAAAGTCTGGACATAATCATTGCTGCCATAAGTTCTCTAATTTATCTGTGTGTCCTCCTCGTCTCACCTTTTTCATGTTTCCCTTTTAACGCCTGCAGCATCCCGGGCAGAAGAAAAGCTTGCCTTTTCTGCCTAGCTGGTCTCTGTCTGGATGTTCTACTGTCTATTATCTGTCCCAAGAATTATACTGTATTCCGCCTCTTTGATTTAAAAGAGAATTCATGGCTGCCTCAAGGATACTGAAATGTATTGTACTTCGAACTCTAGATCTCCAAGGCGGATGCAGGTACTTACGAGGTCATCCTGAGGGACGACAGAGGCAAAGATAAAAGCATTTTCAGTCTGATGGACGCAGGTAAAGTCCCTTTCATAAATTTCTGTGAGTGAAAAAGTGGTGCTAAAAGTCTTGCACACAAAAAAGGTGATTAATTGCTGTTGGCATCCTTTTGTATCCCCAGGATACCAAGCTGTAATGAATGAGCTGTTCAGGGTTATTGGTGAGTCATTAAACGTCACACTTCAAACAGCAATAAAGTATCAGGCGGTCGAAAAACACCAGCAGAATGTGCACATTTACAGTACTCTTCCACTGCATGAACTATTAAAAGCTAGACTGAAACATTTCACGATAAAAAATGTAGAAATATTTAATTACATACCATGAATCCATATGGTTTCCGCGGCATGAAGATAAACGCCTGCCTTTTACTCTTTTCTTTCTAGCCAACTCCTCCACTGATATCAAAGTCATCAGTACTGAACATGGCATCATCCTGTACTCCGAGGTCACGTATTACAACGAGGAACAGCGTGTCGGTTGGCTGCACAAGTATGTAAAAACAACCTCATTCACAACATAATTTTTCATCTCCTGTCTGGCATAAACACGTGCAGTTTGTCATGAAGTACACAGGCACAAACAAGTATGAACACAATCATTTAAATTGTATAGCTTCATCAAGTGTGACTAAACTTGGATCCTGAAGTTAATGAAATCAATAAAATATGCCTGTATTTACACAATGTGAAATATTTTCACACGTATTATGAAATAGTTAATTTATTTCCTAGGGACAACACAAATGAACACAATGTAAATCGATGCTAATTTCTCCCTACAGTTTTTGGGTAGGTTGATGTTATACATTCAAATAAAAAAAGCCGTATAAAAATCAGACGGAACAACATCAAAGCACATATACTGTAAAGAAAATGTAATAAATAAATTAAAAAAACAGACACATAGACGGTCAGAACTTTACAACGCACCAAATATCACAAAGGACTACAAATATGTATTGTCACTAAGGAAGTGTGGAGCACAAGATATGTCAAATATCATATTGCTATAGTTGTTTCTTCAAGTGTGAGGCTCTCTCTCTCAAATGAGGTGGTAGTGTTTTCCAGCCATGTGATGCTTGAAAAGAAAAAGGCTTTTTGTCAAAGACCTCCTTTCGGTTGTTTTTACATGTCTGTGACCAATTAGTAAAGTAGTTGAGGGAGAATAATTGACTGCATAAAAGTTATTTTCCACTTTCCACTGCTGACTAATATCGCAGCATAAGAAATTAATTAAATTGATCAATTTGGACTCTAATTGTCAGCCTTAGCTCATAATACTCTCACAAGCTATAAGAAAACAATCCACAGATGGGGACAAAAGCTCACTAACCACTAGTGATGCAGCCCACATAGATGAAATCTCTCCTTTTGGTATAATACAAGGATGACTGTGCAGACTTTAAACGTCGACTGCGATTGCTGCTCTCCTGTCTGAATCTTGCATTTCAGTGTAATTGATACTTTCAGTAAACAGACCAGTTTTAATTGATCTCTACATTTCCCATTTTTCCATTAGAGATGCTAAGATTGCCGCCTCAGAGAGAGTTAAGTCAGGAGTCACAGGAGAGCAGCTTTGGCTTAAAATCAATGAGCCCACTGAGAAGGACAAAGGCAAATACTCCATGGACATCTTCGATGGCAAGGACGGTGTAAAGAGAGCCTTTGATCTGACTGGCAAGGGTGAGGAAAACTGCTAAAGTCAAACAAGAAAGAAAATAACTCATTGCTGTGCTAAAATGTGCCATTTACTTTGGCTATTTTGTCTGTAACTATTTATAATTTGTTGCAGCATGGGAAGAGGCATTTGAAGAATTCCAAAGACTCAAGTAAGTAAATAAACTCATCTGACTGAATTCTTCTGCTGTGTAATTCTGAAGAGGATGTTTACACAAATAAATACTAGCAGTCATCACAAACTTAAAATAGACTATATGTACTTTGTGAGCTATTTCAGAGGAACTCAAAAATACATTGCTTGGAATTGTTTTTCTTTTAGAATATAAAATGTTCGCAACCTTTCTGACCTATGATATCATTTAAGGATGCTTCTGACAATGTCCGTCTCCTTCCTTCCTTCTTTCCTTCCTTCCTTTCGTAGGATGGCAGCCATCGCAGAGAGAAGTACGTGTTTTTTTAATCTAGGTTCCTCCCATGAGACATGATGTAACATTTACTTGGACGTAGAAGCTATTTCAGTTTTACTATCGTTTTAAACTTGGGTTCAGTGGAATTAAAGATACATGAGTGTGTTGGTCATCATATTTTCAAGTTCCCATTGAAAGAACATTCTTTCCAGAGGATTCAATTATTTAAATATATTTCTGCAATGTTGGATTGACCAAAAGGACATTTCCAGCCAAAGCCTATTCAAATCAATAATGAATACAGTCAAGGTAAAATATGACAAAACGTTTTATGAAGGATGGTTCAGTCAGTGTCTGTTAATATTTAGTTGTCAACCAGTCCACGGGTTGACTGACTAATGGTTGCTTCTTGCTTCTTGGCTCACTCTTATATTTCTTGTTTAGATCGTGCTCGTGTTATTGGAGGCTTGCCAGATGTGGTTGCCATTCAAGAGGGCAAGGTAAATAAATTAGATAGTCAGTGTGTTAACACACACTCTGTCCCACCGTCCTCTTTCGCTTTCATTGTCTCATTGATTGGAGCGTCTCTTTTCTCTGTGCAATCAATATTCGTACGACACACGTTAAACCCCTGCAATCCTCTCGTTCTCTTTAGTCCTTGAACCTGACTGGCAATGTCTGGGGCGAGCCCACGCCTGAGGTGAGCTGGACAAAGAACGACAAGGAGCTGGTATCTAACGAGCGCTACCAGCTCAAGTTCGAGCACGGCAAGTTTGCCAGCATCACAATCGCCGCCGTCACCACAACTGACTCTGGCAAATACGCCCTCCTGGTCAAGAACAAGTACGGCAAAGAGGCTGGCGAGTTCACAGTCAGCGTCTACAACCCGGAGGAGGAGGAGAACAAAGAGAAGAAATGATAAAAAGAAAGGAGAATGCAGTGAAATTAAGTTAAGCAGGAAAGGATGAACAACTGGGCTATTTCCAAAGCATTTTACCCCGGGCACATGCCGGTGCACTGAGCAGTTTAAATAAATGATTAATACAACTGCTTCCTCGTGCCTCTTTCATGTGCTGGGCTAAAGAGCTTGGGGCATTGCTTGTCGCGGAAGAAAACAATGAATGTGAAACAGAGAAGGTAATAGTGTGCTTAGTAGGTGCTTGACTTGTCTCCTGTCCGAGTTCAGCGGTAAATGTAATGTTGAATCATTGAGTTATTGTTTTAGCCTGCAAAACAAAACAGTTTCATCAAACTATTACATTTAGAAAAACTTTTGACCTTTGAACTGATCGAGTTATGTAATGTAAACAATAAAGGGGGAAAGAAACTGAGGTTATGAACTTCCTACCTGCTATTTGCTTTGTATTGTGAGCGATTGGAAAAACGTGTTTGTGGATGTGTCAGATGCTTCACTGATTACATGTCGAGCTCTTGGTGTCTAATTCAACAGGTATTATGTTGAAATAGGACTCTGTGCATGTATGTTATTTGTGGTTGATGTCCTGTTTGAAGCGTCTATGTTTAGAACTTGTTGTAGGAGAGGCAGAGCAGGTAAACACTTACGTTGAGCGGAATAACACACAATTGAAACTGGTTCATTTAAGCTTTCAGATGAAGGCCTCCACGTTGAACAGTCATAACTTGCATGCCTTTCGATGTCTTACAATAGAACTTGTGAACGTCAGACGCCGTCAGAAATGTGTTCAAAGAGGGGGGAATGTTGTATTTCAAGTAAAGTATAATGAAACCCTAGAGATAAACTGCCCTGCAGCATTGTTGGGCTCTGTGTCTAAGCGACAAGTTAACCTAAAGACTGTTTCCCCTTCAGGTCACTCCTTGTAATAAAGGTGCACATGCTTTAGAGAGGTTTCCCTTTGTCCTGACGTCATTTTACATATACTAAAAGTTTACTTCTTGAGAAAAATGCATTCATTAAAGTTACAACATTTAATTTGCAGCACACTCAAGGGTTTGGGGGCTTGATGATGGCCTGTTAGAAAACAGCTGTTCATCTCATTTGTGCCTGCATTCATTGATTGTGTCATTCATCAGGAGTTCCCAAAGTGGGGTGCTGGGCCCACAATAGGGTTGTTAAAGGGGAGTCAAGAGTCCCGAACATCCGGCATTTCACTGAGGTTACCGCTCACCCACGTGTGTAATCCTGTCGTGTAACATCTGTCAATAAATGTCCCTGAGCAAATTATTAAACAAAACGACTACATCGGGCATGCAGCTAAATCAACCCGCGATATAAAACGATGAAAAAAAGAGCCACACCAGCTGTGTGAGTGCGCCGCGCCACTCTGCCTGCACCCTGTCCCATCAACTTCAGCTCCTTGCTGGTTTCAAACCAGTCAGCCACGGTGGTCCCGGGGCACGGACACGGACACGTCAGGAGGCAACCGAGGAGTTTCACGCTCGCTCACAAAACATGGGGACTCACTGAAGACGGCGTCCCTTGAAGATTGGCAGGATCCCGCTGCAGTAACCGAGAGGTAAACAGTTGTCGATGTGTTGGTTTCAACTCGTTTAATGCCAACGTTTCCGTCGGCTAACGTGAGCTAGCCAGGGAGCTGGCTAACGTCTATGTAGCTGCGGTGGACTAATTTAACCCCAGAGACATCCATCCATTCACTGCGTAACGGGAACAAATGTACGTGACCACTTTTACCATTAAAAAAACAACAACTGGGCTATCTTGTCGTGAGCCGTGTCTCTCGCCCGTTACCGTGTCACCGTCCGCCACTAACGGTAACTCCCCGGTAACGTTGACGCTAAAGCTAGCTGCGCGTTGAAGCAGCTAGCTGATGCTCCATTCATTTATTCCTGGCGACATTTTCTGCCCCATCGTCCGTGATTTGGTGTAACTTCACACATGGCAAAGCATTGCAGTTCACAGTTAATAACCTCATTTAAAATGAAATGTGTGGTTTATGTTTCCGCGTTTTCCATTCATCAAACGTCACAACGCTTGTGTAGGGTTAACGTTACTGATGGCATTTTACTCGAGCCATATGGCAGCTTTAATCTCCGAAATTAGCATTTTTTTAGCCTGCGGAAACTGCCAAATGCAGCTGTCTGTTTTGTGTCTTATGTTGGTTCACGTTTTGTAGTTGTAGTTAGTGTTGTCTCGTCGGCAGCGCTGTCACCTCACCAGATAAAGCACCTGCCTGTGGGTGGTGTTATTCAAAAAACACAATTCAATAAAACCTCCATAGTTTCTAAGTAGGTCAATATTAGCATTTCTAGGTATTATTATTATTATTATTATTATTATTACTATTAGCTGAGTAATATTAGAGTCCCACACGGTTACTGTCCCTAGTTATGGACGTTCCCATTAGCCTGTCACTATCTAACACTCACCTTTTGTCCAAGGTAACCTGACAAAACCCCAATACTTTGACACAGTTTGATAATTACACAATGACAACTCATGATGAGCAGTCATCTGATTCTCGTTTGCACTCTGTATGTTATGTTTACTAGCTTAAATTAAGGCAGGTGGCTATCTTGTGTCTTTCATGACTGTTCAGTTGTTTACTTTTTTTTTTTTTTTTTTTAAGACAGTGATTGGTTTAATAGTCCTTTTGTAGGCTGCCGTTTGTGGAGATGCTACACTGTGTTTGTTATGTAGACTAAATTTTAAGAACAATAGTATATGTTTAACACACTACAGTGCATCAACACAACCAACTACAGACTCCAAAAGTACAAGCAAATATTGAACAAGTGCTTCTGGCTCCTTCTTTCTGACTATTGATCTGAAACCTCAATCCAAAAAGCTTTTCCTGCACTGCATACTATGTAAACACAAGAGCCAACATGGTCTGTCTGGGGTTGTCATCATGGCTTATGTTACACGCATAACAAGTAGGCTCATTTTGGCGCAGTTTGGTGTCACCTAATACTTGAGAGTGTAACATGAACCTTGTGTTGTCTGGTTGACCTGCGCATTTGCAGGACGGATTCTTATGTCACACTGTCAAAGCAAACGGTCACTCGATCATTTCAGATGATGACCAAAATCATGTTGTGAAAGTAGCTATAATACTCGGATGCCCGATCTTGTAATTCTTGAATGTACATGCACAGTGTGTGTTTGGGTTCTCTCCAGAAGGAAAGTATTTGTCTTTTTGCTTGTTGCTCTTCTGAAATATTCAAACGGGGAACAGATCCTAGCAAATGGGCAGCGGGAGGGGGGGGCGAACCAGCAGCCTTTCACCCAGTTGCCTGTGTGGTTTGTTTGATAGTGTTTACTAAAGGCTTAGCAGATGGGACAGTCGGGAAGAGGCCTTTTTGGAAGAGCTTCATGCATTATGTTCATCTTAGCATTCATTTAGAAGATAAACCAGGCAGCTGGAAAACTGACCAGCGACAACCTCTTGATAACAAAAACATGTTCAAATTCATCACTGTGTCGACTACAGTCTCATGAGTATACGCATTACATAATATAGAATGAATATGGGTACGATTGAAATGGCACATGGGCTAATTTTGGCAAGCTATATTAATATGTAATATCTACTATTCCCAACATAGATTATCACTTTGGTATTTACAGAACTTTCCCTTGTTCACTTTTGCTAGGGTCAAAAGTTCAAGGGTAATGACCAACATGTTAAAGCCCAATGTATCCCATTGGTTGGTGGTGTCCTGCAGCTAATCTATATCATTTGATTATTCATGCACAATAACAAGCACACGCACCAGCGATCGTGTTGAACATGTGACTCGGCAAGAACGTCACGCTGCAGAGCACTGCTTGTTTTCTTTCCCCTGAGCATGTACTCTTATCAGGGAAAAACATTGAGTGGCAGTTCACAGAAATTGGCTATCCCTTATCAGCGTTACGCCGCCATCTTAAAGAGGCCATCCCATTGGTTGAACCTTTTATGTCCTGTCAGTTGACTGGATTGAAGAGATCTTTCAAAGAATTGCCCAGATGAAGGATGACAAAGTTTATGACAGTGTTACACAATAGCATCAGATAGCAGTGTGCCGGTATTTACCCTTGTAAGGGTTGTTCCAACGTGATTAGGTGGGTCCCATTTGAGATTGGATTCAGGATGGCTAGAAGGCACGATCATCATAATCTGAGAGAGGAAAACATTGATCCTAGTGGAGTATCCTGAGATGGGTTAAGTAAGAGCGGGTGCTCTACTCACTGTGATGAAGAGACATAGGTCCTGGGGGGACGGGGGGCTCCTGGGAAGTAACACAGACGACGACAACAGTGAACAGGATGAGTCCTCCTATCTGAAGTTGTCTTGGTCCCTGGTGAGTCAACGCTGACAGCTTTGGCCTGATCCTGGAGGGCAATCTATACTGTTTGACATCCTGTACTGTATTGTTTGGTTTGGCAGGTTGCTTGGATTTATTGGCTTATTATTGTGACCAAGCCTAGTGACTTAATATCTGATCAAAGGTATTGTTTTAACTACATTCATGCCTGTTTCTTCTAGTCTATGAATGAAGAGGTTGGAACACTGATGAAGTGTTTTATTTTTAAACATGGTCTAAAATATTCTTTCTGGGTCACGATTGCCTGCATCGTCTGTCTAATCAGCTTGTATTTCTTATCCAAATGCCAAACCGGTCCAGTGCAATTTGTATTTGTTTGGGGGCTGACAGTGCAGCTACTTGTTTTGTGTGCTTCTACTGATGACACTGAAAGAAGGAAAAGACAATGTGTAGCAGCAGGTTATGCATGTTTGTCTGTGGGACTGTGTTTTAGATCAGTGCTTCTTAACCTTTTTCAGTGATGAACCCCCTGTGGATTTTTCCTTTTTTTTAGCCAAGTACCGCCTAACCAGCGCAAAGCATTTTGTGTTTTAAAAATGGTTTTATACACTGTGCTGGGCCTTCAGTGTCTGATTTAATATAGAATATATAACATTCAGTTTATGAAATTCCACTTATAGTTGTAAAATATAATTTTTAATTTATCCAAATTATAAATATTTATTTTTTAAATCACACATATCTCCAGGAGTGTCTTCATGTACCCCCATTTGAGATCCACTGTTCTGGATAACTGAAATCAGTGGCGCCTTTCCAGACAGCTCCTGTGTGTTTTCTTTTAATGTAGAATATTCCCTGTTGTAAAATGATAGGTATTTGAAGCCTTGTTGTTATGACAAACTTCTTTTATGTATGCATCACTGCTCTTGGCGTTAACATCATCAAGGACAGGAGTTACGCACTTGGTCACCGACAATGCGACTTTTTGTGGTGTTAAAGTAAAAGTGAAAGTTCACTACATAACGCCCCAAAGTTATATCATTGGTTATTTCCTTGATGCCAAGAAGACTGTTTTTGGTTTTCAGAGATGTCAACAAAGGCTGTTGGCTCGGCATATGTGTTTTTCCATCCACTTGGTCTAAAAATGTGGAGTGGTGTTCTTTAAGAGAAATGAGAACTTCCTGTTGCTAACAGGCCTCATATCAAATCATCTAAACCGCCCTGGAACCGTTTGAACTGTCAACTTTGAGTGATTGCTGTTTTGATTTGATGCCGATTACCTGCCTGTGTGTAGTTAAATTATTCTGATTTAGCCTCATATTTGTATTCTATTGCTATCTATTCATTAGCGTACTCTGGTAAGTGATATCATGCCAGTTCCCCATATTGCATGATGCCACCGTTGCACAAATGCCCCTATTCTCTACTCTACAACACCCCCCACGGCTAGACTCTGAACAAAAGGTCAGTGTGACGTGGGAACATTTCATGTTGCATAAACCTAATGAAGTCAACAAGGGAACACGTTTACAAGCCTCGCTAAATAAAACCCTGACCTGAACAAACCAAAATCATGTTTGCTCAGTTAATGGTCATATGCACTCTGTTGCACGCAATAATGACTGCAAATTATGTCGTCCAGTAATGAGACCACGGGAAGGCTGGAAAGTTTGTGTGATTAGCTGAGGCCTGTGTGGAATTTTCTCTTTGATTTAGTGGCTTTCACAGATTGCTTGTCAACTGCTTCTCCCAAGCAACAAAAAGTGCTTTGCGTAAATATGCAGGGTCAATCCTGGTTCATCTAATTATAGCCATAGAAGGACAACTTTTAGTATTGTATATGAAAACAGGAAGTCAGCTACTTCCATTGCAGATGGGCACTGGGAACTCTGTGAGGTTGTCTCTTCATTGTTTCAGCCCCCTCATTCCCCCCTCCCTCTCCCCCCTCCTTCTGATGCTGCTCATGTGGGACAGCGGCCAGTGACAGGGGAACAGTGGCACTCTGGCAGTCTGTATACAGGTCAGGAGATAACAGACACCACAGGGCAGACAGACAGGCGGGCGGAAAGAGTTCTGAGAAATATAGGCAAAAGACAAATTGGACTGAAGAAGATACTTAAAAGAAGGGACAACAGTGGATGGACTGAGAATGTGCTAAATCAAGTGGAAACCTACTTGATTTCACAACTTGTACTTTGTCATGCTGTCTTTCCCCTAACTCGGCTAATGTTTTGTACTTTTTCCCCTTCCAGGCAAACACCATGAACTACGTGGGCCAGCTGGCTGGTCAGGTGCTGGTAACGGTCAAAGAACTGTATAAGGGCATCAATCAGGCCACCTTGTCGGGCTGTATTGATGTTGTGGTGGTCCGCCACAGAGATGGCACTTACCAGTGCTCACCATTCCATGTGCGCTTTGGCAAGCTGGGTGTACTGCGCTCCAAAGAGAAAGTGGTAAGTGTGAAAAAAGATTTGGATTATTCTTTTTAACTCATGCTGAATATTAAAATGCTCCATATTAAGAGACGTCAAAGCTTATTAATCTACATACGGTTGCAATTAAGGGAATGAGTATATAAAGGTATGTGTGAACTACAAAATGTTTTGTTTTCACTTTTATTACTCTGTATGAAAACTCAGTCATCAACAGGCAACTTGTGTATATGTGTAATTGTGGCTATTACTGTGTGAGGTTGTGTCCAAACTAAGTCCAAGTACTTTAGAGTCTATCCACACTAAAACATATGCTGTTTATTTGTTATTTTTTTAAAGCACAACTTTTGCTACATTTACATTTCACATCCACACTAAGCAAACCCCATAAGTACATACAGAGATTTCTGAAAATGCTTCTGACCCAGTGATTTATGTTTTTGTCTTGACGGGGGAAATTGAGACTTTTGAAAAAGATGACTCGGAGACCCAAGTTTCTTTTTTGTGCTGGGTCTTATCAGTCATAACATATAACGTGTGTCGGTCACATTAGCCTTCCTTTCAACACATTCGGGATGAGCCTACTTTTATTTGTGATCAAAAATTGTAAACGGTCTCTGAGAGAGATTCTGTAGTGTAATATTGTACTAAACCAGATGATGGCACGCATTATTGTTGTTGCTGACCTAAAACCCAAAACACCGGTTTGTGTATTCTGGCTATTAAGATTTGCCTTTGAGCAAACTAGACTGAATGTAAGGTTTAGATGTCTTTCAGATATGAAATATGAAAAGGGATTGATGGTTTGGATCATCTGTATGGCTTGATGAATATAGATTGCCTCATTTACCAGTCAGGTTACCCATTCACATGTCGAGTCTTCTGCAGCGATTAATAGCTTCAATTTCTGTAATGTTTGGTTCTGATGTTATGGGCTTTTCTCCCTTCTTAATAGTAGTTCACTTGATAATATATTGTCTTAGCTTGGAGATAAAATCCAATTAATCATGGTCCAGGAACAACAGTACTTTTAATGTTTTAGTTTTTTTTTTAACCTCAAGTCTCACCTGAAAATCACATTTTTGTAGCACCTCTTTGTTAGGCTAGTTGATGGATTGGGGGAGCAAGTTAAGCCTGTTTTGATATAGTAAGTAAATGTGGAGCTGCACATCTACTCAAAGGTCTGTAACCTGCTTTAGTATTAAGTCAACACAACCTTTCTTGTGCGCAACATTGAGGTCACTTGAGTTTATCGTTTTTGTGTAACACCTCTGAATATTCCTCTGCTATTCAGTTACTGTTTAGTAATGGATAAAATAAGATAGAAATAATAATTTAATGTGTTTTTTTTGTTTTCAACAACATCACTATCAATAGTGACTTTGTCCATGATTTCTATTCGTAGAACAGTAATTATGCTTATTTACTTGCTTGAGGATCAGAGTGGGTGATGATTTGTGGGGGATTGACACTGTCTCACCACCTACCCAGAATGCTGATGGGCTTGTAGGGAGGACTGAATGACTGGTTTCTATGGCAACAGCTCTACAACTTTAATGTGTGGGAGGGAGAAGAAACGTGAAGGAGGCCTCAACGTGAAAGGCTGTTGTGTAACGGTTATGCACGTGTCCCTGAGATCGCTTATCAGATTCTTTAGGGCTGCAGCTAATAACAGAAGTGTGCGTGCGTGCATGTGTGTGCACGTACGTGTGTTCTTTTTTTCTTTCAACAATTCAGAGGGGGCATGAAACTGTATTAGCCAGCCAAAACGCTAATTATCTTTTGGCTGTGGATGGTGTGTCTGTGCCCATACACTAGAAACTCTAATTGGCAACCAGAAATGTTTTTTAAGTACTGTTTGATTCTGGAAAACATTTGGAATAATAAGAAAATAAGTCTGTTATGCATAAGTAGATCTTTCGTTCTTGTGGTCAAAAGTGAACACAAACTTCAAAAGTTACTTTGGACCGTTCTGTCAGAGAGGAACAACCCAATTATGTGCCCTAATTTCGAACAGCTGGAGCAGCTATTGTCTCAGTAATCCAGCACGGTGTTTGTAAATCCACAACTCGGCCAAGTGAATGTAACCTGTCTGCGGCTGTGAAAGGTTGAAGAGGAATCTCATTTTTTCTGGCTTGTTATTAATTGGACATTGAAATTCCCAGCCATCACTCACCATACATAAATCGCCCTTAGCAACCCTGAGGGGTTGAAATTGAATCTTGAGGCTGTTGAGAAACCACACCGGCAGTAAAGGACATCAGCAAAAGGAAAAACTACAACATGACAAGTCGCGAGAGAAGGGGGGGCAGAAATGGACGATGTTGGTGTCCATTTGGTTGAGAATTAGAGATAATGATTTGGTTTCAGGTTGTCAGACTGGGCACTTGAGTCAAATTCTGCCTCTTTTGTGGTTTCTGCCAGACGTGATCTGGTTTTTGCCTTTCTGGTGTCAAGTTTCTGAATAGCCTCAGGTCCACTGGGGTTCGCCTGCCCAACAATCATGAATGATGGTCTCTTGGCAGAGCTGACTGAATGCGAGCCCAGAGGACCCATACAGTTCCGTTTTGTAAAGCTCTTGGAGAAAGATGGGCCTGTAAGTCGCTAAAGTGTGGCCTGATGTGTAATTAATGAAAGTATAATAAAACAAGATCCAAATTGTTGGCAAATAAAATGGCATAATCAGATGTAGACGGACGCATACATGGTAATTATCAGTCAAACAGCATTTTCAGTGTCCGCTTTATGATTTGTATTTCCTAATAAAAGTATCACTTTTATCTTCTGCCAAACTCTTCCAGATTGACATTGAAGTGAACGGAGAGCCAGTAGAGCTGCACATGAAGCTTGGTGACAATGGAGAGGCCTTTTTTGTCCAGGAAGCGGAGCAGCTGAATGTAAGTACCCAACTAACTACAGATTCATGAAGCCCACCATTTTGAAAAATGAAATTGAAATAACAATACTGCTGCAGGTTAATAACACAACCTCTAATTTTGATTTGTTTATACAAGTTAAGTGAGATATTTAATTGAATGAAATGTATTTATTTAGTGGAATTTGATGGCAATGCCATGAGAATTTATTAAATAAGAATGTTACACTCCTCAGGATGATCATATCAGATTCAGGATGGTTTTGTACACACTCCACAAGAAAGATGGTGACTCTGAGTTTGTGTGAGGAACTATTTACTCGACTGTAGTTGCTACATTTGACAGGTGACCTATTGCTCAAGCTTCCTAAACTCTCATTGTGACAATGAAGCAGTGACAACAACCCTGTTTTCTCGTGGAATTACATCATAGGCTAGGAACAGAAGCTATGAGTCAGTAATGCTGCTTTGGTTTGCACTTGTTTCTTAAGCCCTCAAGTTCCTGCCTTCTCCTGATTCTCATTGATGCTCAAGCAGATTGTTCCTGCCCACCTGGCCACCTCGCCAATCCCCACCGAGAGTCACCTGTTCTGGATGTCAGAGGTTGAGCACAGGGCACTTAAAGATCTGGAGGATGATCCCGTTGACCCAGAGGACCCGCCTGAGCCTCCTGCTCCGAGCACCATGTCCACAAAAAAGAAGAAGAAACGGAGGAAGAAGCACAAAGGAGATCCCCGAAGGGAGGAGCTGACCCCGCCAATGTCCGTCACTACTGGTAATGCTATTGCTGCTAACGCACCTGCTGCTACGCCTGCTGCTATGTCCAGCTCTGGGCAAAATGAAGACATTTTTGAGATGGAGATGAGCTCTGATGAGGAAGCTGCAGCACATGTCTCCCGGTAGGTACAGTGTCAATGCTCACTGTTGTAGCAGATATCTGTATGAATAGGAATGAGGTAATTATTAATCATATGATTGACTTTGTATTTAGGTCACCCTCCGTAACCACGATGCGAGACATTGACCCTAAATTACCCGCAGCCAGACGCAGCCTAGATGGCTATCCACTTTCTGATGGGGACTGGCCGCCAAATGACAGGTATGTATTGACAAGAACACAGAGGAAACAGCAAAGGTGTGGCAGAGACATGTAAATGGACTCTATCTTATTGACTGCTGCGTTTATTCTACTGTCCCTTTTTTAGTCATGCCTTGTCTCAGGCCTTTTCCCCAAAGAGTGACTCTGAACTGCTGGTCAGGCCCTCAGAGAGTTTGCTCAGAGCGGAGTCCCACATGCAGTGGACGTGGGGGGAGTTCCCAGAAACAACCAGGGTAAGCGCCTCTCTCCACTAATATTGAGAGGCAAATAGTTCTCAGTATCCTCTCCTCTGAGTAATGTTTTCTCTCTGTTATCCAAAATCCAGGTCACCAAGAAAGAGAGACCAGAACTTCTGAAGACGGTGACCATCACCCCATCAGAGAGCACCCACTTCCGTGTAATCCTCAGCTCAGAGGCCATGGCAAGCGAGACTGAGATTGAAAGGGGAGATAGCGTCTCCTCAGTGTGTACTATTGTCAAGCCTGAGCCACGCACACCTATGACCGCTGTAACACCTTTGATTCCTCTCGAATCGGTCGGCATCATAACATCTGTAAGTCCTCTAACTTCCACCGAGCCCCTGGATGTCCTGCTACCCAATGTAGTAACCTCCACCCCTTGCAACATCCAACTGAGCGATTCACCTTCGAAGAAGAAGGGTATGTTGGATTGCCCATTTTTCTGTCATCTTTAGCTGTGATTGCAAATTTACTGATACATACATTGTTGTTTTTGAATGAAGGTGTCCCAAAGCGGAGCCAGCATCAGGGTCCCGAGGATATCTACCTAGATGACCTGAATGTACTTGAACCTGATGTTGCTGCAAGATATTTCCCGAAGAGGTTAGCTTTCCATTTTTAATTAAAAAGGGTCAGGGAGTGACATAATTAGGTGCCTCTCTCTTTCATAATCTGTCTATTTTAAAACCAAAGGAAGCATCGTGACGTTTGTTCTATTTTGTTGCTTCAGTGAGTCTGAGGCTGCGACCAAACACTGGATGGACTCGGAGATGCACTCTGGTTCACAGTCTCCACAGTCGGTGGGCAGTGCAGCAGCTGACAGCGGGACAGAGTGTCTTTCTGACTCAGCTAGCGACCTCCCCGATGTCACTCTTTCTCTGTGCGGAGGCCTCACAGAAAATGCTGAAATATCCAAAGGTACTCTAGACTGGTTCTCATAAAAAATTTAGACAAAAGTGCACCGAGTACTTTTATGCAGGACAGAAACCTCAAGCAGTGGAGGCATAACAAATGTGTTGTGCAAATACAAAGTTACCGTACTTTATTGGCCACATTAGATGGTCTCCAATCTACTGTTGGTGGAGGCGCTATTCCATACAAAATAAGCTTGATGTGTGTGTGATTGTAACGATGCCTGTGCCCACATTGTCCTTTTTAAGGCAAGTGTCAGTCTTAGTGGGTATGAATCCTTTCTCTTGTGTCTCATACACTCTTCTGGAAGTGTTTTACAGAAGCTCTCAGCTGATGTAGCTAATGGAAGAAAAATGTTTTCTTTAAGTAAGAGGATATGGCTCACTGCCGCTGACCTTTTCTCCTGCTGACTTTAATTAATGTTCCACTCTTCTGTTTTTGCAGAACGGTTCATGGAGCATATCATCACCTATCTTCAATTTTCTGAAAATCCAGCAATTATAGATAACCCCAACCTGGTAGTAAAGATAGGAAATAGGTAAGTAAGCCTTTTTATGTTTCACACGTGAAATCAACGAGTGTGTGTGGTAAATATAATCTCTTAACTGCCTTTTTTCTTAGATATTATAATTGGACATTAGCTGCACCCTTGATTTTAAGTCTACAAGCATTTCAGAAGAATTTACCAAAGGTAACTGATCTTGTTTTTCGGTTCTGTTTGTTGTCATTACATGTTTGATCATTGTAATGTTTAAGTATCTCATCATTACCTGTGTATCCTAGGCTACAGAGGAAGCCTGGGTGAAGGAGAAAATGCCAAAAAAGTCAGGCCGCTGGTGGTTTTGGCGAAAAAGGGCAGATAGTACAATCAAGCAGGTGTGCACGTTATCTAAGTATTAAAGACACCATGCAAATCTATCAGTTTTCTTTTTTTTTAGTAAGACTTATCCACATGTATGATATTTAGAGTATATTTATTTACTTTTATATCTCGGCATATTTCCACCTTTACTCTTCCAGTCAGAGACTAAGCTTGAAACCAAGGAGGAGTGTCAACTGGAGGAGGAAGGACCCCCCATGTCTCAGGAGAAACTACCCATGCCGTAAGTGGTTTATTAATACTCAAATGAGTTCAGTGACATGGTGAAATCTGGAATGACATTGTGAAAGCATGAGCACAATATATTGTGGGAGATTAAAGCTGACAAACAGAGGTGGTTTTCAAACCATGTCATGATTATGTTAGTTTTATGTATTTAATTAGCTTCAAATCTTATATCGTTTTAGAAGTTGCACAAAATAATCCTATATGATCAAAACCTGTGCAAGCATACGTTTGTTAACAGTAGTCTTAAACCTTTATTTCCCTCGCAGTCGATTACATCCTATTTCTTTTTTTAAAAGCAATTTATCTATATACAGTAGAAGATGACACTGATTCTTGTCGTCTCCCTGTAGTCCTAAAGCAGGAGACTCTTCCAGTGATGAAGAGGCCAAGGAGGTGAGCGCTGCATCTTGTCAGGAGAGACTGCAGCCAGTCGAGGGTCAGCACCACCCAGGCCAACACTCTTACAGGAAGTCGCTACGCCTCTCCTCTGATCAGATAGTAAGTACATTCTTACACAAGTGTTTTCTTTCCTCAAAATTATCCGGCAAAAAATAAATGAAATTAAAAGTAGGGCATCGAATCTTTTTATATTATTAAACTTTACTTCAATTTGATGGTTACATTTTTAGTTTTAATTTGGCTGATTTTTCATAAAAGATGATCAATTAGATTACAACCTGGAGTGGATAGCACCCAATGAGATTTGTGTTTTAATGTTTTTTTTGCTGTAGATTAGCGCTCCCTCTGCTGGCTAGCTATGGACTCTAGAGTGTTTGCCCCACTTACAATCTGTAGGGGGCGCTAAAGACCAGTATATGTTCATTTCTACTGTGGCAAAACAAATCATAGGAGAGAGTAATGTCTATAGTGTTGGAACACATGTCAGTGAATGAAATTGCCTGTACCTCCGAGATGTTTTGATTGTCTTCCTTGTGTTACTAGGCCAGTCTGAAACTGAAGGAAGGCCCTAACGATGTGACGTTTAGCATCACCACCCAATACCAAGGCACGTGCCGCTGCGAGGGCACAATCTACCTGTGGAACTGGGACGACAAAGTCATTATCTCGGATATTGATGGCACCATCACCAAGTACGTGCCTCCAAGTCACTCGCTGCAACAGTCTCATAACTCCTTTGATTAGAGTGACGGTGCTGAACTTTCATCTCACTACATAGCACATGATCATACACACAAATACGATACAAGAATTTGTCATAAACCAGCTTTTAGTGAAAGTAAGGAAAACAGTTATGCTTTCTTTTCACTATACTGATTGTCATCAGTACTGAACAACACATTATAAATTGTAAATTATTGTAGACATTGTAAATTACTGTCATTGTTACGCCATTTTGTTTCCATATATATATATATATATATATATATATATATATATATATATATATATATATATATATATATATATATATATATATATATATAGACATATATATATATATATATATATATATATATATATATATATATATATATATATATATATATAGACATATATATATATATATATATAGACATATATATATATATATATATATATATATATATAGACACACACACACACACACACACACACACACACTTGTGTATAGGTGTGAAATAACCTGTTACTCACACTCTTCTTGCAGCCTTTTTGTGATATGTACTGTGAAATCGTGCAAAAGTACCTGTGTATGCATGATGCTCGTCATCGATCATGACCTGTAAGCATCCGTATTGCAAGAGTATTTTTTGTTTTGTTTTAGCAAGGCAGCATCTGTAGAGGTGCTATGATATTTTGAATCTCGTGTCTATAAATGGCCGACAGACTGTGAAGTAATTATCCTTATTTGGTGACTGTTCATTCACCTGATGTCCTCCATCTGCAGTGATCACACTAGTTAGTTTTTTTTTAAGTAGGCTGGTGTGAGGTACTTATCCCCAATCAGTGTTTTACCTACTGTAGATAGACAAAGACACAGTTTGGCAGAGACACAGTCAGAAATGGACAACAGTACCAAGTACCAGCACTGGAGCAAAGCAATCTTCTGCTGCGGACAGGACTGTCAGCAAAAAATACTTTAGCCCCCTTTTTAAAAAAATTAAAAAGTACAGCTAGATGTATTAATATCCGTTTAAGTGTAGGCTATATTTGGAGCATCTTAATTGCTTTACCTAGTCATCAGACAGCATTTTGCGACAGGGAATTGATGTGTAAGCTTCAAAATTACCGTTTCAGAAAAACGGTAATTTTAGTGCACCGAAACTGGAGTTGCTGATCTGCTGCTGCCTTGATCGTTTAGTTTGCTTGTATTAATGCTCAATGATGATGATTTTAGTTTCAACGAGTTAGTTTGGATTCATCAAAGTGAAATGGAAATGGCTGACAGCAAGATATTGTAGTGAAAATATTCTGAATTAAGCGTATACTTTAAACTGATGGAGATTATTCTTTAGGCGGCTAAAATACGTTTTGCTGCTGCCCCCGTTAGCAGCAGTACGTTGTGTTGCTCCAACTCTGTGTCTCTCCAAACTGGGGGTGTGCCGGGCACCATCTGCTGCCGCTAAAACACCAACTATGAATAAGTACCTCATACAAACCCACTTCAAAAACGCAAACTCCCACGTGAATTGTTAACATTGAATTATTGAAAGAAAGATGATGGATGACTTCATATTTAATTTCCCTTCTTAGACATTTTGTGAGGGTTTCTCTGCAACTTTATTTACATAGACTAATTCAAGTCCTCCTCAGATAGCAGATATTAAATCCATAATCCATCTTTATTTGTGTTAATCCTTTTAATTAGCATAAAGCCAATCTCTGATCCCATCAGCTATCGGTCTAACGATGGGTAAGCCTCTGATTTCAACGGGCTATATTACCAGTTTGAGTTCCGCCAGCAGATATAGCTTATTTAAAATCAATAAAAAAAGCTAAATCCTCGTCGGAAGTTAGCTCGTGGCTTCCGAAATTGCATTTCTGCCAATAAGTTCCACCTTTTGCCCTCTACGCAGAGCACTTTTCAACTAAACACTGCTCAAAAACAATTGGTCAATACTACTTGGAATAGAAACGGAAACCTGAAGGTTTCCGATGCCCAAATCCTGTCCCGTTGCCTCCAGATTCTCCATGTGAATGCAGACTCAGTTTATGAAGATTTTCTCAAGGCTAGCGCCATCTCTTTTGATGCGAGTCGGCTGTCCGCTCCATGTGGTTCATAGGTGGTCAACATCAAATGGGTCCACACTGACTGAAGCTTATTATCTCTGTGACCCTTTAGGCCAACCTGTGACATGTGGTATTCATTGAGCAACAGAATGAAGAGCACTATAATGAGCTCATTTACATTTTAGTCTGTAAGCGCACAGCTATAAGATGCGGTTGAGACAGTACCCGCCCAATGTACCCGTCATCCTCATTAGTGGAGATCAGTCTATAATGTTCATGATGAACTGGTTGAGTAGTTATGGTGCTTAGGTCTGTATTACAGATCTACTTTTCTTTGTTTCCTTTGATTCTGTTACTTTACAACTGCTATGTTCTGTGTTTATGTCACTAATAGCCATTTGTGTTTGTTTTAATATTTTAGGTCAGATGTATTTGGACAGATCCTGCCACAGTTGGGGAAGGACTGGACCCACCAGGGCATTGCCAAGCTCTACCACTCAGTAGCTGAGTAAGTGCACAAACAACACTGATTAATCACAGAGGAAAGATAAATGGTCGGTCTGTGGTTCGCACTGTCTGCGTTTGATTCCCAATAGTCTCTCTATGGAGTTGATATTTTCCCGCAGTGTTTGCGTAGGGGCTTTGAGGTTGATGACTCAGGAAGTTTGACTTCAAATCAACACTGAGTTATTCTGGATCACCATGTCGGTGTTTCACCACTTACCCTTTGAAGCTCCTGTAGTGAGTTTTGGTACTTTAATCTTGACCTGTCTTTTCTACTTTAGTCATGCAGACAATACAAATACTCCATAGTAGATTAGTAGTTGTCTTGATAAATAGAAGTAAACTCTTCATTGAATTGGCATAACCTCAGGGCAGGAGTAGTTGGCTCCGTGTGTAGGGTTTGCAGACTGAAGTCAATGAATGGCAGCCCAACTGTATGGGAGGCTGAATACTGGCTCACGGTACTTTGCTGGCATTGTCTCTACAAACGCAATGCTGCATTATTAATATGAAATGGACATGAAATGTTTCACTTTTGTAGCGATAGCTACACAATCAAGTGAAGTGCTGCACATCTGATGGTGTGTTTGCTCTATTATTACTCTATGATCAATCTGTCATAATTTCTCAGCGTTTTAAGGGATGATTTTATAGACGTTAAAGCTATAAACTTTACGTCTTTTAAATTAGACTTCTACAGAGAGGAACGTATTGGTATATGACACAATCCCTGACTGTCAAAACCAGCCACATCATCACTGAAAATATCCTGGAAAAATATCTGTAGAAAAGAATGGGAACCCTGATGCAGGTTAACTTAATAAATAACAGGTAGGTATCAATGTGAGTGTGACTTTCCAGTAGCTATGAGTCAACCCTGTGAATAGGAATTAATGGGGAATATATGGAAATCCTGAAGGATAGGTGGGTATTGCTAATGGATGGATGGTATGAAAACTGCACATTGTGAATCTTATTAAAGTGCTATTCTAACTAATCACTAATGATGGTGGTGATATGTAACTGTATTGGAACAACTGTTAATGAGCACCGTGCTTTCCAATGGCAGGAATGGCTACAAGTTCCTGTACTGCTCAGCACGTGCGATTGGCATGGCGGACATGACAAGAGGTTACCTACAGTGGGTCAATGATGGAGGCACCATTCTACCCCGAGGACCTCTCATGCTGTCTCCCAGCAGTCTCTTCTCTGCCTTCCACAGGTACAAGAACATACGATATAAATGGCTTCCCATTTCAGTGTCATAAAGCCAAATGTATTTCCAAAGTCATCACACACGTTAAACCTTGCGTATCACAAATCATAATTCGAACCCCTCAAAGTTTTGTCTGAAAACTTTATTTCACATTTAAATATATCTATTCTAAATCCTCATTCATTATAATAAGCCTTTCATATGCAGAGGCTACAAAAAACTAAAACTTGTGAATGTCTAACTCAAAAGGTGTTAACTGTGTTTGTAGCCTTGCCATCAGCTACTAGAAATATACTCTGCATTAATCTCCTTACTGTCTCCCTATTTATTTCTTTTTTCATCTTTATTCCCTGGTTTCCACATGTTTGTTCTAAACCGTTGATAATGGTGTCTTCACAGACTGGCAGCTGCCAAGGCAAAGCCTTTGACAGGCGATTGACATGTTTATTAATTAGATGGTTAGACATAAGAGGATGCAGCTCGCTGATTTCCAGGTAGCACTGATCTGTGGATAGATTATTATCGGCAGACATTGTAATGCCATGCAACATGGCCGAAACCCAGGAGGGAGGGTTCTTCTCCTCCGACACAGTTGTACCCATACTGTGGAGAAGAAGCCGCTCTGTTGCATTTCCATCCTAATCGTATGTAATTTCAATGGGATTCTTCTGTGACCTTTCCCTCTACATCATAGACTCTGTTTACACTTTAAAATGCACCTTGAGCCATCAGATCACTTATCGTTTGTAGTGTTAATGCGTCCTTGACAAGGATGTGACAGGAAAATCCGTCATCAATGCCACAGCTCTCCTTTGGTTTCTCCTTTTTCTGATCTCCTGTTGATCGTCAAAGCTCGTAAGCTTACCCCGTCTGCGGTGTCAAACGAATTTCAAGAAGCCCATAAAGATGGATCACTAGTGCATCAGATACATTGGCGGTTTGGTTTGCTTAGAACATGCCAAGAAATAGACCCAGTTTGTATTGTCTCGAGTTCAGCGTGTGGATTGTTGCGCCGTGTCTTTAAATAATTATTTGCAGTATTTACATGGCCCTGTCGACTTAATATCTAAGTCTAAAAGCTGAATCTAATCTGAGGAGATAACATGAAGTGAGAAACCGAACAAGCATTTGACAAAGTGAAGTCTCTTTCAGAAGTGACCTCTGGTAAGGACGTGCGTGTGTGTATCACTAATCAAACTGTCTGTTTGCTTCAGGGAGGTCATTGAGAAGAAACCAGAGATCTTCAAGATTGAATGCCTTACAGATATCAAGAACCTGTTCCAGCATAACAAGCAGCCATTCTATGCCGCCTTTGGGAATAGAGCTAATGTGAGTTAATGAATGTTTGAAGATGTCAGACTCACAGACATTAAAGCGCTCTCTTTTTACATGACGGGGAGCTGTGTTTTCCCAAAGTCGATGCAGACATGATGTATTGCAAGATCAACGTGACACGTTGGCTATCAATTAGCAGACACAAACATATGAACTCAGTACTGGGCTGAACTTGAGCTGAGGTCACTGGCGGAGTATGGTGCCATGTGACATCGTCTGTGAAGGAGAAAAAAAAAAAAAAAAGGCTCAAGCCGGGCACAGCATCCCATCTTCAGCTGCATAAACACCAACACCCAGATGAAGCACTGGGTCGGCCGTCAAACCTCTGTCTGTCTCTGACGCTCGCCAAAGAAAAGAAAACAAAATGTAACAAACACACAGTCTTCCTCTTGCTCATACAACTTTCCATTTGGAAATATTACCATTACGTGCATTAGGTGGAACACAAACAGGAAATCTGTGGTTAATGTTATTAAGGCTCTTATGTCAGTTTGTTCCCAGTGCGTGTTATGTATGAGAGCTACTTTCTGAAAATGATCTCAGATGGCATACAAAGGCCCAGTTGCAAATTTATCATCATATTTAAATTAGTTCCAGTCTCCTGGCTTTCATCTAAAGAGACGATTTGCATTTAATGTGTTTTTAACTAGTCATAATTGATAATTGGTCTCCATGCAGGATGTGTTTGCCTATAAGGAGGTGGGTGTTCCAGTGTGTAGGATCTTCACAGTCAACCCCAAGGGAGAGCTGATCCAGGAGCAGACTAAGGGCAACAAGTCCTCGTAAGTACATGAACTGACTGTTTCTGTCTGTCTCACTGTCGAGTTCCCCGATAGCAAGGAGGAGTAGACACTGGCACGGACAGAATCTGACAAACTACTCACCAAATGAGATATTTTAAGAGATGGAAATATGATATATAAGCGTAAAGCTGCCCTAGTCATTATTTTATTTGAACAGAAGATAAAATGACAAATGTTGTATTAATTGTTAAAGTTGTCGATCGTAGTGACGAGCCCGCAGAGGTTCCAACAACAGAAGGCACCTCTTTTCCTCAGATTTACTGACTAGATGTTGAACATAGAGGAGCATTTAGCAGCGACAGAGACAGACGCTTGCCTCTGGAGTTGGTGGAGCCCAACACAGAGCTAAAAGGAAAGGGAATATTAGACTTAAATTTATTGTCCGCTGTCCCGGACGCATTTTTATTACAATATCATAATCATAATAATTCTTGGGAATTTTCTGGATGGCTAACACGCTTTGAATAATTGTTAATATAATTAGTATTCTCTCTCTGTCCCTACTATTTCTCTATTCTTCCACAGTTACTGCAGGCTGAGTGAGCTGGTGGAGCATGTGTTCCCTCTGTTGAGTAAAGAGCAGAATGAGGCCTTCGTCTTGCCGGAGTACAGCTCTTTCTGTTACTGGAGACAGCCAATACCAGACATCAACCCTGAAGAAATGCTCTAATCCAGCACATATACAGGTGCTCGTATACATGCAGCTGGACTGTGCATTTGAATGCATCTCCAAGAAACACATGGACTGAAACCCAAACCTTCCTATTTAGTACTTAACCATGCTCACACAGTAACGGGGTTATGACCATGAACACAAACGGTCTCTCCCCATTCAAAACGAGTGAACGTTATTTCCAGAATAAAATCCTGAATAATCCCCGGAAAACTTTCTTCCCTGTGAGACGAGAGACCAATCGCCAAGTAAATGATCATGTTTCCTCATGCTTCTGAAGGCATCCTAACCCAACGAGCACTATATAGTACAGGGGTAAAGATCTGAGACTTGTCTTTTCTCTCTGTGACTCCTAGCAAACAGGTTGGTCTGCATTTGCCATCAAGGACGTGACTGAAGCCCCGTGCGAGGCATTAGCCCTTAGCACCAGAGTCCGAGCCGTGCAGAAGGAAAAGACATTTTTCCTTAAATCAAGTTCTCTCCTTCTTTTTTTTTTTTTTTTTTTACATTTCCTGAGCGCCATGAAGTAGTGAAATGAAACCTTCGAAGCTTAAAAAAAAAGAAGAAAAAAAACACACAGAGTAGGAAATCAACACTGGCCATGAGTCTCAAGCCGGTATTATTTAGCTGTGGCTGCTATGTTTGCCTACATCCAGTTATTCGGTATTTAATCTGTGCTCTAACATGAAGTACCATGAACCATACCCAGCAGGTTTAAGAAAGCTACTGTAGGTGCTCAGTTTTGTTCTTGACTCTTGACTCTGGATTGACTGACTGGTCATCCGTGCACTGTTGCTGGAACAGATTCCAGATCGCCAGAGAGAGCCTACGTTTTGTACTGAATGCGTCATGTTGGCATTAATGTCCACGGTCATACCAAGGATTGCCAATAAGTATGAGAAGATGCACATTTAGATGTGACTTAAAAGCAAAATGAAGGAACGTTGCGGACTATTGTCTTGTCGTTATTTTTAAATTGATTATTCTGCTATACGAGCTCTGGCGAAGCAAGTGTTTTGTTAACAATGCAGTCATTATTTATGATAATTGGTATGTTTAAGTTATTGATTTCTATCGTGATGCCTTTGCTTGTCTGAAAAAAAATAATTTATCACCGATACAATGTGGAAATACTTCCAGTTGGTATTTTGTATAGTTTGTCATAAGTTAACATGCACTTAACAGTAACAACTAGGCCTTGTACGATTTTTTTGTTTTTTCTTTTTCAGATCAGTATCATTATTCCAAAACTATCTGTATTCCTTGTTTTTACAGTGAAACCTTCAACGTGCAAAGTACATGCATATTCCTCAGTAAACCTCAGCATCCGCAGACTTAGTATTAAAATATGTGCAAATGTAAGAGGTAACGCTTGAGTTGGAGCAGTGAGCAGATCTAGAGAGAGAGAGAGTGTGTGTGTGTGTGCGTGTGCGTGTGTGTGCGTGTGCGTGTATGTGAGAGAGATCACCGAATTCTACTGGGGTGACATGATTCATTCGACCTTTGCTTATGTTCCCTCAGTGGCTTTACCAAGACTTATCCAACACACTTTGTCTATGCTGCACCCACAGGTGCAACTTGGAACACCTCTCACCCACATGCACTTCACTGAAGGTCTCCGTTGACGGTTGACCAGAGTATGCAATCAATGCAGGGTGGAAGAGTTCTAGTTTTTATTATGTGAGTGACCTTCTGAAACCACAACAACGCAGCTATGTCAATAAAAGCAATTATTGAAAGTGTGAGTGTGTGAATGTGTGTGAGAGAAAGGGGAAAGGACCGATCCTGTGCCTCTGAGAAGGAACCAAAGGTAAAGCCGTTGGTTCTTGTTCGGAGATCAACAGGAAATACTTGAGAAAGCCTTTTGAAAGCGCTTCACTGGCATTATGTGTGTTTTTGTTGTAGGATGAGACTCGTGGACGGAAGTGCGACTCCACTGACATGGATTATACCTCCAGCACAAGTGTAATGGTATCATGACCGTGTGTGTGCTCTCGAGGATAAAAAATTCCGAAGAGAGTCGGACCGAGACTTAATAGACGAAAACTATTCAATAAAAGAAGCACAATTTACGATCCTGGCTCATCCAGATTGTCACTATTATCGTCATTGTCGCGCAGTGGTTTTTGTGATGATCTAAGATGCTTGTTTTGCGTTGATTTAATTGCTCGTGCTCGACAAAGTTTGGTGTAGTCAAATAGATATATATCTTATGATTAACAAAATGAATTCCATTCTTTCTATGAAAGTAAAGCATCTTGTGTGGAAGACTCACACTTCATCCTCTGAGCGTGGGATGCGTGGTGTGTATATATGCATATACAATATTCTTTGTTCTCATTCGACTGCTGTGGAAAATGATCACGTATGTGTGCTGACCATCACATTGTTCTGTCTTCGATGCCTTATCGTTCCATTGTTTCTGATAAAGTGTCTGATCTTTTGTGGGTTAGTTTCATTCAGTTTGGAGGTAACGCTTGCTCTTTGATTGTCTGACCAACAGAAATACCTTATGTATGCTGTGTTTTGATTTGTATAGAAATGTGGTTTAAAGTATGTTTGAAGAACAAATTAAGTTGTAAGAAGAAAAGAAAATACAGGCCTAATGGAGCTAACAAAGTGTGGCTTGCGGTCCTATTTGTATTAAATAAAGTTTCTAACTGAATACACGTGTGTGTGTGCTGAACTTTTCTCCAGTCTGTTAAGAAGGTAACCGCAGGCTATAGAAGTATTGATACACAAATACAGTTAAAATGCCTCAGAAAATACCAAATTTGTATTTGTTTTATTGAATAATGCAACCAAATAACAGCCCACTGAATTACTGTGAATATAAATCAGCATTTGTCTCCTCTTCAAAGGTTAAGAGGCTGAACTGAAGGCTAAATACTCTCCTGCTGGTTCTTAGTTTGCTGCTTGAATATTTGAAGTCTCAGGAGTGAGGTGAGGGGAAATGTATTTTTTCATCCACACCCACTTTACGTAATAACACAAATGGATTTTTTTTTTTTTTGCCTTCAAAACGTCATTCTCAGTGCACTTTCTGAAGTCGGTGACATCAATAAAAACGTGTTGCAAAACCTCTTCATTTATATCTGAATTAATCATGCTCTGCTTCTAGTGTGTGTTACAGAAAGAGGAAGTGAGCTCATGCTTTATGGCCAAACCAGCGATAGCATATTCTTCCATACTGACATGGGTTCGTTAAAATAATCTTTCATGAATTTGCATGTTAATTTATCAACACCTATTTACACAATACATTCACAACGGGTATAAAAAGGCCTCTTGATAATCAAATATATTAGAAACAAATCCTGCTTCAGGTATAATTGGCAAATGGCTTCCACCTTGCAATGTAATGACTTAACTGAATGTATAAGTGAGGATCTTCATACTGCGTGGCAAAGAAGCAGCATCACGGCAAAACAGTGAAAACTATGGTTACTCCAACATCTTCCCTCCAGTCCAACTATCTGGGAACAAACTGGTCCGTGCTGTTACCGCCCAGCTGAGCTCCAGCTATCTCTTGTCCTGTGGTGCGTACAGGAAGATGGCGCTGTAGGTGGACAGGATCTCCCTGGCGCCGGTGGTGGCCAGCTGGCCTCCGGTCCTCACCAGGCCCACGCGGTCTCCTTTCCTCAGGGGCAGGATCAGACTGAAGGACACCGAGCCGCCGCAGCCGCAGTCGCCGCCGGCCGAGCCCCCGTGCTGACCAGCCACGGGCCCCGCCGAGCTCTGCAGCCTCTGGACGCTGCGGTTGGACACGGACAGGACGGCCTCCACGCGGTCGCCCTGCTTAGCGGTCAGCAGTCCCGAAATCAGGTATCGGCCGTCCTGAGGGACAGTGAGGATCCCTGAGGAGGCGAGAGAGAGAGAACGAGAGGGTAGAATCAACGGCTAGGGTTGCATGTTTACTCATGTGATGCTACTCCGACTGTGGGTCCTGTTTCCAAAGGTTTCATGATAGGTTACAAGTGAAATAGGTCTTTAAATGAAATGAATAGTAAAGTGCGAACAGTTCTTGTATCGTGTAATAATTATCTACGTTGTATTCCACCAAATCCTAAAGTGCCTTACAATGGAAGAGACAGAATCCACCGCCCTCATTCTGTATCAGAATGTATTTAAAAGTTTCTGGGTTTAGTTTGCGGTACCACAAACTAAATATGGATTGTTCAAGCCCTCAGGCTTTTGTTTTCCTTACCCACCTGTGCATCTTCTTATGCTACTGTATTGCTCTTCTTTTGTTTTATTTTATTATATGCACAACATAAAGAACATGAGCAAGTAAATATTATTTTAATTTGAAGGGCAGGACGAGGCCCCGAGGATAAACCGAAGAAACAAGCTGTTACTGTGCAACTCCAATGGGTGTTTGCACGACCACAATGCAATGTCAAAAGTTCATAAAGTAGTGACACGGCAGCTCATATTAAATCTGTCATTGTGTACCTGTGTGGGGATTGTAGTGTGCTCCGTCATTGACGAGAACTCTGTTGAAGCGGATGAAGCCAAAGTCTCCAGACAGCGGCTGCTGTGTGAGGCCAGCGGAGAAGGAGAAGGGGTCGGCGCTGATGTCGGCAGGAGCTGAAACTATAACGTGTGATAATATGATATGTCGATCAGTGTCTCATTTCAAAGATAAACTACATTTCTCACTCGAGCATAACTGAACGCCTTCACAAATCACACTTATATTTGAGCAGGTGATTTGTTTTTCCTTCATCGATGCAGTTGTTAAAATGGAAAGAGCTTTTTACCTGGAGAGCCAACTGGGGCGCCATACATCGTGTTCCAGGGCATCTTCGCTGCTACGGGAACTACGAGGTACAGATGAAGAAAGTGTAAATTATGTATACATGCCTACAGTCACCGCTGTGAGCTCGATAGCTGACGCATTGATTTCAGATGTTTCATTATACATGAGTTTCTAATATGTTTCAAAACTAAATGCAGAATCAACTTGTGAAGTGTGGGCTTTTCTTGGTTTCCAAGTAGCCTTTGAGAAAGAAATAGGTCTTTGTTTCAGTGACTATATGATCTGCAGTAATTGTCTCAGACGTCACCAAACGTAACACCATGCTGCTCGGGGTCAAACTTTCTGCTAAGTGCCTTCAGATGAACTGAAATCCTTCCACAGTCCGCCCACATCTCCTTAAACTAAACACATCCAGCTCCCACTCTCTCGCACTCTCTGGCCACAAATTATTCACAGCTTTTCCTCTTTTTTTGTTGTTTTCTTGTAACACGGATGTAGTTGAACGGCGAAGCCTGCAGATGCATGCGTTGTAACTAGATGATGAACTGCTATAGCACCTTGACGGCTGGTTGATTGAGGCTTGAAAGACACGGGCTGCACAGGAGGATAGCCTGCAAAAGAAAAGGATGACAAACACATCATGTTTTATCATCATCTGAAGAGAGAGGAGTTATTGAACACTCCTGCCAGGGGCCGTCGTTTGGTTTTCCATCTGCACATTGTGGGATAGTTTCCCAGAGAAGGTTGTAATCTGCATTATTCTGGTTTTACAAGTGACTTTTCGCTTGAGTATGATGTTGTTTTAGCTGTTAAAAGACAATGGGATCTAAAAGTAGATGCAGGCGTTTACAGTTTCCTCAGAGCCTTGATACGGATATAAACCTAGAGATATGTGTTCTGTTTTAGTTCCAAATGAGACAAATAATCATAAAACAAACGCACAACAAACCAATCGCATGGATTTACAGCCCTGGAGTGAATGTGAAAACATTCTCTTTAATGGTGCAAAGTAATTGAAAGCTTTTACTGCTCTATATTAAAGCCTGAGGAGTTGCATTTGATTATCGGGTTAAGAATCTCGACTAACATGGATTTATCGAACATATTTCAAAATTGTTCCCTATTACTTTACTGCCAAAGCATACCATGGGCAGGATATAAAAAAAAGCCTATGATATTTCCCCTTAATCCTCCTTTATATATGCAATCCTATTAACTCCATCCAGAACTGGCTCTCTGACGATCTGTTGTCTCTTAAGTCCTATTTGAGTTGGCCTCAGTTTAAAGACTTTGAAGTACAGTATTCCAATGTGTGGATGACAAAAGAAAACAGAGTCCATGGATAATTAAACGTATGTGCTGGGTTCCATGTGTGAAAACGAAAATGGCTGAAAAGAACCAAAATGGAGCCGAGCTCAAAGCGTGTCAATGCTGATGTGGTTTGGATGAGTGGATCGAAAATAAATGGCAATTGACAGCACTTCTGAAAAGAAGAACACGCATGTAATATGTCAGACATGTGGTAATGCTTGCTCAACCTCACCCTCCATGGTGCCAGAATTACGACACGCTGTCATAATAATGTTCTTCTTGTGATGACAGTTTCAGCGTTCATTCATACGAGTCGGCTCCAAATCTGGATTAACTCTTTAGATTTCATGGGTAACAGACATCACTGGTGTCTGTGCTTTATACTTACTGAGTGAATCGTTTATAAGATGAACGGACATTACTAAATTACATTTTATCATTGTAATGTCTCGTGTGCACTTTCAAATTCTAATATTTTACCTGTAATTTTGATTTTTTTATGCATTTGTTTTCACAATCCGCATTTACATCTTATTTTCGGTGTGCCATTCATCCGTGAAGCACATTAAACTGCACTAACCTGTAGTAAAGCTGCTATAAAAATACAGTTTGATTGACTTTGCCGACTTGTACATACCAAGATGTACCTATAGTATGTATTTCATTTGCATTTGTGGCTATAATTACCGAATCAGGTTGTTGTGCCACGAATCCACGGTGTTCACACAGGTTTACGACACTTAACACAAACATCCAACTTAGAGCCGCAGTGTGACGGCGATCATCCACATTAGCGCTTCTCACCTGGTGCTCCAGCAAATCCTTTGACGGGCACGCTGGACGAGTCCTCGGACCCTCGCCGCACGGTGACCCTGCGGCTGTACCCTGGAGGTCCCGCCTCGCCCGTCTCCACCACCGGCAGCCTCGCGGGAACCCCCGGGGGAGGGGCGTGGCCTGGCTGGCTCGGCGGACTGATCTTAATCGTGTGCACGTTGGGCTGCAGAGGTTGGCTGGGATTGTGCGGCTGCCTCGGGCTGGATGACAGCGGTGGGAGGATGAGAGGGATGTGGATTTGCTGGATTCTGGGCCTGGTGGAATCTGGAAAAGAAGCAGGCCTCTCTGGTCTTAAGGTCATTCCTTAGAAAGAAAAAGAAAAAGACAGACAGTGGGAAGATTGTAAATAAATCAAATTATAGTTCACTTTCTGACCATGTCATAGGCGTTGCCATCTGGTCACGACAGCTGAAAGTTATGGAGAATTTTCTCTGCACGAGCTTTCAAAGGACCTTTTTTGTTTATAAATCCCACTTCCTCTCTAAGATTCAGACCACATCCCTCGCTTCTCTTGTGAATTCTTTTTTTAACGGCTTGAAATCTTTTGACAGGCCAAATTAGACCTGGCTTTCAGTGGATCTCTGAGCTTTATTTCTTCTTTTTTTTTTTTGTTTCAACCGGTTCCATTATCACTGTTCATAAAAGCAAAGCAGGCGGTCAGCGTGAGTTTTAGGCAACGAGAACCATCTGAACGGAAACTAGCCGACTGCTCACCAGACCCCCTGAGGGCAGACATCAGCTGGGCCTCTGAGGCGGGCATATTGACGCTGTGAGAGTGTCCTGAGGACAAATAACAAGAAATAATTGCAGTACCTGCTTTGTTACAGCTCCGTCTCACAACCAGGTGTCAGGCAGATTGTGACTAACTGTATTTAAGATTCAGCGAAGGGGTTTCTACGTTCAAAGATAAAGCCTATTTGAGCGAAAAAGCACGTTCCTGAGCATTGTTTTACTGCCATTTCCGCTTCACCTTCATACTATCTTGAATAGGAAAAGCAGCCATTTCCAGGAGATAATCGTTTGATAAATTGCAACTTCACTTTCATGCTTGTGTACACATTTTTAACATTTTATAAATGAGAGATAGTAAATGTATTTAGGTGGCTTTTTTATTTTATTTTCTATCATCAGTTTAAAATGCACACTAGCTTTTCATGTTGTATTAAACAGAAGTAGGCTAAGCTGATACAAGTGCCTCTTCCAAAATTGGAAATATATTTAACCACTTTGTTGGCCCTTCAAGGATAATGTCTTGTGTATTTCAGTGAGAAATACTTAATGTAAACATAACATTGCTCTATTAGAAGAGAACTGCACTGGTTACTTGGGTACAAATTAATATTAAGATCCACTTGAAAGCTTTCAACCACACCTCATTAGCGGACAGAGTTCTGCTCTAACTACATCTGCTGATGACGGACACATAATTCAGTTGGAAGCTCTGGAGAATAGCTGGTTTGTTAACCTTAAAGGGACAGTACACCCTAAACATTTCTTTTTTTCAATATACCTGTAGTGCTTTTTTTTTATCAATGTAGATTTTGGTGTGTGAGTTGCCATAGATTTGGAGATGTCAGGCATAGAGATGTCTGCCTTCTCTCCTGTATAATGGGACTATATGACACTCGGCTTGTGGGGCTCAAAGCGTGAAAAAAACACATTGAAAAAACTCCACAGCAATGTCTTTTTCGAGAAATCATAACTTGATTATTCAAGATAATCCACAGATTGTGTTGTGAGCAGTTGCATGTGGAGAACTATGACACTTGACAATAAATAGCTCCCATTGCTTGGAGCGCTTTGAGCACCTGAGCCGAGTGTCATCTCGTTCCATTATATAGGAGAGAAGGCTGACATCTCTCCGGCTGATATCTCTGAAACTAGGATCCTCACACCAAAAAAAGTCGAGACTGATAAATCATGAATGAACATTCACGCTCGAACCCACAGGGTACCATTAAATCACTTTTGAGCTTGAACGATGAATCAAACGAAGTCAACTGTATATCCAGTTTTGTACTGACGAGAAGCGATCAATCCAAGTACCTGAGAGCAATAGTGTGACATGAAAGTCTGCCTGTTACTCCGGATTATAAAATCCACTCACACTTATCAAATAAAACATCAGCAAGCATCAAAAACTCCTCCTCCTCACTGCAAGTGATACCACAAGCTACTCAGAAACCACATGTATAATCAAAAACAAATTAAACCCAGCAATCATGTTGCACTGAGATAATCAGAAATCACTTCCTCATTTCCTCCCCGTGCCTCCTTCAGGACGTTGGTTGTCTGAGTGCATATTTCCCATGAGCTCTCAGCCTGCGTCTCACTCAGGGGGCAACCACAAAGTCGAGCAAAAAAACAAAACAACCAACAACACAGACTGGCGCACGCACATACGCCAGCGCTGGTGCAACCAAGAAGAGCATCGGCAAAAGCAGATGTTATTGCTCACGAGCAGATTGAGACACCCCGAGGGGAGGAATGCTGCAGTGCACAGATTTCGGGTGACGGTGCGTGAGTGTTCAAAAGTGTCTGAAAGCGTCGCACAAAATTGCAGCAGACGAGCTGATCATGCGATGGAAAATTGTGTCAAGGGGCACAGAGCAGGGAGGGGTGCTTACGCATTGCAACCACGCATCCCTTCCACTCTGCCCGTGTACATTTTTCTTTTCTTGCGATGCACATGGATACAATTTCATCCTTCGCTCTAGTTTTCTCCAGTGGTATTAATGATGGGCGGTTCAAATAGTGCACTGCATGGCAGACCTCAGGGACTCTCACTGTGTATTTGGGTCCATTCTCCTGTGAAGACTTCCAGATGGGTTCATTGGTCAGAGATGGAAACACCTCACGTCGGGGCTTCACAGATCTCTCGGAGGGAACCCTCGCCCTCAAAATTCTGCTGCACACTAAATATATACAGTGTGTGTGTTTGTGGTGTCAAGTTCAATTTTCCATTCTTTCCCAGCAGACATCCTTTGACTTCAAAAAGCCTTTGATATCTTGTTTTTCTTGTATTCCTTCATCACGGTAGACAGTTAATCTTACTGCCTGTCTCTCCTATATAAAGTCAGAATGATCAATTGCAAAGCATTGATCCATGAAATCAAAGCCTTCAATTTATCCCTGCTTTAATACAACTTTTTTTTTTCTCCTTCTTTTCTGAAGGCCTCGCTTGCTGATAGAAACACTCACAGGACAGTGTGGATGGAGAGGAGGAAAAGAAGTCCTCTGGCATTCTAGGAAGGACAAAAAACTGGACAGAAGGAGAAAGCGATGATCGAGTAAAGGGAGAGTAGTTCAGAGATAAGAGAGGGAGAAAGAAACAGGGAAGGGATTTGAGCGAGGCTGGGATCCCCTCCAAAAAAAAGGAGGAAAAAAACATCTTAAGAATCGTAATGAAAAAAAACAAGAAAGTTGATTAGTCACCATCTAAATGAGGAACAGGAAGCTCTAGCTCTTCCCAGATTTTAAATATTCTAATAACTTTTATATCAAACAGCCTCTTTTAAGACACAAAAGCTTCATCACGTCTAATTTCAGAGTCACTTTGATACACCTGTGTTATTCAGAGTCACTGCTGCTGAACCTAGACTCCCTATCGGAAAGAAAACTGCCAGAAACAAACACACACAAGCCGTAGCAGCAGACCTTTACTGCAGCAGCTGCTGTGGGCAAAGCAGTGCCAACATTTTGCAACCGAAGTCACACAATTCCATTCAGCAATCACATTGAGTAATGGCAAAGCTATTGCAGTTAATCTTTTAGTTCTGCTATTACAACATCTCATCTGTTCGCAGCCTCCTCGGGGTCTTCATATGACCGAGGAAACATTTCAGCAGGCTCTCCACCACCACCACACCCACAGAGCTGGGATTTTTCATGGAAATGTTTTATCTCCATTTAGACTATTTATCTTCTTCCCATACTTGAGGAAAACATAAAATGGGAGTAAAAAGGGTGAAAGTTGTTAGTCGGACAGTCCAACTCCCTCTCTAGTGGGATACAGACTATGAGCACAGAGAGGGAGACATTTTGGGGAACACGTTTATTCATTTTGTGCCGAGAGTTGGAAGCGGAGAATGAAACATCTCGCATGTCTTTTCAGTAAATATGAATTACCACCAGCAACCAGCTAACTTAGCTTAGCTCAAAGACTTGTAAGCAGGAAACAACTCGCCTGGCTGTGTCCAGAGTAACCAAATCTGCCGACCAGCACTCTGTAGCTCATTAATTACTACGTATCTTGTTTGTTTAATCTGTACAAACAACATTATGTAACAGACTGTCTGTCTGGAAAAATATATAATTAGTGAACTATAGAGGTCCTGGTAGGAGGATTTAGTTTCCTTTAGACACAGCCAGGCTAGCTTTTTCCCTTTATGCTAAGCTAAGTTAGCCAGCTCATGATAGTAGCTTTACGTGTAGCGATCGATCTTCTCTACTGACGATCTGTAAGACAGTACTTCTGCGTATTCTCCCGGTGGCAACCTTTGAATCTGAAAAGTGAAGCCAATGCAGAACAACTTTTACAGTGTTTTTCTTTTATGAAAGTTCATTTTAACATTTTGGTTATCTTCAATGTTTAGTTTAACAAGGTGACGCAGCAAAAAAACAAGCTAAAGACGGACAAAACACCGTGCTTCAAAACCGTATTTCACGAACCAATAGCTAACATGATGGTGACCACTTGCAGTCTGTTGTGTTTCTCAAAATGTAAAATTTTAAATATTCTCTCTCTTATAAAAAGAGCTAGAAACAAATACAGGGATTAGGGATAAACAACTAATTTAGCGGTCTGTCAATTTGTTACAGTACATGCAGCCCTATCTGAGTTAATGCTGAGCAGAGGTACAGTGTAATGTCATGTCAGTAATGATATCAAATAGCACAGTTTGGAATTAACTGCCCATATTTGGCAAAGAGTGAACTGGAATAGAAAATGCCTTCATTCTTTCAGTGTGTCTCCAGCACGACCACTAATCCAGCCGTCCTCCTTTTCTCCTCAGGTCCCTATCATACCATTGTTTTGGATGGTTTAAGAGAGGGAGGCACCGGTGATGGGGCCCCAGCCATGACATCACAGCTGAGGGTAGTCGAAGCATCTGGTCCTGGGTGTGGAGCCCTGCTTCTCCCCTCTCCATCAAGACTGGCTCCAGCAGTGAGTCAGGGCCCATAATGAGGACCAGACTCTGCACATCAGGCTGAGGTCACCCTACGGGAATCTCTGGAGGTTGGTACGTGTGTGCATGTGTCAGAAGAATGAGAGGGAGGGGGGATGTATTGTGTATGGGCATGTGTGTGTGTTTAATTGTGTACTGACAAACCGGGAATGGAGATTGAGGTCTGCAGTTCTGTGGTATGACTAAAAAAAGCAACGTCATGGTGCAAGAAAAAAGGCGTCGCAGCTCAACGTGCATGCACCAGTCTGCTCGGGTGTTCTGACATTTACATGAGGGAGCACTCAGGCACAAAACAGTGCCAGTAAATCATCAGAGTTGTTAGGAGGGGCTGACCTGAGCATCTGAAAATGTAATTCCTTATATAAAAACGTGGGAATTCTTAGGGCAACATGGCTCTAAGTCACAGGAAGTTTCCAATGTGGGCCTCTGCCTGTTGGTGCCGGCACATATTGAATGACATATTCAAGGCGAGCACGGGAGGCCCAGTGAACCCGTGTCCTCCCTCTCCGGGAAATACCCTGCGGCCATTCATGGGATCTGATCCTTCCCACCAATCCTCCATGTAAGCCAAGCAAGCAAAATGCATTATATGGAGGATTATCTTCAGGAAAAGTTTGTGTTTACACAGATGTTAATCACACTTGATAAACTCATCTGGTGGAAATTAGGCAGGAAGCTACAAAGGAGTGTGTATATTTAGTCATTTTAGTCCCTGCCTGCGCTAGTAGCAGAATCCATAGACTTTTGAGTGGTCAAACTGTTATATAATGTAGAATGAATTACTGTCACACAGTAAAATTAAATGTAAAAGGTAGATGTAAAAATTGTGCTTAATTGCTTTCTTGCTGGGAGTGAGAGGAAATTCAATATGAAGCTTGAGACAGCCACGAGTTAGTTTAGCTTAGTATAAAGACTGGAATTTGAGGGGAAGGAGCGAGCATGTCTTTCTCCAAAATGCATTTCTTAATGTCGAGCACATAACACGTTTTGAAGCCTTATGTTTGGAATTTTGGTCTTTGCTATTTCAGCTTTTTGCCAGCAGAAGTGATATGAGAGGGTGGAGCTACGTACAACTGATTGGTGAATAAGACAACAAAAGCAAATAAGCTTATTGCCAAAATGTTGAACTTTACCTTTAAATTCATTAATAATGAGAAGCCTGCAACATGGTGCAGGTCGTCAGTCTCATTTTACATACTCATGGAATACTCTTCTTATTGCAGCGCGCATGCAGTGCACTCTTTGTCATTGTGGTGAACTTAAGGAGCGCTCTGTTCACTCACTATGCCGCCATGCCTGCTGCCGCTCTGGTCACCTGCTGTCCCTTGCCTCCACATTACCGCTGCTGCCTCTCATAACCCCCTGCCCCATCTAGAGGCTCTGGGTTTACATTCCCTTTGGTTGAAAGACATTTCCTCCACCCCCTGAAGCTCTGTAGTGATAAAACCTCTGAATATTGTCTCCTAAGAAATATTGATAAATATAACCACACAAGGCCAAATGATCATTTCCTTCATACAAACATTACCACAGATAGCCAATGATGTCATCAAAACCACAAAACTTACCAGGCTCTTTGGCGGCGACGTCTTTCAAGACATGTTTGGCCATCGCAGACAGCTGCGCCTGGAAACTCTGCATGGAATTCTGCAGGGCGACGATGTCCGCGCCGTGATTTCCACAGGTGACGTTCATCCTGTTCGCACAGTCCCGCAGACCACCAACATGTCTCTCCAGTCCCTCTTTTAGCTCTTTAATGTTGTCAGAAACCCCATCTAACTTTCCACACACCTTTTCAAGCCTGGACACACGTCCATCCACAGCAGAAATGCCATCAGAAACACCCTGCGTGTTCTGTTTACATTGACTCAGTTCCGATGACACCTGCCTACTGAACGTATCAAGCCTGGTCTTCAGCTCTTCCACATGGCGTCTGGTGTCCTCTGCCTGACTACCGGGTACTGCAATCCCTGATGCCAAGTTGTCCCGTACTGGACTCCCAAAGCCGCTCTGCTCAGCACGGCAGCATGTTGCGTTTATTCTGTGCATATCCTGGTTGTATTTGCTAATGGAGTCACCTAACCCGGTAACAGCACCAGCCAGACCAAGCACATTATCTTGGAGATTAATCAATCCCTTCTGGAAGTCATCCATCGTCTTTGCACGTCTCTCATTTACGACTGACTGTTGTCCAACCAGATCGCCCAGTTGCCTGAGCTTGTCAGCGTTTCCATTGACATCTGTGTGGAGAACGTCCAAATCATTCCTATATCGACCCAAGTCCTTCAAAATGGTTTCTAGGCTTTTAGGTGTGGCCGAAGAACTCAATGCGCCGACACTAATTCCTGAGCTTGAACATCCTGCAGAGCACAACTCTCCAACAGCATTGACCTTATCATCCAAACCTTGGAGGAGGAACTTATTGTTGTGGACTTCTGTCTTGATGGCATCCACGGATTCGCCAAACATCCCAGGGAAGGAGTTGTTGCTCATTTCCACCAGCATGTTCGTAAACTGGTCCTCCATGTTGTTCAGACGCTCCTCCAGAAGCTGCCGGAGTGCCTCCACTTCAAGCGAGATCGTTCGGGTCAGCTTCTCTTCGATATAGAAACAGTGAGTCTCTGCATTTCGCTCTGTGACGTTAATGCGTTCCTCCAGCTCTTCAATCATCAGGCTGAAATCATTGTCCTCTTGAGGGGCAGACAGGTGCGCCAGCTCGTTGTCAATGCGTACATTCAGGATGCGGTGAGCCTCTGCAATACGGTCAATCTCACGCCACAGGTCTTTGTGGTCACTATGCTCCTCTTCCGCTTTGGATGGATCAGTCTGCCTTTGAGTTCGTATCGGTCCATCTGCTGCAGCCATGTCCAGACGTAGTGCCCGGATCTCCTTTCTCAGATCAGCCTCTTTGGTATCCACAAGCTTGGTCAGGCCGATCAAACCTTGGTCACGGCTGTCTTCACAGGTCTTGATCTTGTCATTGCATGAGCTTTGCAGCTTGGCCATCTGTTCCTCCACATTCTGGTCTAGCTCCTTCTTCAGTTTCTCAAATTTTCCATCTACATAGGTCTGTATACCATCAAACTCCGCTATGGCTGGAGTCTGAACTTGAGAGGCATCCATCAGGACGCGGATCTGCCCCTCATGACTTGTCATGGTTCCTCTGAGGTCTTCGAGAGCTTCATCCTTGCTTTTCAGTTCAATGTTGATATCATCCAACCGGGTTACTATTGTTTCTAAAGCGTTGTCTCCAGCAATCCCGCCTCTGGTAGCCTGATGACCATCCAGCACTGCAGGGCTCTCCTCTGTGCCCGCAGCCGTAGCACTGTCTGGTGGACGCATGTTATTGAGAAGTGTCACCAGTATTTTCTTGGTGTCTTCCTGCAGATCTGTGCGGAGGGTGGCACTTAACCCTGTTATAGCGGCCTGGAGATCCAGTACTGTCTGAGACAAGCGCTGAACTTCTCCTTCAAGAAGACGCACCTTATCCGTCCCACCATGCCTCATCTCATGGTGCCCTGTCTCTCTCCGCTCTGGCCCTATGATCAGAAAATAAATTATTAGATTATAGTTATTGACATTTTCTCCTGTTTTAAGGAAAATACAATAAGGCAGCTTTAAATAGTTGTTCTGGGGTCCTGGGACATTTGAAAATAAATAGAAATTTTGCAGAAATAAAAGAATTCATAAAAATTGTGTCTTACTCTGTGTGTGTCTGGTTGTATATCCAAGATTTGGTTGGAGGTAAGGCTGTATTCCCTGAACAGTTTGTCGGTCTTGAGCTGGTTTTAAATCTTTACAGTCCAGACCTTGGTAACCAGGACAGCATCTCCACTCCAACTCTGTGAGCGTCTTGAAGGCAATCTTGTACGTAGGTCGAAACCGATTTTGGTACCTGTAAAACAGGGCAGATTAACCAATTTTTCTAAATCTCCAATAAGATCAAATCCAGACCATTTATGGGATGCTATTTAACATCTCTGCCATTCCACAAAGAAGAAAGGGTTTCAATATTGTGTATTTCTTTTGGGATCTGTTAACTCCTGCAATCACCAAAAGCTCTGCCTCTGGGAACACTTTCTGAGCTTCTCTACTTTACCCCATTACATGAACATTTTAACCTTCTAGCCAAGGACAACAGTTCCCAAAGAAACAATAGATGACATCGCTTCCCTGAAGACAGGGTTCATGTCATGCAGAACATCTGGGAAGTTGATGACTGATACAATCGTCTTTGCACATTTCCTAACTGACACACTCACTGATAACACTGTTCTAGAAGAAAGGACACTACGATCCTTGCTGTTGTTCACTATGTGTGCTCAAAGTCCCAATAAAACAGAGCCTGAAGCACCTTTAGCTTTAGTGAAATTGAATATTTATGGCTTTATATTTTTGGTTGAATATAGATGGTACTAGTTTACGTAAGCCCACCTCTTATTTTGTTTTATTAGAAGAAAAGATGATTGTATTTTGATATAAAAATACAAAGAATTTGACGTTTCCTCCTCTATTGGCATACATTGTTAAATAAGTACACGATATGACCCAGGATGTGATCTAGAAGGGTAAAAAAGAAATGTTTCATTTCATTTAGACTTTAAATCGCATCTGCACATGAGATAAAGCCAATATATTATGTGATCGCTGAGAAATGGAAAAATCCAGAGGTGTCTCCTCTCACTGCCAGCTATTCTTGCTTGAAGCAGAAACTTGGAAACCTTTTCCCGTGACCTAAGAATGATCTGTTTCCAGGAATCTTTTCCACCACGCAGTGGCTCTTGTGGATGTGTTTGGATCACAAAGCTCTACGAAAGATAGCATGTGTGGTTTCACAACTAATAATGATTCACAAGGCTAAACATATTAAATTGCAATGCAACATGTTCCAGTAAAGAATCTGTTGCTGATCACTTACTGGTGTAGATACTCCAAATTACAAAACACAATTACTCCATTAGAGGCACTGATTTAATTTTTAAGTATTACTAAGTTTTCAGTTTCAGATTTTCTGATAATAACTGTCATGCACTGCTCACAACTGTGTTTCTGCATCTCTTGAATACAACGTGGATGAGATTCCCTTGGATATGGTTTCCAAATGGATTCAAAGCAGTGGTCTATTATTTTTGTGCAATGTTAATAAAGGCAAAAACAGGACATTAAATTATTGTGAGCCATCTGCGCATAAAACATAAACATTTGTAAGTGTCATACAACAGATATTTGAAGACTATTGAACAGATTTATACATAATACATGTCAGAAATAAACGGCAAGTGTCATCACACTAATCAAATTATGTATACATGTTAAAGGAATCAATTTACTCCAAAATCAATGATACATATGTTTCCTCTTACCTGAAGAGACTTTTATCAATCTAGATTTTTTTGATGTGAGTTGCGTAGTTTGACAGATTTCCGCTCTATGTCTGTCTTCTCTCCAATATAATGGGACTGCACTCTGCCTGTGGTGCTCGAAGCGCCCAAAAACAAATTTGAAAAACTCAAAGACTTCAGAAATCGTGGCCCTGATACTCGAGATAACCCACAGACGTTGTCGAGAACAGTTGCATGTCCAAACTATTGTTGAAAGAAAATAGCAGTAGTGCAGGAGGGTTGTTCAAAGGTGGCGTGTGTCCACAGGTGCTCGCTGGTTGCTACCGGCTGTTAACACTATAGCTTGTAACTTGGAAGATGATTTCAGGTAGCCAGTTGAACTGCTGTAGAGAGAGTTATCGTTCTCATTAGCTTTACTCTCCATTTCCTGTTCAAGCCTTTGCCTTTTCAGTGGGCTTTTTAACCTGCTATAAAATGCTATGCTTATAGCTCTGCCAACAGTGTTTCTTCCGCCACTGTGAATATTTCTGCCTCCAGGTCTCAAGAGAAACAGTTTGTCTCGGAAGCTCCAGTCTATCTCATACATATGAACATGCAACCTCGACCTGATGCCCCCGTCCCCGGATGCTCACGTCACTTGTTGCTGGCAGTCGGTCTGGTAGGCTGGGCAGGGGGCCACTACGGGCTCCTGGAAGCTCTCCACACTCCCCTGCACGGCGCAGCTCACGTTCCTGCGCACCACATAGGCACACCAGTTCCTGAGGAAGGAGAGGCAGAAATAAACAAGATGCATTGACCAGTAACTGTCAGAACCATTTTTGGAGGAGTACTGTGCAAATTATGAGAGTATGATTTATGGCGAGGTTGTTTTTTGTTGTTGTTGCGATTTTACATCAAAATAAAATGTCCAAATTCGGCTGGTATAGCTTTCCTGAGCTCCCCAAACACTTTCGTCAGATAAACATCTGTATAAGAGTTGGACATTAACTGATGGACTCCTTTATACGAGGGACTGGAGTGATCCACAGCCATTCCAGCGTTTATCTCAATGTTATCGCCTTTTAGCGAACTCGAGCCAAATTTAGCCACGGGCTGATAAAAGCACAGTGGATGTTAACAGCCCACGGATGACCATAAGAGGCTAAATCTTCAGCGTTCTGAGGTCTTTCCGATTAACGAGAAGTTTGGACTTTATCGCGTTTTTATTGGCAATTGCGCAACAAATGCACGCAGCTTTAACCTCTAGGAGAAGCTGGATTATTAAAGAAACGCCCGCGCTGAATTTGTTGGTATGACTTTCTTGAAAAAAACAAACAAAAAAAACAGGACAGTCTGTTGGCCACATACATATAAAGACCCGTAACTTACCTGTTTCTGTGTCTCTGTACCACTCCAGTGTAAGCAGACCCTTGGAACAAGCCATAAGAGGAGGGAGACCCGTAAGTGAACTGAAAGTTCACAAACAGCGTGAAAACCGTCCACCGCCAGTCCATCTCTCCACTCCTGCAATTCATACTAAACAAACGCCTTAAAATAAATACTCCTGACACTGAAAAAGAGGCTACTCTGTTATTATCATGCACGACGTTCCCAGAAACCGCAATCACATTGCCCAAGTGACTGATGAAACTCCAAGTTTGGGGAAGTCCACATTCACTGCAACTCCCTTGGAATGACGTTTGGGGCCAACACCCTTCTCCCAAAAACTCCCCCTTACTTAAAAAAAAAAAAAAAACTTTGCTTGAAAGCATTTATTTGTGGTAATGTTTTACTTTAATTAACTTATGCTTATAAGTCAGTAATGAATGTGGCATAGGATGCTGCCTTCAGAGAGGATTTGGGAATTGATTACTTCTTTATCTGCCAACAGCCAGTAATTCACACCTCACTGATGAGCTTGACAGGATAATGTCTTTTGGATGCAGCCTCCTGAGTTGAAAGAGGTGTGTGTAGTGTTGTTAGTGTTGATGATATTCATAGTGAGTGATAACGGTCGTGATTTGCATTCTGCTCTGTTGCTAAATGGGGATATATGGGGGGGAAGGGAGAGAGGAGGTGAGGGGGGGGTATGTGCTCGTGCAGTCTGTTCTTTTCTGCACCGAGCAATAACTTCTTTTTTTTTCCAAAACCAATCTAATGAATTTGCTGTGCAACATCTGAATGTGGAGGGACACAGAAAGTAACACATTAGTTACACAAGAGCTTCAATTCACAGCACTCAAGGCAGGAATTTATTGTCTGTGCTTTAGAGCTGTGTGACGGTGTGTGAAGGAGGGGAGAGTTCCCAAGCACACAGCAGAGCTGAGGACATTATCTTGGTAAAATGGCCTTAAGCCCCCCCCCCCCCTCCTCCCCCTCCAATTGTGGGCATACCGGATAACTTTCTCCCGATCAGATATATTCTGTCAGTTAATGTAAAGAGACTTTATAGATACATAGGGGGAAAAGTCAAGTACTTGGGGTGATAATTAATCAGAGGGGATGGTGTAAAGTATAAATACACATGTGGGCCCCGATCCAAAAGAAACTCTCTTTCACCATTGAACAAGCTTTATCTGAACTGGTGTCAGACCTGAGATAACACTTCCCAGAATAAGCCTGCATTGTTTCATCAGGCAGCGTGCATTGAGGGCCGGCCAAGTGAGAGATGCTGGAATTGGTTATAGAAGTGAATGATGTCTACCGGGATTTGATGTTCAAGTGTTTAATCAAACGTGAGCATCAGATAAATTTGACACTTCATTAATACAAGCTTTACCTCGCACTCTCAGGATCCTTTAAGGAGATTAGGGACAATTTCATTCAGTTCCCTTTGTTCATTTCCTCTCACTTTGTTATATTTACACATAATTCTCATATTATACATTCTGCAAACCTTAGACATCTGCAGGCTATTCACAAAGGACACAATTGCTTGGTAATGGGGTTCTTGGGAGCCAGATCTGTGAGCGTATATGGCTGTTTGCTTCGTCACCAGAAGAGGGCAGCACAGCAGCAGTAAAGAAATCAACAAAAAAAAAAACTGTCTCTTGTAGTCATGGCAATTCCTTTCCAAAATTGTTGGAGTGAGAAAAGGACATTTCATTAGTGAGGCAGTATGAGCGCCCACAAGTCTCCGGCTCCACCACCTTGCCATGTTCTGCTCATGTCAATTATATGTGTTAGGCACTCTGCATTCATCCTCCCCCGTGGTAAGTGCAGTGTATTTAATTGGAATCATGTTTTCGCTCAGGCTAAATCATCATCAACGAAACTCTATTTCTGTCTTTGGTTATTTGTCACTGGTATCATTGCAATTCTTATTTAGCGATTATTCTCACCAGTGTGAAAAATAACCAGCAAAGCCACCCAATCTGTTTTCAGTGCTCTAACAGCTGGATTAAAGCACCCCCCCACTCTTTACTTCCACTGTACTTTTTTTCCATGATGACATGAAGCCGGTGGCACCTGCTCCATTTAAAAATAGACATTAACTTCACATATGCCCTGATATTTAGGCAGAATAGGGAATACGATGAGTCATGGACGTAGGAAAATACCCAGCCATATCTTTCAGTTTAACAAAAAACTCCCTTTGATTTCTGCCATAAATCCAGGGGACAATTCCTCATTTCAACTACCTGGGATCGATTTCTTTCTCTTTTTCTCTTCTTTTCGACTTTGCAGAAGTTGGAGGACTGAGTGAAATTGGAATAGCCTGCGCTGAACCATGGTGGGTCCTTTGCGGCACACAATGCATTTGTCATTGAGGCATGAACTTTGCGGGGCCACCCCTCACCAAGACTGCTTTTGAATCCAATGTGCTCCCACTGAAGCAGTGACGCTCATCTTTATGTTAACTTATGTGCAGGTGCCTTGGGGTGGGGGCGTTCAAGGTTGCTATTGATGCAACACAAAGGAGGTTTTTCTTTGAAAGGATCAGTTGCTGAGTTTCAAGAGTCATTAAGCTACATATTTCCTCATACACTCTGCTTCATATCCTGTGGTTCAAACTAAATTCAGCCATCGCTAACTGTTCACGTGGGTGCACTGAGGATTGTTGTCTGTATTGTGGCTTCATTACAGTAAACATGCTCTTGTAAACTCACCAAAAACACAGCTCCGCACAGCTCCGCACTTACACTTGGTGAGTCAGTGTCAGTCAACCGAGGCATGCACACACAGCTCACACACAGGTAGGTTTCATAGTGGGGTCAAGGGGCTGTTTTCGGGTGCTGTGCTAGGATTGTGACTTTCCCCTCTCTCTCCTTTAGTTCCACAGACGAAAAGAGAGACTATGAGACGTGGTGTTTTGATCACAAATTCCACTTTATTCAAATTAATCGAAGGCCCTGGGCCTAAATTAATCAAATACAAATCAAATGTAGGATCACTCCTGGTGTGATGCTTCTGGATTGCTTTTAAAAACTATATCATAGGGACACACACATACTCTGAGCATTTCATAGCACGGTGAAGCAGCTAAAGACTCCTTGGTCTCATTTCATGCTGTTACGCCCACTCTCAGAGGTTTTTTTTGTGTTAGGCGTAAGAGAAGCAGAAATGATGATACCTCAGAGAATAGACCCCACCAGATTGTCTTCAACCATTATTTCGGATTTATCTCTATCGACTCCCCCGTCTCTCCTTCTCATTTATTTTGCTTCCCACAGAAAAAAAAAAAAGTCTTGACAGAGACTGACTTGTAGCGGTGTCACTTTGTAATAGTCGACTGATTGAAAATAGCACCCTAATTAGTCGACCTTTCCATCATGGTTGACACTTGTTTAGTCGGATTTATCTTACTAGGTCATTAATTGGCATAACACTGTGAATGACCTCCTCTGGATCAGATTGGAGTTTGTATTTATCTTTTAAAGTAAAGGAGTAAAAAAAAAAAGTACAACGGGAATGATTCACTACACTGCCACGATCAGAACATAAGATTAAGAGAAAGTTCAAAGAAATGTCGTGGCCAGAGACAGAAGGGGAGACAGACTTGGAGACAAAGGGAGATTTGCTATAGTTGTGGATGTACACAAATAACACAAATAACACACCAAACCTCCCACCCAATCAAAAGCTCCCCACCCTCCCCATTGAGTCTCTCACATGCACTACCACATGGGCCTGTGCGTGTAGAGACACACACAGCAGATTAGATCTGATTTATTGGTTGTAAAATGTTAATATAGCTATAAGCCCTGCTCATGAATTGTTAATTAAGGCTGCGACAGACTCGTCACCTAAAATGTTAATGAGGTGAGATTGTGTGGGGTCTGAAAGGTCTCGGTGCGCCACTGAGCAAATACAACAGATGAGCCGCATCCACAAGACCCCCACACGCTATAATAAGAAACGGGGCACCTGAGATGGGTCGTGCCCATTGGCCCATAGAGTAATTAAATTAATGAATGTGTGTGAATTAACCGTTAGATAGTGAAATTGAGGGATGATATAATCCATTTTTATCCCCCAGCCAACATCTGTACCGTCTTCTTCAAACTGATGGAAAACAACCTCTAATCTCTATATTTAATACAAGATATAAAACTTTATGAGAATAGTGCATGATATTTATTCTTACATTATTTTTGATGGGCAGTTCACTCAGGAAGGATTAGTACAGACTGTAGCGTTCCATGGGGCACCTTGTGCTATTGAATACCAAAGAATGAGGTTTCACCACCACTTTAATGATCATGGGGCTTTTATTTTTGCAACTTTAATGATAAAAAAAAACAACCTCTGCTTTGATTTGCCACGGTGGAAAAAACTCATGCAGTGACATTAACGACGGCTCGTTTCCATGTAGGTGTGCATGAGCCGGTTAATTATGAATGAAATACACCTCACCTGTGTTCGAAACGTCCGAGTACCTGCTGAGAGGGAAGTCTAGTTACCTGCTAATAATTAATGTTGTGGCCGGTCCAGCTGGAGCTCTTTTGAACTACTTCTTATGGAGATAATTCTCATTATCACACGGTGCTACGGTTCAATCCCTGCTCTTATTTAGTGGCATTTTATGCTTTCATTCTCTTTTTTCTACACCATATTGTTATTACAGTATTGTACTATAAATGCTCATTTAAAAAAAAAAAAAAAAAGTGCAGCCCTTTCAAATCCACCTGTCGCAATCTTTTCTATGGGTCCTTTTTTTTTTATTTTGTCTGAAAGCAAATTTGAGCGTGTTTTGTAACTCAAACTCACGATCACATTTATTTCACACACTTCTCTACCAGCTTTCAGCAATGTTTCCACTCAAAGCGTCGGGACTGTGTGACTCCTTGCTGAGAGCAGCTGAGCTCACTCAGCTGCTCTCAGTGGCAGCATTAGGCTTTCATCATGTACTGATGGGTGGATTTGTGTGATGTGTGAGTGAATGATTTGCTGCATAGCTGACGTGTCCTTGGCTGCTGCCGATCAGGTGGATGGCTGTGTTTGAACTTATCCAACTCTGTTCAGCGGATAGTTGAATTTGCCACAGTAGTTGAATTTGAAGGCGCTCTGTCGGGGGAATGGCCACATGGCTGCTGAAGTCTGACATAAGATCGGTGCACAATAGTATGCACAGGTGTATGTATAGGTGTGATAACAATATCTCTCAATATTTAGACTTGTATGTGATCAAAGACTAGAACAACAACACCTTTCATAATCCTCATGTTAAGTACAACATTCACCATTCAAACAGAGAGCTGCAGGTATGAAGTGTTTTTTGTAGGCCGCCCATTGAAGTTAGCTTCAAGCTAGTTCCCTCCACCAATGTCTTATAGGATTTGGGATTGTTGAAGAAAAAATGCTCCGTGACAAACTTAAGTTCATGATATTTAATGTTTTGTTCAGCAAGATAATCTTCACAAATAAACAGCAGGTTTATAACTTTTGAAGTGTGAATGCAATCAGCAGAGAACTATACTATATATATATATATATATATATATATATATATATATATAGTATTTATTCCGTCTCTCTTTCGTTATAAAAGTGGGCCTAGTCACCGTTCACCCATTGGTTTGTGGAGTGCCGTTTTTGAAGGCTTGCATTTGGCAATTATGGCTATCATCGTCTTAGTTTTTGATTGTTGCCATCTTTTTTTTTGGCAACCAGGGTGGAGCGAGAGGATGGAGCTAAGTACAATAGAGTGTGCTGAATAAGGCATTTTTCGGCACCCAAAATGTTTCAATTAACTTTCAGGAACTGAAAAAACACAGTAAAATCAGAGTTTTCACATTTTTCATCAATCAAAGAAGCACTTTTTTAGAAAACCTCAACTTTCCACGCGTCATCCTGAGATCCTGAGATTTTCCTCTTCTATTCCATTTTAAAATGTTGCTATCTTTCTCTTCCCTCCTTTGTCAAGCACTCGCCTCCATTGTAACAGAATTTAGTCAAGGACAACTCTGAATCAGATATAAGTGACGTAATCCTCTTTTGTTGCTCAGAGAGAATAAACACTTTCCCGTCTGTGCTTTCTTTGTGTGAAAAGTGTGAAGAAAGAAGTAACCCTGATCCTTGGCTAGAATGCCTCAGCGTTTGTTGGATAAGGATATAGGTTTCCAAAAAATCTGACGCACTTTCTCAAGTTTCATTTCACCTCAAACTTTTGTGTGTACGTTGTCATCGCGATATAAAACTAAATAATTCAGAGTGACATCAGAAGAGTATTTATCTCCAGCTTTATGCCGCAGTATGACTGATGAGTGATTTTTATTTTGTGTCCAGTGAGTGTATGGCGGGTGGGGCCACGGGGTCATGGGGGGTGATGTCAGCATGATGTCAGAAGGGACCTGTATCTCGATGAGTTCAATCACCACTCCCTTTTTACTGTACATATTCCCTCAGTGTCCCTACTCTTCATCCCACATGCAGCACTCCCCCGTTGTGTGCAGTGTTTCACTCTGAGCCAAAGCTCGCAGCAGGGATTCACACAAAAGTAGTCATCTCTTTCAAAAAAACTATGAGTCCTCTGTTCTTCGGCAAGACACGGAGTGAAGAGAAGAAGAGGGGGGGGAAATGCAGATCACCAATGGTCTCTGATCCATATTGGTGTGAATGTAATTGATTTCCTGCTGTGAGGAATCTGTCTCTCAGAATCACAGAACAAACGCTGACTGAATAGTTGAAAGGGCAGAGAAAATCTGAGCTTTATCTCACAGCTCTGTCCGTTTTATTCCTGTCAAATGAACAGTATAGCAGCATAGCACACATGCCCGTGTTACGTCCATCATGGCTTCATTACAGCTGTCCTTTTGGAGAAACTTTTGTGTAAATAATTCATGTTTATTGGGACAAGTGATAGCAGGATTGTATACCCCATGTGCTAGCATTTCTAGCCTATTGTGAGCTATTAGCAGTAGCAAAACAGGAACACGTGTACAGAAGAAGAACAATATAAATTACCATGTTACAATACAAATACTTAACTATAATGAACACTTTTGAGAAAATATATGGTCACAACTGAATCAAGTAGAATCAATGTGTGTATGAACCATTTGGTACAGACTATAACAAGGCTGCTGCATTTACAGCTAAATCATGTTATTTTGAGTGTTGATGGAGCTGCCACATTGTTAGCAAAATCTAGCACCAATCGATCCAAGGTCCAGTGAGAAAACAAACATTTTAAAAGTTATTTGCCTGTTGTCGTGCGGAGAGAATAAAAATAAGACAAGAATTCAGACTTTTTTCACAAATCAGAATCATGATGTAGATGTTTCATCATTCCTTTCATCCGTTTATTGCAACTAAATCAACGCAAAATGAGTTTAATTTGGGTTCATGCAGCTGTAGTAAACCAGCCCACGTGTGGCTTGCTAGATAAATGCAGCTCAATGTTATGAACACAGACAAGACAATGTTTAGTGTCCCGGGATATTCGGGACTTCCACAACATGTACAAAGCAGAAATAGTGGATATTTCTTCTATGGATGATGGTGGAATTAACCGGCTTGGTTTATAACAGTTTCCATGCGGGTCCCTTGAGTAACGCAATGCAGAAAACCTGGTTTGCGTTTGTTGTGAATGCAGCAATAGAAGTGATTTCAGGATACCTCACCTGTTGTTGCTGTTTCTGTCGCTGCGGCCACAGCTACTCAAAAACCGCAGTATCGTTCAGAGTTTTGCCTCAGCCAGGATTTTTGCTGCCAGAAACTCCTCAGAGTTCAGGCGCTGCTGGCAGTAAAGGCTCATCTGAAACACTGGACTGGTGATTAGAGAGGGGGAAATCAATAATACATGGTAAGGGACGGCTAATGTACCACAGGGACTGACAGACAGACAGACAGACAGACAGCGACGTCTCTGATATCCAGCCCGCCGTCTCATATCCGCTGGTTTCCACACACTAAGCCAGACAGAGCAAGCACACGAGGTATGAAAAGCAACAGGGGAAATAAAAGCTGGGGAAGAGAAAGGGTAGACAAATAGAGATAAAAGAGTTTGAAAGCACTGAAGTACAACATACACAGGTATTATAGAAGGTAAAGCAAAGAAATTACAGGATAGAAACAAATACCAAAAAAAAAATTGTATTTTGATGAGTAACTTCCCTTATATCCGCATATCATGATCCTTTGTGATAATGATATGAACATGAACACAAAGAAATATATTTGATTGATTACTAGAAAGAAACACACACACACACACACACACACATAACAACAAGCTTATTACAGAGCCCTTCATCCTCGCACCAACATGATGTTTCAAAAATCAATACGGGGGCTGTGAAACAGGCCAAAATGAAATAAGTGTGCAAGCTATCCGGGAAATAAGATTGGCAGGCAGACAGAAGCATGCCACCAGTCTCTGGGGACGGATGCTCGCCAAGCGCTCTCTCATCCAGAGAGATTGGGGTTAATGCCTCTTCTGCATTAGCACACTAGCACCACGTCAGCCAGCGCTGACCTCAGCTACAGAAATACTAGATACACGCACGCGCGCGCGCGTACACACACAAGAAGTACGATGATCTCATTAATCAGTGATTGGAACAACTGCACGCTTCCTCTTTTGAATGCCACCCACCCACGCACACGCAGTACACTCCTGCCCCCGCCTCGCTACCTCTTCATTACAACCCCCTCCTCCGCGTGTCATTTCCAAGACCGCTCATCAGTACAAATACACAAACATGGTTTACGGATCGAGACGGAAAGATGTGCGTCGGCTCGAAGGGCCCGTCGTCCTTCCCGACACAGCTTCTGTCTGAATAAAAAACCTCGTTACTGAATGGACTCTCCAGAAGCAGACTCCGGCGACGCCACAGGTCGCTCGTTACTGCTCGACTCTCCTTCCGCGGTTTTAACCCCTGTGGCGTGAACACCAGGCTCTGTTAGCTCTGTTAGCTCTGTTAGCTCTCCCATGTAACATCACCATCATGACAGGAACACGGCAAAGCAATGATTCATCAAGAAAACATTCAGATTTTGTATTTTTCAGGGCTCGACACTGACTAGATGGTTGCCTGAACTCAAAATGTGGTGGCCATTTTGATTTCTCTTTATATGTTGTGTTAAACAAGAGAATGTGACCAAAATGACGGCTGTATTGCGACAAATAAACTCAATTTGTTGTACCTTGTGTTTTATCTGATACTTTACAGAATTGTAATCATTAGTGTTGACCGTTATTTTAGGGTGCACAAGCGTAGTTTTGTGTGACAAAGTCTGAATGTGGCTTTTAGCTGTCTCCGCTACATCATGGAGGATACCTCGGTGTTCTTGAGCAGGATGGGAATAGAAAGCTGTGTATGTTGAGGTTACGGCAATGTGTTACCACGGAGACGCAGATGAAGTCACTGCATTGTGTGGACTCTGGACCTCGACGCCGATGCAGCTAAATGTGAAGCACAGCGAGCTGATTGTGAAAGAGCCAAGCTGACAGTGTTTTATGTTTTTGACGTGCCTGTTAGAATTTAGAATAATGTTCTGTTGGTTTTTGACAAATATATATATATATATTTTTTTTACACAAATGTGTAATTTAAGATATATCATCTATATCTAGCCAATATGTTAGCCAATGTCTTTACATCGTAGAAATACTATGGACTTTTGTTTGATACTGGGAAATGTAACCTACAAGAGAAGCACTTTATAATACTTACAAACTATTTTGCATTAGTAAAGCATGAATAAACACTTAATTCATCATTTATAAAGCTTTGTACCAACATGAACAATCATTAGCAACTCATTTATAAGCCACAGTTATAAATGTTTCATTCTTGATTGATAATCATGATTGGGTTTTCATACTTTAGAAGTAATTGATTCCCCATTTGTAAATGAAGTGTTAAGGACTTATAGATGATGAATAAGATCATTTATAAAGTGTTAGTACATTATTAAAAAATAGTATATTCTGTATGGTTCCACATGTTTATTGAAACTTCTATATGTTTACAATCATTATTCGGGGGTGCAAGTAATAATAACAATTTGCAATATTTTGTATTTTATTTTCAGTTAATTTATTATATGAATCCAACAATATTGACCAGTAGAAGATGAATTTGAGACAACACTACCCTGTCAAAATTCACAAACTACACAAGTAAATAGAGTACACAGTGTACAACTTCGAAGTGTATAACGAAAGTATCCATTTCATTGAGCAAGTGTGAAAGCTATGTACCATTCTTTTAAAGATGAATTTATGGGATCCTTTTCCGAAATGTCTTACGGTTTGAATGATTCATTGATCCACTTTCTGCACTGATGTTTTCTGTCAATCCCCCAATTACTAATCGTCTAATCAAAGCATCCCTCATTCGTCCTTGATTCATTAGAGGCAACATGTACAGAAGCGAGCAGGACGAGCCCGAGCGTAACCCCGTGACTTGAAGTGATTCTGGCTGGTGAGCAACACCGCAGCAAGCGTGTAAGGTTGTCACGAACGTGTTGACTGGCACCTCGTCAAACCCTCGTTCACCCTCCCGTCGCCCATCGACGTGCACCTTCTTCACCGGGATCTATCATTCATCCTCTCCTCAGGAGGAGGTTAGACTGTAAAGGGACGTTTGTCTGTGTCGGGGATGACTCCCCCCTGAACAGCCCGCGATGACGTTTCCATTTGACGGCATAGCCAACCTCCCTGAAATGAGACGCAGTCAAAAAGCCATCTCCTAAAATAGAAACGGATTTTCAATTTGAAGACGCCTATATTGATATGCAAAATATGTTTTAAAAAAAGCTTAGCAGTTGGACCAGCTGGATATATTTGATCCAGTAGAAGCAGTGTGATGATGCCTTGGATTGCTTTGATTTGTGTATGCCAGAATTAAATTATGCTGATAGTTGTGGACTGAGGCGGACTCCGTCGCATTCAGAGATGGAGGCAAAATATTAATCTTTCATTCAGTTTTGTACCAAATTGATTTCTCTTCCAAGATGTTTTCTATTATATATTTTCCGATGAACTATATATCAAGTTGTATATCAGCTTGTCTGGCATCTCTTTGAATTGGAAATGTTTGACTTTTAAAGTAATACTCTGAAGGATTTTCATTTAAAGAAATGTCTAAGTCACCAACTATTACCAATTGAATTAGCCTGTGGCCCACTGATGAAAGCCCTTGTGTGTACGTCGTATTATGAGCTGTAAAACAGGCTTATTCACATAGGTGCCACCAAAGAAAATGAAACCCGAGATTGTTATGACTTTATGCCGGCAACCACATATTTCTTTTTTCATTATTTTCATCTGTAGATTACTTTCTAATGTGATTCATGTATGTGAAAGGGGAGTTTTATTATACACCCCATTGGGTGACTTTGGGGAGCTTGCAATGGTCATTGGCACCAACTTGCAGACACTCATACATCGAACAAAAATATATAATCAGCTTGGATGATTAATTTGAACAGTCAGCAATTGTGAATCTAATATCCTAGTTGTGCAAATCTCTTTTTAAAATGTATTATTTCACTAGCAGTAGCCTAGAGAAATCACTGTTAGCTACATTAGCTCCTCACGTTGCTGTCTAAAGCTCTGACTCAGTTACAAAGACTGCAGCTTGATGGGAGACTATTCTCCTGCACAAAGAAACTAGGACACCTCAAAATCACAACAGGTATTTGTACAAGTTCCATAAGATAAAGATAGAATATCACCAATTTCCTGCGCCGTTGTAAAGGAAACAATCACTCACAGAGAAGTGAGTAAAGGAAAGAAACAAACATGCAACAGTAATTTGCGTTTAATTTTCCTCCATGGGCGGAACAAATGAAAACATTACATGCTCTACTGTCATCGGAAAGTTTCATTTTTCCCTGCGCCTCAGATGAAATCTATCTTATTGCTGCATACCGCCTCCCCCACACCCGGCGTAATGAGAGAATATTTCCCCAGAGTCTGGAAGCAGATCCAAGCTATACTTTTAGAAACTTTATTAAACCAACCTAACCAATTATTTCTGTGTTTGCTCTCCCTCTGACGAGCGACGATCCTTTCAATAAGGCTGGTAAATGTTAATGTAAAATACAATTTCTGATCACTGATGACTTTTTTGGCCAACAGTGCTGCCAATAATAGTTTCATAGCTTCCAGCAGGGTTGGTTTGGCTGTTTGGGCTGTGGAAATGTGAAAGGTATTGGAGCAGCAATGACAGCAACACCTCTGACTCAGAGGGATAGCATTTTAATACAAAAGTCTGGCAAGACTCCAGCTGGGACAAACTCCTTTATTGAATTGCCCAGTTAGCCTGTGATCAAATACTTTGGGAAGAGATTGCGTCCCTCGGCTGACATTTATCTATTTATCGTTTCAGAGGAAAAATAGTAGAAGAAAAATCTATCAGGCTTTCGAAATGAGACAAGGTTGACTGTAGCCTTATAGATGTCTTGTTCAACGTTCAGCCTGAAGGGATGACAAAGATTCCCTCACAGGACGATTAGGTGCTGTGCAGCGCTTCAGAGTGAAGTGATGGAAGAGACGATCGGGAGCAATTTTCACCATGCAAAAAAACTACGATTGACAGCATGCGTACAGACATTTTTGTAACTTTTTTCTTTCAGGTAAAATTGAAATTCAGTTATGTGTTTTCATTAGAAAACATATTTGTTCTACAACTGCACTATGCTACAGGGCAACCGTCCCACTGAATATATGCACGAACAACGTTTTTTTGAAAATAGTTTCTCTATTTTATGTTTTACTTACTTGCTAAAGTGGATTATTGCAGGCAATGTCCGAACATGTGATATTTTCTAGTAGGTACGCTACCCAGAACCCGCCCGACCTGCGCATTGATATTCCACACCATTCGTAAAACCGCCCATGCATATTTGTAAATTTAAACAGCAAGAATTTGGATGTGTGAGACTGATCAGTTTCGTCCTGCGGCCGATCGGTGCAACTCTGATGGGAATACTATCGGCATCAGAAAATGACAAGCTGTCGTGACTCGCGTGAGAAGCAGCTCTTACCTATACTGTGACACGAGAGATGTTTGTTGTTTTTTTGTGTGTGTTGGTGCTTTGAGTCATTATGAGGTGACATCAGTACTTCATCACTCCCTTTTTATTATTGGAAATCTCTGCCATAAAATGCATTATCACTAAGAGCATTGGGACATTTTTAGTTCCAGGTTCCTTGGTGTATATTTGTTTTCATGTGTCACTGGTTTCTTTTGATTACTGTGAGAAAGAAAGTGGACATATGACAATTGAATGTCTCCGGAGTTATAGCTGAACCCTGTGAAGCGATTTGTCAAAGCACTCCTTTCTCATTTTTACTGCACAATGAACTGCCACGATTCACACTTGCACAACGGCTCATAAGAGTGATTTTATACGGGGCAAGTAAGAGTGGGATGGAAGGATTCATCTGAAGTTCCTTCACTTATGTAATATAGCTAGTTTTTATGCATTTGAATGGGCAGTGTATCCTCCGGAGCTCCAATCCACGTCAGTAATACTACTCTTTGAAAATGGTACGGTCAGTAAAAACAAGCAGCAGCGGCTCTCCCAGATCAAAGCAGAGATCCAGGGTAAACCCATGTTTAATGTTGGTGTAAATGGGCCGCCATGTTGCGATGACCCAGCTCCTGAACTCCATTCTGACCGAGAAGAGATTCAAACAGGGACTTGTCGCTTTCTTATCAAATAAAATTCCAGTTCGAAGCTCCAGGAATGTGCAGCTGCTGATGTTTGCCTGTTTATTAGCCAACATGATCACTAGCTTCCTCAAACCAAGTGTATAAGTTTACAATCCCTAACTAAACTTAACTTTGTCATATTCTTGATTTCATCCTTCTGTTTTGCAGAATCTATTGACTCTGTTACCTGTTTACTGGCAATAACATTCACAAATTCAATATTTCACCCCCGCAAAGATTCTTAAATAGTTGGAGAATGTGCGTTGTCCTGTTCATGAGGTAATTAAGTAACAACCCCTTTGTCACGTGATATTGACTCATATGTCAAATGAAGATATGGCTTAATAACTTAAAAGTCGACAAGACGTGGATATTTTTGTCATTTTGTCCTGACTGTCGACTAACTTACATTATACACAGCATTTAGAGTATGAGTGGACGTGGTGGCGGTCCGACCATGAGTAAGTTTCTGTTTCTTTTTGTTGAATTTAATGGGAGGTGTCTTGAAGCCAGATCCAACCAAAGGTCCTATTTTGCCATTTTTATTGTCTAACTCTAAATGTTTTTGTTTAACTAACCAACACTAATACCTACATTAGCTCACAGCCAGTAAGTATCGTTCGTCATCTTGTGCAAGTCTTTCAGGAACATTTGGCATAAGAGCTTGAAAAAATGTTCATTTGAAGGCGTGATGCTTGAAGTTTGAATTTCACAAAAGTTCCTTCCTAATGGTAATGTAATAAACAAGATAACTACCTATACATATTTGTTTCTTGTTGTTCTGAGCAGGACCTACATGGCAGTTTTCCCAAAGTGTTGTGTGTTTCAACCACAACTTTACCCTGTTGTTCCTCAGGCAGTGACACCGCACATAAACTGTAAAGCAAATCCCTTTCAGTTGTAAACCCACATCCATCAAGCTGTCTCTGGGGATGGTGAAGAGCATACCTCAGTGGATCCACCACAAGAAACAACAGCAACATTTGAAAACACAGCACTGAGGTTGCTGTTACCTGGCAGCACAGAACAGACTTTTGTACACTTTGGCTGTCACAGTAAATTAAATCAAAATTAGTTTTTGTTACCAAACCTAAATCTCTTTAAGCCCACAGAGGTCTATAGACGCCGCTGAGGGGAGAACAGTAACTCAGTGGACTTTCATCACACAGTAACCAATAACAAGATTACATTTCATTGAATTATAAAACACAGTAGACACAAACACATCTGTGGGATAAATTGGACATCATCCACACGTAATATAAAAATGAATGATTTGGGGAGTCTAGTCCGTCTGCCTTACCGACTGCACGTGTTCTGCTCGTGCGCTCGTCGCGCTTCACTGAAGTCTTGCTTAAGCTGCCCGCTTGACAGCTGTGAGTACTAACAATAGCCATGTTTGTTGTTTACTTTCATCATGATCAGTTTGAGGGAGTGGCTTTGAAGGGAGGTCTGAAGGGACGTGCTGTCAGTGTCGCAGAGGCGGCGACTTTCTCTCTGGATTTCGAAAACTTTCGGAGCTTCGTGCCGCTACTTTCTTTGGAAAAGATTGGGCAGGGTTTCTTCTTTTGGATAATTAAAAAAAACCTTCCGTTCCTGGTAGTTTCTTGAGTGTTACATACCCAGGCTTTAAGGGCCTAATGTGGGCATGATGAAATGCATTGTGAATTTCAAGGGGTATTAAAGGGCTTTTGTGCTGAACGTCTTGGTTAAGAGTGTCACTGTTCATCCTTTTGAAATGTAAACGTTGGATACTTTTTTTTTTAAGGTAATGGAATTAACTGCATATGTTTTGTGCAGAATTATATATTTGATGATTTACAATGATCAGATTGGATACTCCTTTATTAGCCCCCGCGGAGGGGAAATTTGCAGGATTAAAGCAGCAAACAGAGTAAAGTGCACACAAGAGAGTAAAAATCCAAACAAGTATAATAAATGGTAAAAAGAAATCTACAACAATAATAATAATAATAATAATAATAATAATAATAATAATAATAATAAATATAACTATAGATGGAACGAATGAAAGTAATCCTTATGGGACCTTATGGTGTACTGGATGCCATGATGGCATGCATAGGTTCCATACATCTGAAGAGGAAGCACCATACCAGCCCATACATATTTTCTCATTAACATTTGTTGCATCAACAAACTCAAATCACACCTTCTCTGAACTCCCCAGCACAACCTGCTGTTACCAAGGTAACCGTGGGAGCCATCATGCACAACCAAAGGAGTCTGAACCAAACAATGTGCCGCACGGCCTTGAAGTCGATCACATGACCGTCTACGAGTTTTATGCTCAAAGTGACAAAAGCTGCACATGTGGAACGCTCAGGAATGAATTGTCCTTTTAAACAAAGGTGGTTTTCCCGTGTAGGTGGCCCCGCTGCAGACAGGCGATGCAGCTGATGTGATCTTGGGGGCGGGGAACATGAGGGATGCGTTCCCCGAGGGAAATGAGGGGCTGAAATGTATGGAGATAATTATTTCCTCCAATCTTCCGGCCGGCCCTTTGCCCTGGTCCTCTGCGTCCCATCCATGACTGACCTCTGATCCCCGGAGACTTGTGTGTGTGCGAGGATGTGTGTGTGTGTTAGTGTGTGTGTGTGAGAGGATGTGTCTACATAATCCTAATTAATTGCTACTGAATTACATTTACATGCAGATGATACTGTTTACTGAAAATAATAAAACGTCAGTAATTCAACTTTACTTGTGTATTGTTTCATATGGAAAAGTTACTGTACCAAATGTGAACATTCCCTCGTAAAATATACACTCCAACATTTATTTTAAAGGGTAAATTATGGTTTTTCATTTAATTCATAAGGGAGAAACCATAGGCCTCAAGTTGGCCATTAAGGTGTTTTTAGTGCAATGTGGATTATAAAAAAAAGAAGCATTATAACCAAGATTTTAAAAAAATCATGTTTTTTTATGTTTGATAAATCATTTTATATATATATATATATATATATATATATATATATATATATATATATATATATATATAAAATGATGATATATGATGATATATATATATATATATATAATAATGATATATATATATATATATATATATATATATATATATATATATATATATATATATATTGAATGCCAGTATAGCTCACAGACTGGTTAAATTCACAGCAGACATCAAAACCAACTAATGCAGTAATAACAAGTTGTGAATTCTTGAGGGGCGACTGCCGTGCGGGTGAAGGATGATGAAGATGGGCTTCGTGTGACATGGCAGCACCGCTGCAGGGTTGAAGGGTCATCCATCTTTCTGCGGAGACAGAGAGACAAATAGGCTGACACTCTCCTGTGAGTGGCTGTCATACGTCTATCTCATCATTGAGCTGCGGAGACCGGCATCCCATCAGTCGCACTGCGAGCGTTTTCACTAGAGGACAATAGAAGAGAGGCTCTTCACTTTCCGTATGGAATCCATCGCGCGGTGTCCCCCCAGGTTCGGGCTTTAGAAAGCAACACTCATTTTTTGTTAGTATAAGATGTGTTGCGTTAGTGCAAAGAGGTCTTATGTGACTATTAGAACATTTTAAAGGAAAGGTCCCCATTTTTGCTGCTTCTCAATGTTTAAAGCGGTGAAATCAGGAGCTTATTATTCATACATTCAACCACAAAAAATATCTCAGACCATTATTAACTATCTTAATTGTTTTAGTAATTTATTATGCAAAACTGCCCTTCCCTTCCAGCCGGATATCTTTGGAGTGTTAGTCAGACATGAAAAATTTGTGATCTTGTATTGATCCTCATTAGTTTATTAATCGGAAAAGCAATCAACATTATTCAATAAAGAAAACAAGGGTAAGTCAACCTTTTTGTCCTTCTTTTTCTAGCCGCCTTGATAATTGTTGTTCAGAGTGCGTATGAAATAACATCAGGACTTTTGTGATACTTCCCCAAAACCCTGAACCTGGAGGAAATGGCAGACCGAACACGGCTAAGAATAGAACGGGGCTGTTTGGGTCGATTGATGCAATAGAACCATCAGTGGACACATCCTGCCGGCCTGCTCTGTTTTGTTTCTGGTTGGCTGCTCGGTGTAATCACCAGGTGCAATGAAATCTCATTTTCTTGGGTCCTGATCTCGGGGTACCGGACTGAATAGCAACTACGTTTGGCTGGTGTATTAAAGCTTTGACCCCGGCATTAATTGGGCGTGACTTGGTGGGTGCTTGCACCTGGGAGAGGGCGAGGGATTTTCGCTGAGAGGTTCTTCGACAGCTGGAAGGCGGAGGGAGGAGGGTTCATGGATGCAATGCATGGGTCAAAGGAGACTGCATCCTATCTCGCACACTGAGGCTCCCCGACCTGAGTGTGAGCCTCTTGTATTGGAGCGTTAACACCGATGTTGGTGTATTTATAGAAATACATTTCTATAAATGAAATGCCTATTTATTCTTCGATGACTCCACTGTGAAAGGTCAATAGAAATCATTCAGACAAAGAAGGCAATAACAATGCTTAGCTGTTAAGCAAGGGCCTTGGGAGGGAAATGCCAAATACTAAAATTAGTGTCCAGTGGGATCCACGTGGATGTGTGTGTGTTGATGTGTGTACGCCTTTATGTATTTTATGTGTGTGTGTGTGTGTGTGTCTGCGTCTAAGCAAAGCCTAAGGAGCAGACACGGTCGCCCCTTGAGATTAGAGTGCAATAAAGGAGGATGAACGTATCCGGAAAGCTCCAGAATGCGCTCCAGACACCGCCTTACTGGAAATCAATCCGCTCGGTCAGGCCTCCTGCGTACTGGGTTTAAGTGGGAGTGATGGCAGGAGAGAATGAGCCAAGTAAAGAAACTGAGCGGTGGGAGCCACGAGGGGGAGGGAAGGGAGGAAAATGAGTCGAAGCGCTGAGTGAGAGGGCTGATTGAAAGCATTACGGCCAGCTTGATTAGCGGGCTCCCTCGCGGCCCTCGGGTCTGAGTAGAGGTTGATGTGAGCCAAAAGGGACAAGAGGGCTCGAAGACTGCTGCTTGGGTTTTGTTTGTTTTGTGAACACTCGTCGGTTGATGCTGAGATTCATTGAGCCGGCGGGCTCAGAACGCCAATATCTCTGCTAGTTTAATGGCGCAAGCACGCAGAGGTGAGTCCACTTTCTCGACTGGAGGCGAACAAAAAGGGCGAAATGAGAAAAAATGATTTTATCTTCAACTTTTGTTTAATCTTCCTGTGAAACTTTCTTCCACTCGCCGCATCAAGTGCCTGTTGTGGCGGCGTTAAGAGAGCCGAAGGTCAATAATCATATCAGACCTGCTGGGCGTTCACCTGGCAGGCAAAAACATTGATCATTCTTCTTCGTTGTGAATGTATCAGAGGTGTCGGAGGTGTCACATGTGCAAATTACACACTGATGGTGGATAACGCCAAGAGGCTGTGGGTGCTCATCTAAAAGGAGAAGTCTGCTAGGGAGGTGTCGAACACACACATGCTCTACAGACACACACTACAGTGTCCAGTCTCTTCACATTCCTTCGCCCTTTATTGATGTGCTTAAGTCACAGAGAGGAAATAAGGCACATAGTCTTGGTGACATTGGCGTTCAGGCATATTGACAACATGAAGCGCTTCACACTGCATCCCGGCAGACTGAACATTACACAAGCAATTTTTTTTATATGTGATCAAATAAAAGGTCCAAAACCAACATGTCTGTCTCCCATCTCTGAACTCTCCACCATGTCTGCGGCAACATTACCGGCACTGCGCTTTGCTGAGCATTAAAATGGAAATCTCGCCCAGTATAGTTCAATCTTTGTCAAACATAGTGTAAAATTGCTGATTTTGAGTTCCCAAAGCCCATCAAGGATTTCTTGAAACGTCTTGATTTTTTTACCTAAGGTAAAAACCTAATTTATTAAATTAACAATGATATAAATCAGAGCAAATTAAGTTATGGTTTGGTATTTGTGCTTTATGCATGATGATTATTTGATTACATTTTATGCCCATTAATGAATCAACTAATTGTGGCATATATATACACACATTCTAAATAATGAAATATGATATATTGCGTTTTATTTTCTGGTTTCATATGGATTCTCAACAACAAAACAACTTCCTTTGCGTGGACTCTGAGCTTCAGCCAAACATAACGGATTGTGATATTTGTTTCCTCTTAATTAAATTCCATGAGAGTGCTTCCCTACAATTGTATCTTGTCTAATGGATGATGAAATGTCAGTCTTGGCATGAGGACGAATCGCAGTAATCGGATCAATTGCCGTACAAGAAAATTTCCACCTATGATGACAACTCACATATCATGCCATTTTGAAGTGCACTGCCATTTCAGGGCCCTCCAGAGTATACAACTATATTAACTAAATGGCAAGAGCGAAAAGCTGAGATAGAGTGCCAAGTAGGTCATTGTTTTGTGGAAGTAATACATGTATGAGGTGTAAATATTAATATCAATAAACTATGAGAAGACAATTAAGAAGGTGTGGGGGAGAGATAAAGAAATACTGAGGAGGAGGAGGAGAAGAAGAAGCAAGTGAGTTGGTATGTGCATGTTGTGTGTTTCAGAAACAAAGTGACAAACATTCTCACATGCACCATACTGGGGTTTATTCATAGGCCAAGCTGTTGCTTGTCATTTGGCCAGGGCCACTAAGAGCTCCTGGAAAATAAATGATCCATGTCTCCATCTGAATAGGGGACCGCATGTTGTCACGTCAATACTTTGCTATTGAATTCAGGGACAAAGACTTCCCTGTAAGGCAAGAAGGCTTGACCTTCAACAAATCATAACTCTTTCAGCGTGATGTTAAGAGCTCAGTCTGTCTGTCTTCCTGAAAGCACAAGAAAATATATTTTGTGTACAACCAAGGTCTCGGCTATAGATTTAGGCTTGGATAACCAAAAATATACTTTGTGTTGGGACAAATTTCATTCATTCAGATATTTCTACTGCCACCTGATGCACATTTCTACATTCTTACAGCAGCACTCAACAGCTACTGCACTGTAGAAGTGTTACATTTTATAATGTATTAGCTACTGTTGCTCATGAATAGACTCATGGTGGGCAGCAAGAGGGCAGAAGATGAGCACTCGCTCTATCCTCCAGGAAGCAAAGATTAAAGAGCACGCTCTTTAACAGTGAAATGAGTCCAACATTTAGTTTCCTGTCCAACCCTCAGATTGCTCGCCCCTGTCCGCAGATCCTTTAAGCACCTCACCGCTCTGCCCACAGCGGGTTTAATCACATCTTCCGTTTCACCAGAAGACACTCGTTGTGGCCAGTGGCTTGCATTGCATCTGGTGCCTCTTATTTCAGCCTCGCTCCGGCCTAAGTTTAGCCTGCTCGGGCAATGAGACGAGCTGCTCGAGGCGAGAGCTCGGGGAAGGGCCCGGGGCAGGGCGGACACATCAAACGACGAAGAGGCACTGATGGAGAGAGCGAGAGGCCGGTCATCAATCATAACTCCACCAGAATTTACTGCTGCAATCCATGCCTACCAGAGGTGTTGTCATGACTACTGATTGCTACTGCAAGGAGAACCCATGACCAACGGTTAGATGATGAAATTACGATGATTAAAAAAAACTCCTAACAAAAGTGTCCGACAAGTTCTTTGTTGTCGATGGCGGAAAAATGACTATAAACAATTCAATTACATTCAGTTTATTTTGTTTAGCCCAAAAACTAAAACATACAATCTGCAAACATACAACATCCTTGTCCCAGGACCTCACATCAGATCAGAAAAAATTCAACCCAAAAAATTTGAAACACGGCTTTCACAGGGAAAAAAGGAAGAACCCTTCAGGAGAGCAACAGAGGAGGATCCCTCCCCCCGGATGGACAGAAGCAATAGATGTCAGGTGTACAGAGGGAACAACGGAACAGACTTACAGCACATTACATGCAGCAGGCTGGAGGAATTTACAAGCATCTAAAGAGGACCTGGGACCAGAACAAATATAGTGTGATTGTGGTTTTGTGTCTTGATAAGGTTGGCCAAGGATAAACCCCGTGTTCTGACGCCCTGCCATGGCCTCTTGACAGTCCACCCCCGCGTAGATCGGTAGCCACAAATGAGCTCATTAAAAACGGGACTGTTGCTGCCGCAAGGCTAAAAGTCAGACGGCTAAACTCAGACAGGTGTCAGGGCGCCCGGATGCATCCTGGGAGAGGGCAATGCAACTGCACTCCTTTCACCTCCCAGAGCGATAAGGCACTTTTTCTTTTTTAAAGAGGTGTATGTGTTTTATTTAGCGCAGGAAAGGGAACATTTAAGAGTTCTTTTATTGGCGAAATATTGGCAAAGCTCCACTTTGTGACAATCGAGCGTGTCTGATAACAGGAGCCAGATAATAAAGACACAATACATACTTTGTTTTCACTCTGCATACTGTACAATTGATTCCACTGTGTCACACAATAACCCTATGAAAACAACTTTTGGTTATCACAACAGATGGCTATTTTCCAACAAAAAAACATATAATTCATTTTTTTTTAAAAATTAAATGAAGAGGGTGAGAGAGTGAGGTATGTGGAAATACTTGTTTGTTATCTTTGAGATGCATTATTAAACATATTTTATAGGATAACTGTTTCACTGTAGAAACTTTGATACTGCAGAGTCATAAAATTTCAAAGAATCTTGCAATGGGGCCCTAGTCTTTGTCGCCTTCTTTAAACCTCCGACTGACTGAATGCACTGTGCCAAAGGCGTTAAATTGAGGAGGTAAGACATAAAATACGGTATTTAGTCAAGAAAACACTTACATCCTTTTCTCCGTGACACCTCCTCCCTGGATCTGAACTCTTCGCTTATGTGTGTAAAGGTGAAGTTCCACCTTATGACACTGAAACAACAGTCGACCTTTATCTGAAGAGCTGCATCGCACAGGAGATCATGAACGATAATGAGACCTGGAAGTGGAAAGTGTGATTTAGGTATAAGTATTGCATCCAGTTCAAGTGTGTTACTCTTTAGTTTTTTTTTTGCATAATGTTGTTATTGCTTGAAGACCATCATAGAATACATATTCCTAGAGGAAGATGTCAATCCATATGCCACAGAGGCATAGCAAGTTCTCCCTCATCAATAAGATGATCTGCTTCATATCACAGTGAAATTGAGATTAGTGAACTTTGTCCTGAAGATCTGTGTGTGTGTGTGTGTGTGTGTTACATTTTTACCTCTTGAAATCCAGAGTCGACACTTGTGTTCGCTTTCTAGTGCTATCCCCGGTGTTAGCGGGTCGGTGGTGTTAGCATGTCTTAAATCAGCTGTAAAATACACTAAAAACAATTTTCTATCATCCGATTTGTTTCTCATCTCTTGGTTACCTTGTTGGGCTTCCTTAACCATGAAAATATTGGTTTTAATATTTTTGGTGGCGGCCTCTGGGCATTTTCTTTGTCAGTAAACCTCGATTTCAGTTTTAAAAAAAAGGTCAAATGGCTGAGGAGGTTGCCGGCGCGGATGCTCTTTGTGTTGGGAAAATGATAATCCCCAAAAGCTCACATGATTGGGAGGGTCGAAACCGACCGTAACAACACAAAGGTCATAATTTCATCCAGAGCATTTTATGATTTAGTGAAACTTTTTTTTTTTTGGTGTATTTTGTTGAAATTGAGGTTCCTGACAAAGTCAAAAGGCCTTAATGCAATAAACACATTTTATGTGGTTCTTTTATGCCTTTAAAAACTCAAACGGATGGTTGCCGACCCGAACACAAGAGGAGGGTTAGGTTTAGCATCTTAGTGGTTTAGCACGACTCAAAGGCTTCTCCTCCAAGAAAGACTCAACTTACACCACTGACTTCCAAACATATAAGATGAATCTGCACACATTTCAGTGTTATTCCTGATGTGCATTGTCAATATTAATAAGAAGTCCTTTTTCATCTGTTTAGTTAACATCGGCAACAAGACATGAGTCCACACAGACCCTTTCAACCTTTTACCTGTTTTCATGCCTGTCTGCTTCCTAGAAAACAACAACCACAAAGGAACTCTTGAGTCTAATTAGAGCCAAAAAAGTGCTCACGATGGCTTATCTGTGAAATACCAAGAGACGTTTTGCAGACATGGCTTGATATTTAGCTGAATAATCCACCTATTTAATTATTTATCCATCTATTTCTCTTTTCCGAGGACACCATTGCAAAGTTTTCTACGCACGGAATAACAAACCTCTAAAATAAAGACATCTCACTTCCAGTAAATTACCAGCCAGTGTGAGCCGAAGGTTACAAAGCGTATCCAATTAAAAGTAGGGGAATGATCATGATATGGCTGAATGGTAAGTCAACACTCACCTCTGCTTTTAACAAATACGGACCTCATCTTTGGGTTTGCCAGCTCAGTGTGACAAAAATACTAACGGCTAGTTTAGCCTCGTGTCCTGACGTCAGGGATCCAAACTTTCACCAAAAGAAATGTTGCTTTCTTCCTAATTCAACGCTCCCAATGGGATAAGAGTCGTATCGGTTTTGCAATCGATTCCTATAACTTCGGGCCTGAGAGTTGGAAGTCAGTCGCTGGTACTAACTTATCACAGAAATAGCGTGTCTGAGACCGTGAGAAGGAACATTCCTTGAAAAACGATGAGAACTTTGTTTGTCTGCGATCCATGCCGAGCTGGAGCACACAGGCTGTGTGTTTGTGCCTGTGTGTTTGTGCCTGTGTGCCTGTGTGCATATGTGTGTACTCTTTTGCTCCCCTGCTGACAGTGTGTGGGTGATGGATGGCAGTTGTGTGTACCGCCTGTTATGTCACACGGACACACACAAACACACACACACACACAAACACACTCATTTGGCAAGCAGTTTGAATAACTAGCTTTATTACACGGACATAACCAGGATGACAATGCTCTCTAATGGAGCATGCTAACACTGTGTCACACTCTCCTTCTTCATAGCCCCACTAATCCGAACATATCCGCCTCCAATCATGTTGCTTTGTCAATTGTCGCTAATGAGACATGCCTGTCCTGCTTTCCTTGAAACAAGGAAACATCTCAGCTGTGACACATCGATACCCTTTCTCCTTCCTCTGGTACAGATGTAACCTACATTGATGCACATTACATATGCAATGTTGTCTAATCTGAATAAGCACAACAAAACAACAAATCTTCTTCCGTTGTATATTGGAGAAATCCTTTCTGCAAACTCGCAGGCGTTTGTTTAATGTCCCCTTCACTATCCAACAGCTACTTTATGCTGTTGCATCTGCACTTGAGTGATGGAGCACCAACAGCGGCGCACTGGAGCTAAGACTCCAGGTTTCTTGTTTTATTTGCATATCCCGGGGGCGACCCCAGGGTGAGATTGAAACAGAGGAAGGTGAAGCGTCAGCTGCTACCTCAAGTAACCCAGTAAGGCATGGAAATGGTTTGCAGTCTATGTGCAGTATGAAGATAGTGCACACACAAAAACACACATGCTGGTTATGCTTATTTACCACAATTCTGGATGAAGTTGACACTTGAAAAGCTTTTTCCCCCTTTGGTTTCGTCTTAATGCAGAACATCTACCATCTAATTTTCGAAAGATATCTGCCAGTGATTGTGGCCTGCAAATAAAACGTTTATCGAATTATTCTGACACAGACGGGAAACTGTAACACTTTTCACTATTTGTCAGGCAGATTGAATGACAGTTATCTTAACAGCAGTTATGCTTCATGCAATTCAGTAGAGCTGCAAAAGTCTGGCAATATTTATTAATTTCCAGGGAACATTTCCCTGGAAATTAACATACATTTATGGGAATTACCGGGGTAATAGCTGGAATAAAATGAAAAAAAGGGGTTATTTGCGTAGGCTGTATTTACTACCATCTGCAGATAGTTCACTAACCTTTTACCATAAAATTAGCAACTACAATCAATATATTAATTCATTAAAAAAGGTATCAACATGCTAGAATGGCTTGCATCTCATGCTGTTCGTAATTACTAGGGCTGCCTCGGATGCCATTCTTTTTCTTCAGTGGATAGTTTATTAGATGTATCTGAATTATGCATTTTCCAAAAGAAAAAAAACAAAACACTGAAAATATTTTTGGGGACTAAACATATTATGTTTCTCTCCTGGAACAGAGACGATACTTTCAGCAACACATACAAAGCTGCAAGGAGGAGGAGGTGTGAGATATGTGATGGGAATATTTACTAATTTACTCTGCATTTATTGAAAGCAATTTAAACCACAGCCCATTGTGCACAATTTTCTGCATCGTCACTTATGAGTCGTATTGTTGAGTGTGTGGATTTCCACACTTTATTTGAGCTGCTTGCATGTTATTGTCATACGTGTGTGTGTGTGTGTGTGTGTGTGTGTGTGTGTGTGTGTGTGTGTGTGAGTGTGTGTGTGTCTGTGTTTGACTGGCTTTGTGCATATGTAAGTGTGCCTGTGGTATCATTTGATAGATTGACTGGAAATGGAAGCTGACCTTAAAAATGTGATGGATGAGCGGGTTGAATGCAGAATACTAAAGCTGCTGGTGTCAGGCACTGGACCCAGTTGGCTTATAGCTTAAGGTCACAACGCAGTGACAGAAATGGGAATGGGGTGCAAAAAAAAAAAAAAAAATCATCTCACAAATCATCTCACAGTGGCTCCAACCTCTGATCCCTCATCACAACTCTGTCTCGGGCTTCTTGTGTTTTTGCGCAGCCAGACATGTCGCGACGAATTAGGCAAACTCACTCGCCAGTAATTGGTTTCTGGGGAAAGGTTTTTCGGCTGACATTAAGAAAAGGGTGGCCTCCTTCTCTTGTTAGTTGAGTCAGTGGTTGGAGTCCAAGCACATGGCAGGGATGTTCCTCCACAGAGTACAACGGCATCAGGGGGATCGACGCTTAAAAAGTTCCTGCTTCATTTTGTCAGGTCATTGAAAACCTGTCCAGCCTGCCACCATGTTCTCTGAGGATTAGTTCAAATCATTACCAAGGAGGGGGGGAAAAAAAAGGATAATGGGTTGAATGAAAGCTGCTTTACCTCCTGGTGCAATTGCAACCAATTTGCTGAGAATGATGAGGAGCAGTGGTGTCATGGTGGATGGGTCCGCGGGGTACGCTCACCAACGCATTTCTGGTGCCATGCCTGTCCAACGGCGAATCAAGTGGTTGGCAAGGGAAAGAAAAGAGGATGCTCGCACTAATGTGTTTGCACATGTTCATCCATTATGAATTCATTATGTGGAGCAAGTTCACAGATATTGACTCGCTAAATAGAATTCTAATCATACAATGATTTACTGAAGGCCGGTCCGAAACGTCTTCTGTGAGTGTCTATCTCTGTGCCTGTAGATGTGTAGGTGTGGGTGTGCATTAGCGCCTCAATGCAATGCGTGACTGTCTAATTTATAATCAGAATGTCCTGGTGTGTGTGTTAGTCTTTTATATTGTAAGATTGTCGCATCTCAGCAGAGGAAATATCTACTTCTGAGGCTCTTTTGATTCATTATTTTGAAATCCACTCATAGATAGTGGCGTCTGTTTCACTTTAAATAGCGTGGTGCATATCATAGATCATAATCCACACCACCTCATGAGTTGTGTAGCTGTGTGTTTGTACTGAAAATATGTTTTTTTTCACCTCTCATCACTCACCTTAAAGGTAAAAAGTAGTTTAAGATTAAAATGATTTGGCTTGAATAAAAAGTGTGGGAAAATACAGTTTGCTAATTTTCAGGTTCATACTTGTATTTTGGGTTGTTTACATGCTCTAAATTAAAAAAAAACACTCTTCTCATATTGTCAGTCTAAATATACCTGTATGACTTTTTCTGGCCCAAACAATGACTTGATTACAAAGACAAGAATCAACAGATTAACTAACAGTGAAAGTAACATTTTTTTGGTGATTAGTAAATAATCTTTGTATCGTTTTCTAATCTTTAAACTCTACTATCTTTTGTCCACCACTGTTAACAGCTTCATACTGCTGCAGGCCATTTGGGTACATACATAATTATTATTTTGGGCATATAAATTGTATGGGAACAAAGATTTGCAAGGAACGCTAATATAATGTACTTGAGGGGAAGTAATTCACCAGTGACAGTTTTGTAAAAAAAAAGTACAGCCATATGTGTGTGTGTGTGTGTGTGTGTGTGATGAAGGAACAGATTGTGAAAAGATGAAAAAGCCGAACCTTGACGGTGAGGTCTATTGTCAGTAGTGCTATTAAATACCCCTTTCTCTCTTCTTGATTGCCACTTTATTTGCTGCAAGCTCAATTTTCAGACATCATCATACTCAACATGTGGGAAGCGGTAAAGCCACAGTCATCCTTGAGCTCCTCAGTGTAAAATAGGCATCGACCACATTCATCATGACACCACCTCATTTCCTGCTCGCGGAACGGTGGAAAGTGGTGGTATCAGACACTCCTCGGTGAAGTGAGAGTATTCGGCGGCATGGGCCTCTGAGGTGCAGCCGCGATGCCTTCAGATAGCCAGACAGAGGGGGGAGAAACAGACGGATGAAGGATTGTTGGGTGGATAAGTTCTCAGATTCAGGAGACGGCATCGTAAGACACGCTGCTTGTCAGGAATTACAGGCTCTCAGCGTGTCCTGGGTGGGCTGGCGTGCCGTGAATGGTAATTGCAGGTAGAAATGTGAGCTGCGGGCCCGGAGAGATCCGCATCAGCTCTTTGGGCATCATGAAATAAATATGTGCGATCGAAAATGAAATCACTCCTCCCACCCAGAGGATCATTTAAAAGTCTGATGCTGCTGCCCGGTTCCAGGAAAAAAAAAAAGGTCTATTTGATAGAGCACAGACGTTCGGCATCCAACGACAAGAATGGGATTTATTCAGACTACGAAAACGTCCTTTCATAGAGAGACCGTGACCTATCTTGAAGACTTTTAATTTTTCTTTTCTTTTCAATGAATAGATTAACCTTATTCCTGCCAGTAGGAAATTACTATAGGTTAAAAAAAGGACGACGTGTGTGTGAAATTCTGCTCCCTTTTGTTGAGTGGAAATAGCGAGCGGTGGCATTATTATTATACTGTGCCGCACACAGGGTCAACTCTGGTTATTTTGAGCTCCCTGGCTGCGGCACGATTACCGCTATAGACGTAACCATATCTTTGACCGCCCTATCGAGTTTTGAAATTGAACTCAAATATGTTTTTGTTTTGATAAAACCCGGCAGAGGTTTTGTCCCCACTAAGCCCGCGAGCGTTTATGTGAATTTGATTGTTTAAAATCGAAAACGCTATCTCTGTTCAAACTTCTGTAAATATGGATCAACTGCTCTCCACCAAACCTGTCGCTGTTTTCGAGGCGTGTAAGCAGCATATTTTCCTCCAGTCTGACACCATTTTTATTGCAATGTGAATTGAATTGGTGTTTGGTGGCTCAAGTTTTGACTTTCATCTTTAAGTGCTGGAAGGTGTTCGTGCATAATGGCAGAACATTGTAGGGCCTGTGGTCATTAGTAATCGCATTCCCTCCAGGCTTGTGTGATTTAAGTGATGCAACAGGACATTGCATCATGAGGGCTGAACAATTAATCTGATTTTTTTATCGAAATTGAAACATGGCCTCCAGGAATGTTCAAATCTCAGGAGGTGCAATTTGTGAAAGGCAATGTTTGTGTCAAAATACCATTTAGAATTAGAGAAAATGTCCTGGCCTACGTCATGTTCTACAGCCCCGGAAAAGCAATTTCAGTTATTTTAGCCCGTGCTCGTGCACTGCTCCACCCGCAGCCATTTACTCACTTGGTCTTTCTTTTGGTCTTTAATAAACATTGTGTTGTTGTTTGCCTCCTATTCAAATGATGAGCAGCTGAACGGCACACAGTCCAACATATGTTTTGGTTTCATCTCAGTCAAAGTGCAGGATAGCAGAAGTATCACAGTCACAGACACAAATATCGTCTGTTAAACAAACGCATAATGTCAGCCAACGTACGTCACGTTAGCCGACGACAAACCCGGCCTACGAGCACCTCAGAAACTCAGGCAACCATCGGAGACTCCAGGAATTTACTGACCTCGGGCCAAGAAATCCTTTGGTACATAACCTCTTGCACCAACTTGTTGTTTTTACATTTCAGGTTTTTGTAAGGATTAAACAAACGAGATATAAAGTGCAGTACGTTGAAACTGATGCTCATTTGGACTCAACATGTCTATCAATATGGTTTTGCATGTCGTAATCCAACCAAAAGTCAACGGGGGATGTCATGAGTGATGTTGATTCTGCTTGAAACAGCAAGAGCACTAAATCCAAAGAGTTTTAAACTCCTGACTCCAAAGTTGGGAAAGGACAAGATAAGCTTTGAGCGTAGTCATGATCCTCCTTGAAAAGATTTGATTTGAGACGGATTATATTAACATTTTCAGACCTTCATTAGTCAAAGTCCTCAGACTGTTTCTTTGTCTATATTTGAAAATATCAGATCTAATGATCTCATCCAGTTGACGTATGCCGTTAGTCATTTTGTGTACAGACTTCTCTTTATCAATGTCAAAATGAAATATGTCTCCTGTTCTGCATTTGACTTCATGTTATTAGGGCTGCTTTTGATTACGTCGGGATTCTGAACGGACCTAGACTTTTTTTCCATCTGTTGCATTGCATCTCATTGGAAAGTGAGAGCCCTGGCTCAAAATGTTGGATGTTTTAAATCACAAGAGTCTGTGGAACACTTTGCAGAAAGTTTGCAGAACGGTCGGCCATAAAACCATAAAACAGATGCTCAGAAACATTGAGTCGAGGTGGGAATGTGCAGGGTAACGGTGCACACCTGCCCGTGTGCTTCATCACTTCATGTACATCAGCACCAACATTTTTTTATTGGGCCCTCAATAGATTTATAATAAGCCAGGAAGTCATTGTGAGGTAATTAGCCACCATCTCGATAGATTTGCTCCGGTATTACTCTCATTTCTCATTCTGTGTTGAACGATGGCTGCGACCGAGGAGCCAGAACCCACGGTGTTGAGAAAACACACGAACACAAATAGTGCTATGATAGGCATTTCCCAGAACTGATGTGTGTGTGTGTGTGTTTGTATGTGAATGTTTGGTGTGTGTGTGGGTGGCTAGTCTCAGTGTGTGTGTGTCTCTGTGTGTGTGTGCAAGTCTCTCCGCGAGCACACATCAATGTGGTTGGCTGTGTTGTACTAAGTGGGATCCGTTTCAGTGTTGACGGTAAAGCTGGGTTTCATGTAGCAACTCTAAATTGCTGCCAGTCCATCCATGAAACTGGTAGCAAACAGTAGACATGGTGTGATGATAAACATGAATAATAAACAGAGGAGCGAGAGAGCCGGGCATCCGCAGTGATTTGTATGTGGGGAGGGACCGGTCTCTGAAGCTTCAATCAGGATGCGTCCGGCGTCGTATCGGCAGGAGATCTGTTGCTGAATTGCTTCAGTCAGAGTTTCTCGGAGCCAAAAGGAGGGACAGACAGACAAAGTGAAGGTGTTTGTGCTGAATTCCGCTTTATTGCATCTCCCAAGAAGCGTTTTCTGTTTGTCAGAGCGAGATGCAATGCATTAAGCAGACAGGACTGCAGCTCCAAATAAAGAAGTCTTTCAAGAAACTGGCAACAGTGCAGCATTCACATCATAACTTATGTCACACTTAGTTATTGAACACCCAATCTTCGCCAAGTGAAAGCAGTTAAAGTGCTCTCAGCTGCGACTGTAATATACGTAAAATAGTTTATCGCTATTTCTGCTTATTAACAAAACATCCAGGCTCCCACACTGCTGGTTAATGTTTTGCTTTGGAAGATTGTGTTCTCCAAAGCACTTTGTGAGAGCCATTAAAGTGCCATTTCCTTTACCAGAATCCCTCTTCAAGTCATTTTGAATAAGTGTTTTCTGTTCAGTGGATGTTTTAATGTTTGTGTTCAGAGAATGAAATGTTTGTTTTGGTGTTGAGGAAGGTTGTAAATGTTCTTTTTTTTGTGCATGAAATGGTAGCACAAGCAACTTTAACACACAATTATTAAAGGCATGAATCTAGTTTTAGAAAAGTGGATCCAGCAGTCTAGCGGGAGCAAGAAAAAAAAAAAAGGATGAATGTTAGTTTCAGTTTAATTTATTTAAGTCTAACAAGGCAACATACAGCAACATAAAACCCCCCAAGAAAGTTTGTGCAGCAGAGCACCCTGGATACTATAGATGATTTAAGACAACTGATAACACTTTATAAAACTATTCACGACAATTTAAGAGCGTGGTGATTAAAGGAGAATCATATATTATTCATAAAACAATTTAGATGCATAAAGAATACAGGAAGGTTTGTGTCTTTTGGTTCTACTCGTCCAAATTCAAGTTGAGGCTGCAGCAGGAAACACTGCAGGGTGGATGTTCTGTTGCTGTTAACGCTCCAATTGACCAAATGTGCAATGATCTGAAAAAAAGAATAACCACCAATATCATTATACCAATAGCTTAGAAATCCATGCAGTATTACAAGAGGACTACAAGGGACGCCATTTTTCTATTTGGTCGTGTGATGCATTGTACTGTCCATCTACATCTGGAATACACAACCTTGTACTTCTTTTGTGGTTCAGCATGTTGCCACTAGAGCTCACTCTTAAGCAGAACAATACACATGGTGAGTGCAATCTTATTCCTCCCAGTCCCTAAAACAGCACTACACCCTGTTTCCTTAACATATCTGCTTACACATGGAGAAGCATTTATAATTTTGGGAACATGATGCCTCTGACTATATTTAGATCCATTTAATAGCACTCTTGCTACTTAATGTAGCTATTAGGTTTAGTGCTTTGTAAGTGCTTTTACTGCCCGGGTTTGACTGCAGTGTTTTCCTCCCCAAGCAGAAAACTTTGGATTATTTCTGTAACCTTTCATGAAAAGTTGAAACCACCGAAAGTTATTTTTTGCTTTCTGTGACATCTATACAAATCAAGTCCACAATGCTCGAGTCACGTCTTTGCAAATGACTTGCTGGGCCTCTTAAGTTGAATTCTTTGCCTTGCACTTGAAGCATAGACAATCTTTGCTTCCTTAATCCAGTTATGCTAAGGATTTATGCTCCAAAAAGATGAACATAATAGAAGTGTGGTAACGCTCTCGTGATACTCTCCAGAACACTCTGTGTCTTTGTACAGGTGTTTGTGAATTCGGGGGTGGGGGGGGGGGCAGTCTTTGGAGTCGGAAGGGAACGCCCTGGGAAACGGAACAAAGACGAGCACGCCTCGACATCTCTGAGCCAGAAAATGTCACTCAGTCACAAAAGCAATGTGACAAGTGTTCAACTGTAGCTGTTTACAGGACCCTTGGAAACGATCCCTTGTGACGATGCGGTGGCAAGTTCATGCAACAAAGGACCGGTGAATTGACAGGACAGTGGATTGGGAGTGAGTTGGAAGCAGTTTACAGAGAGTTGGAGAACACCCCAGGGGAGAGTGTGGGTAGTGGGTTGCAGGAGAGGAAGAGGGTGGGAGATAGACCTGGAGAAGAGTAATAATGATGAATGAGAGCAAGTGGGAGGGAGCTGTCAAACCGGAAAGAAAGTGATCAAGTACGTGTGCGGCTCCGAGGGAGGTATGGGAATGAAAGGACAAGGTTAGTGAGGAAACGGGGAGAAGGGACTGTTTTAATAACTTCAACTTACCACGGGTCAATTGAGAAGAGATCTCCCCAAACACACAGGTGCCTTAATAAAAGTCTCGCGCATCACATTCAATAACTCACCATGAAAAACCACTGAAAGCCTCGGCTGGAACAGACAGATGAAACAACATATGGATCCACCCACCTCTCTGAGGACTGGCATCACAGTCATCAAGCTGGGACAAAAACAGAAAAGAAATCAATACCAAACAACGGAGAAGCAACTTTATTAGTTCTTATTAGACCAGGTTAATGAATCCCACCGCACAAAACTCAGACACCAGGCTGCGCATGCACCTGAGTGTTTTTCATCCCATCACTCACGGCGACGAACACAGCCGTCACCGTCCTCCATCGCGCCCGAGCGAGTAAAGCTCTGTGTCGGATGGAGGCTTTACAGCACATGATTGCGTTTGGTTGTTTTTTCCGTCCCCACCGTGAGCTCCTTGCGTACACGGTGACACATCATGGTAACCAAAAGCAATAAGGTTTCAGAAGCTGTCAATCACATGACGGAAATATTCCTGCGGCGATCAGTGTTTTCATCCCGACTCCGCTCGAAGGCAAAGACTGAAACAGTAACTGTAAAGGCAGCAAACAGGAATTACTGAAGATGAACGCTGTGTTACCTGTTGCACTTGTTTACAAACCACATGGCTTTCCCTGGTGACTTAGTTCCTGAGGGTGATTAAAATTAGCATCCACAAGCTCCTGTGCTGTTTTGGTCTGGTGACTTCCGGGTAATGAGACAGAAACAGACCTTTGCCCCATGAAGGAGGGTGTTGTCAGGTTCAAACATGGAAAGAGAGACGTGTCACATATACACATGTAATGACTATTTCCTCCTCACCTTTAATTAAAGATGAAACGCCTTGACTTAACTTCTGCCAGGACTGAGTATCACCTTGAAATCTGTTCAGTGGGCCAGATCGTGATGAGCCCTGCTGGCAGCATCAGTCCTCCTGTTTAAAAATGTGGTTTCACATTTGTTTCTCAGAGCCACAGCCGGGGGACAGCAAATCATTTTTGTAAAGCGCGAAGGCAGAACTGCTTTTCTTGGAAAATAATTTAGAAATGGCCGAATGTGTTGCTGTCACAGTCATCATTCTGGGAAATGTATGTTACAATTACCATGAATTGCATCTTTGTCTGATGTGAATGATGCAGACTGGATAAGATTTTCAAATAAGAAATAGCTTATCTATCTATTTGTATCAAGTGATGATTTTTTTCAAATCCATCCTATGAAAAAAAAACTAGATACCTTGCTGTAACTTCAAAGAATGAGCAGAAATGTTTTATGTATTTTGTGTTGTATCATTTTCAATAGTAGTAATTGTAGTGTTATAACCATTTAAAGTGCCTTTCAGTAGCTTTTTTAAGCGCTATACAAATAAAATGTACTATTATTAGTTTGTCTTTTTAACTTACAACATAAAAACAATAAAACACATCCCATACTGTTTGATCCTGTCTGCCCTTGATGGTCAGCAGGAGGTTAGATGAATGCTTGCAGGTTTTTACAAGTAGAGGTTTCTAATTATAATGTGATCATAAAGCCGTCACTTTACAGAGGAAGCAACATTCTAACACACTACTAGGATTGAGAAATCAAAGTTGTATCTATGACAACACTTCACAGAACGACTTGTTTCAAAGACATGAGTCCAGAGCGTTCCACATCCACTGACTAGTTCAGAGAGTTCATGACATACTGAATGTGCGCTTTGTGCTTTAATACTGACTGACTTGCATCTGGAGGCTTGCATCAGGATACTTTGTACTAATATTAGTTTGAAATGTATCGTGTTGTTCAAATTATGCAGTGTTACACACCGGCAGTAGATCATCAGACAAAGGAATCATGGCTCTAGTTCGGCATGGAAATATTTCATTCACACAGGAGTTAGCATATTATTTTCCTCAATCAATCCACTTTACCTCCGGACCAATCATTGGTGCTTGTGTCTTTGACCTCGATCGTGATAAAACATGTTTATGATTAAACTGTAAAGAGCAAAACATAGTGCACAAGAGCACAACGCTCTTCATGAATCTAGCTCCCCTTAATGGCAACAAACTGAATATCTTTTGGATTGTGAACGTTTGATTGGAAAAAGTACACTGCAAAAATTCAGCTTCCAAAAACAAGAAAAAAAAGTAATAAAATGAGGGAAATATTACTTGAAATAAGACGAATTATCTGCCAACAGAACAGGAAAATTTGACTTGCCAAGACTTCTTGAAACAAGTGAAATGCTCTAAAATTAAAACTGCTTGATAAGAAGAAATATCTTGTCAATCAAAAAACAAGCGTATAATGCCTTGTTTTAAGATATTTCATCTTACTTAGATTTAAGTTTTTGCAGTGCAGGCAACTTGAATATGGCAGATTAACTCATAATTAAAAGAATAGTGCGTAGAAGCCCTATACTGTTGATTTAACTTGCCAGATGACTAACTTAGAAGGATCATTGTTCAAAAGATGTAGCCGTGAAGAAGTTTCATGGGGCACACACACTTCTGTATGGAAACACACTAAGTCAGACTGAATTTATTGACATGCATACATGCCCAAAAATACGTATGAAAGGTATTTCAAAATTTGTTTTCCAAGCTTATGTCTGCACTACTTAGTTGTTGTTTTTTTTTGTGAGATCCCTCGCCAGTAAGGAGGTGACCTCACCCTCCAATTTACAATATTACGTAATAACAGTGTTCCTCCAGGGGAAGATATCTGCCAGGTCTAACTTCATACAATGTGATGTTGCTGTAATCATGTTGGAGTTTAGTTCCATCAGTAAGAGCCACACAACAGGCTTTAATTAAAGCACAGCGTTAATTAAAACAACACACTCACCAAACACTCCCGCCATCACTTAAAGCGCTTTACTTTGTACAACAAAAGATTTGATTGCGCTACAGGCAAAGCAACCGTTGAGAAAGTTTGTGACGAGACTGCTGCATTAAAACACGTGGGTTCATACGGCAGTTACCTCAATATATAGTTATATTCACAATAATAAATAAAGAAATACAATTCCAATTCAAGCAACCACATCAATAGAAGTAAAGAGATCCGAGAACACGTGTTTTTATGACTTAAAAAAAGGTCAGAATGTCTACTTATGAATGACATTAGCAATTTAGATGCCACAAAGGAATGATTTTCCACATCGGCAGTGAAGGCAAACCAGATTCTATTATATGTTTTAAGTGATCCGTTTAAAGCGACCGCGGTTTCTTTGATCGCTTGTAAATAAGGACGGCAAGAAGCCTTCCTCCGAGAGAGGAGTATTCGTCGAGCAGACTGTGAAGCAAAGGTTAGTTTGTGTGTATAGTTCAGTGGAAATGTGTGGCCTGAACTTACACATGCAAAGTGAGTGAATGAGACTTTTCCTCGTGACTGTTGACATTACGGTAAATGTTACAAGTACACCCAAGTGTCAGAAAAATCAGATGGCATACGTGTGTGTGTGTGTGTGTGTGTGTGTGTGTCTGGGAGTCTGTGTGGAATTTATTACTGTTACTCGTGTTCATGCTGTTAGGAGAAAAAGGGAGTGAAAAAGTGAAAAGTGGGGATGGCATCATTACTCATCACAGCTTGTTTTGTTATTGGTCTTTGTGACCACCTACGGTTTATATTGTTCCGTGTTTGTCCACGAGTGGATGAGCTAATAAAACAGAGCTGGCCAGATCCTTCGAAGGGACGGCATGGCCGATCAAAGGAGTGTGGATTTAATGAAACCGGAACGTGTCTGGTCAAGTGAAACTACATTGGTGATTTTGTCTTAGTTTACCCCTGTTAAAGTATGGAGTCTCCGGTATTTGGGAGTAAAATGCCTCTTTCACAGCCTAGAAACATAACTTTAAAACAGGTGTTGGCAGTTTATCCGGGCCTTTAAATCTCTCTCTCTCTCTCTCTCTCTCTCTCTCTATATATATATATATATATATATATATATATATATATATATATATATATATATATATATATATTTCACTGGTGAAGTGGAGACAAATATCGTGTATTTTTTTGTCTGCTTTGAATTCATTTTTGGAGATTAAATGTACTCATGAAACGTTTGAATGATGTTGGAATTGTTCTCGCCATACACTAGTTTTAGTGTACGTGTCATAGCTGCTGCAAAGTGCTGCACCTGGTGCTGCAGAATAACCCTATAGGGTCAACTTTGACAGATATTTCTGCGCTCTAGGGTAACAACAGGTTGGATAGTTATGTGTACTTTTTCACGAACAAAAAGCAAGCTGGAACACATTTGTGTTTTGTTGTCATTAAGCCATTGAGGTTAAAGAAACCCAAGAACCTCAAGTCGTCTGTAAAGTTGTTGACAAGATGTTGATGCAGAGATTTTTCCTAGTTGCACGTTGACACAGGATCTTTGCAACATAGTGCCAGTAACCAGCTCATTGAAACTATGGGGCACCATGTGCCAATGTGTTTATTTTGTATTGATCTTCATGATCTTCTATTTTTACATTCTGTTTGCAAACCCTGCATCTTGCCAATGCTGGCACTGACAACGTTAACAGTAGCTAATGCAGGCAGTCAGCGTCTGGATACAACCCAAAAAATGTACTGCTGGCCATCCAATGAACTCTAAGGTTCTAAATAGCCCTCAGCACTCCCTAGATCTACATTTTTATGGGATGCTTTGGAAAAAAAAACAGCTCTTGTAAGTAAAATAGTATATGGGATTTTTGGTTTGTGGGCTTGAAGCCCAAATTACAGCATTGATGGTCTAGTTTGCAGTTCCATCATTGTTCACGTTCATTTCACATAACTTGATATTTTATTTGTTCTCTTTTTGGCATGCAAATGTAAGTATGATATATTATTTGTTGCTTTATTAAAAGACCAGAGCGTCTTTACGAGCTTACAAATCAAGCAAGCTGTTTCTGGTTTTGTGTCAAACGACAACTCACCCTCCAAGCATGAGTTTCAAAAAGCAAACAGGGAAATTGATAATAACTCATGATTTTGTGAGAATGGAACAAATGCTGATTCTGGATTAAGGAGCAGGAGAAACACCTTTCCTCTATATATTACAATACTCTCGAGTTATGATTTGATTGCAAATGGAGACTTGTAGATTACTAGAAGGATGTCCTGTAACGGGATAGGCTCATGAACTAGCAACTTGCCCGTGGTGAACCCTTCCTCTCACCCAGTGCATGCTGGTACTGACTCCAACCACCTTGTTCTGGTGGGGACGAGGAATAAATGAATGGGCTGACTTATATGCCCTTTTATTAGTTTGCAATCGTGATTTATGTGCATATTTCATGTGAGCGTAGAATTGGCCAGAATCGTGTCACTTAAACTACCAAAGTCTGAGTAGGATTTTAACATAAAATGAGCAACAATGAAAACTAGAACTTTCTATTAAATACCCTGTTTTAATCTGAACTTCAGTTAAAAGTGTTTTGACTTTTTTCAGAACCAGTTCTCTTTCAGCATAACTTTTCAATGTTGTACTCGGTGAAAAGGAAAAATGTCTGCAAGCTGTACTTTTTTTTCTTTCTTTTACATATGTATGAATAAAGTGCATTTTTCTTTTTTCGCATCTTGTATCTGGCAAGTTCTCAGTGTTCCTCGTCATCAAGGTGGTGCTGTCAAACCAGAAGTCACGGTTTTCTGCATCAATTGGCTGAATCAAACAAAGGAGAACGTGGGTGAGGATCGCGGTTCAGCCATGCTTTTTAAAAGGTTTGTAATCATCCTTGGCTGTGAATTTCACTTTAATGTCATTAGAGTTGACAAAGCAGCTCAATGCCGAAGTGCAAAAGAACGCGTGTCCTTGGTGTTGCCTGACAACCGGAGCTGTTTTGTATTCATTTAATTGCTATTCTTGAGGCTCTCAAGCTTCTATGGCTCAGTCAACCAAAGGCCTCAGGGCCTACAGGTGTGATGACAAAAATCTCACAATGTGCAATTTTATTTAGATTGCCGCTGGTGCGTTTTTCATCGGTGTCATGACGATACATTCATTTCAATGCCATGCATTTATGAGTGGAATATAGCTTGTGATATTTTATAGCAATGGTTATCGTTTAAAAAAAAGTTATATATTCCAAGATATGAAGTCAAACATGTCTGATACCTAAAGAGAAAAAATATTGGACCTCAATTTCAAAAAGATCTCTGTGACACAGATTCATTTAGTTAGTTTACTTTATGTTAAGCTTGTGACTAATCCCTCTGACCAATCAGTGCTCTTCAGTGGACCTTCTAGTATCAGCTAAGCTCACTTGCTGCCTCGACTATCGTGGTACCAAAATTCACGTACTACCCAACACTGGTGTGAATAAAAACACGAAAAATAACTATTTGGACTGAACTGAAAAGCTTGGTGAAATCACATCTCAAAAACTTTTCTTTGCCTTTGTTCGTCTTCAGTGTTGGACTTTTGAAAACTCAAAGCAGCGCTATTACACTTTGACTTGCAAGATCCCGACCGCTTCCCACTTGAGGTGAAGAAGGGTCTGTGTTTGAGAAGCCCTTTTTTTTCCAGATGAGACGAGCAGGTAGGGCTGTTGCAATAACCCCTCTGTTGCAACATATTGCAACATATCTTTTATTTATGACTTTCTTTTCATTTCGGTTCGAAATGTGTGTTCACTGTCAGGATTGCTACTTAATAATGAAGGAATTCTATTCTATTAAATTCAATTATATTCTATTGACAAGCCAACCACAGGAACCACCTCAACTGCTATGTTCAAGTTTTTTCTTATTTCAAATCTTTGCAACGAGAGCGCTGCGTATTTTTCACCATGCTAAAAAAATGCAGCAGCAGCGTGACGAATCACTAAGTGTCTATTCTCAGCAGAAATGGGTGATCACACGTGTTTCAGAGGCCTAAAAGTTGTTAAGATATTTTTAGTTTGGACCAAAGTGGTAGGCCAACACCATTAATGAGAACCCTATATAGCTCACTAGCCAGCTAGCCCACTAGCCAGCTGGTGGGCTAGCGTGGCTAAGGAAGCCCTTCACAGTTGTCTAAAGCCTTCAAATGGCTTGCTTCCCAAACCCACCATGTGTTTCTCTTTCAACTGACGAATGAATAAACGATAAATAACATCCATCATCAGTGACACGTCGTGTGTTTTAAATGTTGGTCACTTTCTCTCACATTGAACTGCTCTACATTTCTCGACAGTCAACATTTTGCATTAACACAACTCAATGTACTTAGTTATTCTTGAGATATTTGAGCGATAACTTAAGTACTGAAAATCCTGATGAAAGGCGTCATGGACTGTGAGTGCTGCTGATATCAGCGATCTGACCCCGCCGCCCCCAATAAACGGCTTTCTATTTTCACGTTTAGCCCACTCACAGTCTTGGCAAAGCACTGACACAGAGGCGCCGAGATATCACATTCGGCATCGCTCCAGTCTGCTGTGACACCAACACACTGCTGCATCATACAGCAAGGCTCACATCCTCACAGCCACGAGTTAACTGGACATTAATTAGATTGAAATGGGGCGTTAAGACAACTCAAACACAAAATGAACACTATATTTATATATATAGTGTTCATTTTTCTCACCCAAAAAATAATCCTTCTCTCACATCCGTTTAAATATGTATATTGCGCAACATTGCAGTATTGTATATTCCCATGCACACTGGTAATGTAGCATCTGAAACATGAATGCATACGTGTTGACATTAACATGGGCACCAGCGTGCCGTACAGCGCTCCTTTGCGGCTTCCCCCTGGTCCTCTGTCCTTTTGACCTCTCTCCGACTGCAGGGATGTGAGATGTTTGGCAAGCACACAATAATCAGCAGTGGCAATGGCACCTTTGAAAAGACTTACAAATATCATACTTTATCCTGGCACTGATAGCGAAACTGTTTAAACTGAATTGATCTGAGGCATTGCTGAGTGTGGCCACGATGCATTCTGTGTCTCTGAATGAACCAGAGAAAAGGTTGTGTGTAGTTAGGGATGAAACGCATGGCGTTTGTCTCTCCAGGAGGACGCTCACATTGCCTTGCAAACCTCTAAACCCAGCTAGAATCTATGGCATCGCATGGATTTGTTTCCATGGCGTTCGATTGTCTCATGTGGATATGTTTCCATGGTTTTGGATTTCTCTGCAAGAGTCTGGCCTCTTGGCTATTCGCCAGTGTATTTTAACATCCACTGGGCTTACTGGTGTCACATGGATTCCTAAGAAGTCAAGCATGAATGGTGGTTGCAATAGTGGATGATCTAAACTACAGTTAAACCCAGTGGGTTTATATATGGCAGGATATCATACAATAATATTTTACAGTTTATGTTGGCCATCTTGAAGATTTTTTTGTGAAATACATGTACATGTCTCGCTATATATCACTGAAGTAGGCTCAGTCACACAATAGGGCTTGAGTCTGTGGCCACTAATACATCATACACTATTGCAATATTCATATATTTGCTTAAATACGAGTGTCTGTGGCGACACTCGTGAAAAAAGTTTTTAAAAACTAAACTACTACCTGATTTATTAATGTTGTCATCATAATAATTAACAGGGGAAATCGCCAGATGGGGATGAAGGTGTTTGATATGTTGCATCTCAGTGAGCATTTGAAACATTTTGAAACATCTTCATGTTGGTGAAGAAGCATACTGTGCACTTTATTATATACTCTATTGTGAACGTAACATGTTTCTGATTAATTGTTGTTGTTCATCTAATGTATGCACCACCTGCCAAGACAAATTCCTTGTACGTGTCACATACCTGGCAAATAAAAGGTTCTGATTCTGATTTCTTGTGAAATATTTGAAAGATAAAGCAAAAAAGGCTTCAAGCCGTTTTTGAAATGCATATTGTCCTGGAAATGGTCCCTGGCTTCCTTTAGTGAGGCCGTAGGACAAACAACAAACATTTTAAAATATTAACTTTGTGACCTCAAGTAGTGAAAGTTGTACTCCTTGTCGCCGCGAGCACATCTCTTCATCCAGATGTGTAAATGTGCCCAGATGTATTCGTCTTTGTTGTCTGAGAGTATTTTTGGGTCTTTTTACATTACATAACCCTGAATGTAACCTCAACCAAACCCAATTTCCCTGAAGTTCTCCATGCTGGTGAATATGCTGCAAACCTCCGCCTTTGGTTCCAGGTTAGTTCACTCTCATGTTTTATTGATGCGTTGTTAGCCTATTTGTTTTTTGTTTTTCCTCGCTGGTTCCCCCTGCATCTGTGGAGAACACGAAGCGTTCCCTATGCAACAGACCTCAAACGAGACAATTGCTCGTGCACATGGAGGAAGGGTGTGGGCACCTTGGGACGTTAAAGCCGGTTCCACCCGTGTTGTTGAGAACAGATATACAGTATATTGCACTGTTGATGTGAATTTTTGTCTTCGGGTGCGTTGCGTGCTACCCGTTCTGTTTGAGTCAGAGCCAGAGAAACATGAACGTCATCAATCATGACCTGAGATTAGGTCACGCATCAATCAAAAGTATATAGGTTTTAAAGCGTATACATGTTGACGTTCCTAAAGCGTAGCATTTTAAAATGTGGATCGGCAAAGAGGGGCACTGCGAAGACCCCCTCAGACAATCTGCAGCCGGTAAGGCTGATGGAGGAGGTGAAGAGTTTCACAATATTCAGTTTGAAAGGCAGACAGACGGATATCATAAGTGTGGTATTTAAAGAGCAGCGTCCAACAGTGGACCTTTTTTTTTTTTTTTTTGTGAATGAGAGAAGCTTTTAGAGTCGGCTACGAAATTGAATTCAGGTAAAAGCGGTCAGAAAATGTAATAAAGGGAGTGAGAGAAAGATGGCAGGGATCCACCTGCAGAGGAACTCAAGAGGGATTGTGAAATAGTACGTTTTTTAATAGCGACACAGGTTTTCCTGAGGTCGATTCAGAGACAGTTTTCTTCACAACTTCGCCACCTTTGTCAAAGTTGTAATTGCATTGCAGGCGCTTCTCACTGCTGGATAAATTGGCAGCATCTGAAAAAGTTACAGATTTTAGTTTTTTTTTGACATTTTGAAATGTTGCACTCTCCTCGCTATGACATGTTTCAAAAATAGACCGAAATGGAAATGGACGTGTTTTGCAGGATGATGTGATATAAGATGGTGTTAATTGTATGCGCCCCCGAGCACACACGGTTTTGGCATGAACTGCACATATTCGGAGTAATTTAAAACAGAAAAGAAGTGTTTAAACTCAAAGCAGAAACATGGAATTGAAGTGTATTTTAATATTATACAAAATATTACTATGATTATCCATATATTGTCCTTGTTGCAACTATCATTAATCCTTAGCTTGAGATGTTTGAACTAACCATCACCAGATTGATATGGTAAAAAAAATATGATTGTAAATAATTGTTGTTAATCAATTAGTCAATTGACAATTTTTCATGATAAAGTAATTTATCAATGACAAAAATGACAAACATTCACCGCTCTTGGCTTCTTAAATGTGAAGATGTGGTGCTACCCACTCTTGAAAATACATTTTATGAAAATTGTCAAATTGTCACACAGTAAAAGCAACAAAACAAACAGAATAATATCTACATGCAAGAACATGTATAGTCATATATAAACACTTTGAATTATACCTTCAATCATTGTGTTTGTCAGTAGCTGTAGAAAAGAACAGTCCTCTCTGAGGTCATCAACTTGAATCTAAAACATCTTGATACTGGACACATCAATTCACACTTCAAGCAGACTTGATGGATTTATGAATGAATTCCACTAAAACTAGGTTTGGATTCTACTTCCACTGGGTCTATTCTGGAGTCCGGGTGTAACAGCCAGCATCTCTGAGCCAGCGGGGGACAGCAGAGTGACAGCAAAACCTAATTGGTCCAACTGATGTGCCAGCGCAGTGCCGGGCTCAGCTGAGAAGTGACGAATAAGTAGCAGCTTCTTCCAGCCTCTTACACCTGCACCGCTGGGCCGACAATCGAAACCACGCAGTTCAGTGAGGCTGAATACATCTGTAGAGCTGTTGTGTTGTTGGAGATCATCTGATGAGCTCCAGACAGACACATTAGGCCAGAGAGCGGCGCAAGGGTGAGGAAATTATGTTTTCAAGGTACAGAGGTGTTCAATGCACCTCAGGGATCTTAAGTAGACGACTTTGATGAAAGTCCTCCTTCACATTCCGGATGCATCCGCGTCTGCATGCACTGGAGCCGAGGGATAGACACAGTGTATATGAAATACACACTTAACCTTCGTAAAAACAATCCACAAGACAGCATAGGGAAATGTTAGGATACATTGACATTGTCTTGACAGCCAATCACCTGGCAGAAAAGTTTGTAAGAAAGTTTCAATAGAAATGCACAGTGGGTTGGTTTGAGTTATTTTCTGGATTACTAACAAGGCAAAACAGCGAGGCTTCAGACTCCAGCAGGGTTCACTGTCTGTCAATAGTGTTGTCAATTTGAAAAATTGTGCATTGATTAAATGCCCAGCATTAATAACTAAACATGTTGCCGTCAGTGAATGAATGTGTGTGTGTGAATGGGTGAATGATGTCATGTAGTGTTGAAGCACTTTGACTGGTCGGAAGACTAGAAAAGTGTGATACTAGTGCAGTCCCCTTAGCATGAATTGATATCATTTCAGACTTCAATAATTCTCACTCACTACCCACATCACCTGTAGTACTGTTGGACATCTGTTGAACTACTGTTGACCACCATCTTCGCATCATCAACTTGGTACCAGACTATTGATTCTTGTGAACATGGAGGGCGTTTAATGAAATTGCCCAAAATAGTCTGCTCTCTCTCCTGTGGATTTTGTACTGAATGAGAACTATTCTGAGACATGCCGTCACCTGCTGTTTGCTGCTGAGCAACAGCTGGAAGTTAAGCCTGGCTCAATGAGAGCTCTGGCTTTTTGGAGAGTCAGTTTGAGGATTTGAACAGACAGATATGGCTTTCCAACCTTCCTATGTAACCTTTAACACCTAAACTCTATAAATAATGAATCACACTGCAGCAAGCTCTTTTAAAGTCTTTCTTTTTTTTATGTTTACACCAAATATCTCCTTTAATCCCAGCATGTAACAGAATGTCTGATCTTCTGGGTCATCTTCTGGGTCAGACTACACCTATTTTAGGATGTGTAGTTGATCTTAACTTAAAAAAAAAATGTGTTTTTTTTTTCTTGTACATGACGTGTCCTCGAATGACTCTGCCTTAGCTTTGACATTTCTTGAGTCTGGTAACAATCTCTTTTTATAGTAATTCTTGTATAATCTCAGGAGACATCAATTTGATAGACGTTTTTGTCCTTGAAGCCAGTACTGTTTTCCCTAATATGAAAGACTCATGTGAATTAATGGACTCATTTAGAAAACAATACATATTAATAGCTTTACAGGAACCAACCACCAAATGCAAATCTTGAATAGATATTTCCATAAAGGAGACAAGCAATCTTTTTCCCGCATTTCATACTTCCTCCTGTTTGAAGTTTTCCTGGACAAAACATACAAAATCGACGACCCTTTTCTACTTCTTTACTCCACTGTATCTTCTTGGTCTTCGGTTCTCGCCACCTCCACCAGACATGTTTATTTATATAACGCCTCTTGTGCAAACAAGCTATTGCCGTGTTGAACACTGAGTAGTTGAGACGCAGCAAAGCCTTAAAAAGCACAGTTTGTGGTCGCTCTTTAGATCCCACCCAACCACTAGAAGGCTCGGATAATAAAGAACTGCCCAGCGGAGGCCTCGAGGGATTGGCTGTTGCCTGTGTGACTCATCCTCCGAGGCTGATCTCTTCCTGGTTCTTTCCATTAATAACCATCTGAGCCCCTCTGAACTTTCGTTTCTAATAGCTTCACACTATTTTAAAAAGCTGTAGCCCAGAGGCTTAGGGAAAAAAAAAACTCCCTCTCTTTACATTTTTATGGAAATTCTAAAGACGGTTTTGTCTAAATATACCATTGCACTTGTTTCTCACTTCAAGCTCAAGTTATGAAAAAAGACAGTTTTTCTGCATATACATATACTATATACTACATACAAATTATGTTTTGTCATCAAAAATTACAAAGTGCTCAGTATATAAGGCAGACATGTAACATGTGCATCCGGTGCACATATTGCAAACTGATGCATAGCATGAGACGCACATGCTGTGCGGTGCATAAGATGTGCATCTCATACATATATTCAACATTCATGCACATAATGCAAAAAGGCTACAGCAGTACTTTATAACTGCCCGAAATATGATTCACAAAAAATATATGACAAAATATGATTCAGGAAGAACATTCAGTTCTGAAAATAAACCGGCAGAGTGAATCCCACTTGTTTACATGGTAAAGTGTAAACAAAAACCCTCATTCAAGGTGCCATGAAATAGCTGTTTGTTTTTTTTCTGTGTATTGTTTTGTGCCAATGTGAAACTGGGGGAGAGCCGGAAAGGAGGATTCCCACATTCAGTCTATTCATGTCTCTGTGTGGGCAAATGTGTTGATGCTTTGATGAAATATTGCCAGTGTTCAATCCCATAGTACCCTCTAATATAATCTCTAAGGTGTTTAATTATACAGAATGTAGGACGTTGCGCAACAAGCTTGAAATGAAAAATCTTATCAAAAAATGTTCTGCAAAAGACAAATATGTACATTAGTATCATCATTATCATTATTACCAGTTGGGTTTTCAACTGTCTTCATGGCTCTTATGTTGACTTTTAATGACATATTTAACAGCCGCTAATCCACAGTGAGCTGTGAGTGAGGAGACAGTTATGGGGTGAACCCAAAAGATAAAGGTGAGAGAATGGTCTCTTTGTATTTTAGTACACAATAAGTCAGTGACGTCAGATGGGCCAGACAGTGTGTTCCTCCCAGCTTTTATACAACGCCAGATTACAAAGACATTCTGCTTGAGCCACAGTCATAAAAACGTGCATGGAATTTACACAACGTTGGCTATTAATCATTTTTGAAGAACAAATACATAAAAGGTGGTGTGTCCGTTGAGTAAATCAGTTACTGGCATCCATTGAATATTAATAGAAACACATATTCGGCCCAAGTTTTGATTTCAAAGGAGTTGCCCATGCGAGGGAGAAAGATGCCGGAAAGACTACTGTTGCAATTTCTCTCCTTGAGGCGGCCTTGATTTGGGGTATTGCATGATCAAGAAGTTAGCTTTAATTTTGGAGATTAAAAGTTAGGTGTCACGGAACTTTTTGCATTACACTCATTGTTGTGAAAAGTTGTGAAAAACGATTAACCGCAAAGTTTATATGATTGCAATGCAATGCAAGGGGAAGTGCTCGGGCAATACTTACCTGCGTACATTTAAAATGATAAATCAAGAGGGAGAGAAGAGAATGTACGTTTTCCTCTTTGAGATTGTTAAAAAATTGAAAAAATATGCTGTCCTTGAGTTTCAGGACACGTATTGCAGAATCTGTAATTAATCAGAATTGGAAGAATCATCGCAATTATAAATTCTTTCCTGGCAAAGGAAGCCACCTCACAATCGTGTGCATTAGCTTTAGGCTCACGTAATGACTGACAGTAAATTACCTGGCTACATTTCTGCATGCTTAAGTTACATTTCAGTCTTTACATTCATTCACCATCCTTCACCGACTCACTTGAGGCAAATGTACTAAGCATGCCGTTGGAATAACAATGCCTCATTATAAAGTGGAAATAACTGAGGTTCTTCTTCTTTCTCTTTGTTCTCTAAACTTTGCTGTCGTGTTTTGCACTAATTGTAGACGTTCAATCTGGGCTGGCATCCTCCACCATTCCTGATTATAACTTTTCTTTAAGGTCTGCACCCTTTTCTTTATGGTTGCCTGTCACACCGTTATCTCGCCGGCCGACCCAAACATACTGTTGAGTGGGATCTGGTTTGGGTTTAATTATTTTCAAATCTAAGTTATTGAGACGTTTCTCTCTTTAACTGTGCCAGTACTTCATGTCCGTGCACGTCGTGTTGCAAATAAAGCAGTGTCGGAAAAATGGAAAGAGTCAAAGCATAAATTAATGGCCAGTAATAGATGAAATAAAGCAAAAATGTAGCTTCAGCTCTGGGGTAGTTTAGTATTAATCTTGCTGGGTCTCCAGGAGGCTGGTATGGGTTGCGTTTATCAATCAGTTTTAAAGTCCTCTAACTTATTTAACATGACAAGTGCAGTCAAACACATACATTTCAATCAGGGACAAAGTGGAACAACTTTGTACACTGCTAAGCAACGGACAGCAGTCAATTGCTGTTTATTATTGCAGCGTTAATATTGCATTGATTGTAATCGCTCCAATATGAGTGATGTTCATCATTGACTTAAAATGTGAACTCTGCTCCTGGTTTCCAAATACAGAACGTGTTTGGAAAACCCAGATCTGCAGAGGGAAATGTGTCTCCCTTCACGGCGGTATTGCAGTGTGTTTACACTGTCGCCGCTCCCACGGTGCTTTGAGTGTTACTTCAAGGCAGGTAGAAAATGATTCTCCTGCTCCTTGTCAGGCAATCCCAGCAGGACAACGAAGCAGAGAGAATCCACTTGTGGAAAAAGCCGTGAGTCCAGCCGCTCAGCGCAGACGTGATGAGGCTGTGGGCTTACCGAGAAAACCTCTGCAAACTATTTCAGTTCCTTCCTCCACTTTATCTAACAACTTTACATTTTCTCAAACTCCCAATGGAGACGGCAAGAACTCCCCCAGATCAACAGGGAGGGAGACACACTTTAAAGTCTAATGAGATCCCTTAAAGTTCTCTAATATTTCTGTCAATGCTGGCCAGATGAGAGAGGAGACAGGGCCTCTAATTGCTATTGATCCTTCCGCGAGCGCAACCTTGTACAAATAAGTTTCTATAGGCACGTCTAAATTGTTCTGTGCTAAACGTGCTGCTAATGATTAAACCGGTTTCTTGTGTGGATCGGGCCTGGCGCCTCCAAGGATGAAAGCAGCTTTTTCCACTCAGTTCATCTGCAGCTCACTTCAACTTTTAATCTAATTTATTAGCATTAATTCAAAAGTCAATAAGTTACAAAGCTAGTTGCCCATTACTCTCCATTATCTCACCTGGCTGATGGACAGAGGGAAATATAGTGTTTGTCAGTCTAATATAATTCTCGTTACCTTCAGGGAAATGTCAAGAAGAATAACCGGGGAGATGTATCAAAGAGACATGAGAATCTGCATTAGTGAGGAGCACACAGTTGGTCTCACTAACAAATTGTGTCCTCTGCTCAAAGATTAGTTTAATAGAGATGTGAGGGTGTATGCGGGTGGGCTCGCCGCTTGCATGGACTTGCAACTAGGTTTTTTTCTTTGGATGCGGAGGAGAAAACGAGCTGCAGCATGATGACGCTGCCAAAAGCCTTCATGACGGGTCACTCGCCAGCACGGAGAATGTCCAGCAGAGGCCACGACCTTGACCTGTGTGAGGATCAAATGAACCTTCTCCAGTGCACCGCTAGAATCGAACAAGGCAGGCTATACAGTGACGTCGAGAAAGACTTTCTGCTCTTGAAGATAATCATATGTTTTCTTTTCAGAATAAATGAAAGGCAGCGATTCATTAAAAAATGTGTTAACTCTCCGACAGGCTCCCATTTGCATCAGGACTTCTTTGCTTTACATCTCTCTGAGAGCGAGCTTTGTTGTGTGTTTTTTAAAATTTTGGGGGGATTTATGAATAGAATGGAAGCGTGCTACTTTTTTCAAAGTTCCTCAATGACTGCGTTTGTCTAAAAACAGGAAACACTGCAGCCAAAAATAGATCTACTAGCACTGATGCTCTCCTCCACTCCCCGTGCGTCCTCATTATCCACTACATACACATGCGTAGCTAAGGGGATCCAGGCCTTCTTGGTTACCCCAGAAGTCGTTTGTAGTTGGCAACGCTGTGGAGCAAAAAAACACAACAACCTGTATTTCACATGAAGGCGCTTGAATCGCTTGACACAAATCCAATAGAAATGTCTTTGATTTCCACGAGCGATGACTTGCAGATAAAGATGGGCATTCTGGCATTCTTTTACATTTTATGTTCTGCACATTCTCCCCCACATGGGAGAAAATTGCAACGCCTCGCTTGAGCTGTATGGATTTGCATACAAATTTGTACTCTTTTTTTTTTTCTACCTTCCTTTGCTGGCTTGTCATCTCATAAACTCTTGCCCTTTCTCTACTATGGAGGATACTGAAATGATGCGTAGCCAGCTGTCATGTTGCTGTCATATATGCTCTCCTGATTGACGTCGTAGATTAATAACTTCAGTGGACTTGTGAATGTATAGCACAATCCTAAGAAACTCCCAGCAGCAACATTTAAATGAACCAATACAAGCAATTGTCGTCAATGTCGACGATCACAAACAAGAGCTTCGATGCAACGATGCAACTCGCTCCCCATCACGTCGTGTGACGAGGAACAACTAATTACAGCTGGCAGATATCTTTTCTTTCTTCATTAAATATCAGTCAATGGGCAATAAATGGAAGGGAAGTTCATCATCCCAGTGCAGGTAACGGCATCGCACCATCCGGCGTATGAGATTTACGGGAAATAAACTTTGTTTAGTTTAGTCAGGGATGCTTACTGCTAAATTACTGCAACTTTATCATCTTTATTTCAATGAACGGTTCTGGTTGCTTAGTACCAGCATCCGCGACATGTAGTGTAACCCCGTCAAACACCTTGGGAAAAAAGACAGAAAGCAGTGCTAACTGATTTTCACACGGTTTTTTTTAGACACGACATGTTTACCAACCCAAACCGTTTGGCTGAAAAACCAACTTTGGTTTTAATTAGGCAACATGAACTACTCGCCTCAGGCAACACATTTGATTAACAACCCGGCTTAAGCGTCTGCCTGGGAGAAACGCCACAGCTCATAATTAGAATTTTCATGCACAAAATACTTCCTTGAAGTTGGACACAATTTGACACCCCATATGCATCTCTTGGAGCCAAAAGGTCAAAGTTGTTGAAATAACTAATAATCATTGCTCGCCATTAGCCCAAGTCATTTGTTTGACCCTCTGAGACCCATTACTGTCTGTAAGAGGCTCTCGTGGGCTCAGTCTTATAGATACCGGTATCATGTGAAAGCCAGCCTAACGAATCCAGAGGTACCAACCATGCCATCCACGGAAGGCTGAGACTGTTGTTGATTAAATTATTCTAACTCTATGCGATGATGAGAATTCCCACAGTGGCCATTTCACATGGTGGGGCCTTTTTTTTTTTTTTTTTACTTTACTGCATTGTATATAATGACCTGTTGTGACCTCTGGGTTGATTACAGTCTCATGAAACTTAACAAACACAAACTGGAGACCTTTACAGAATGTGTGACTAGGTTTATTGTCAATAAAGGGATTTCTGAGCAGTTTCCACAATAAAAAGGGGCTCGCAGTTCAAACATTGAAAAATGCAATTCTTGCAGAAAACTCAGAAATTGAGTGTCTGTGGCATATACTGTTAACCTGCTATCTCCCCCTGAAGATCTTCTATACCCCCCCCCCCCAAACACACACACACACACACACACACTCCCCAATAGCTGTTTTGCAATATATAAATGTAGCAGTAGAGTCAACAAGTCTACGTAAAAAGTGTAAACCCGATATATGAAATATTTAAGTCATGGTACACAGTGTTTAATCATATATTAGTCTGGTGTTTACACAGACTGGTTTACTCTGCTTAAAATAATCTCAACACTCTTTTTGTTTCGGTTACTTTCTATACTTATCTGTATTCACTTCTATCTTTGTTCTGCTGCAACAAAAGAATCCCTCTGCTGTGGATCAATACAAGTTGATATATATATATATATATATATATATATATATATATATATATATATATATATATATATATTATACAAACGATGCCCATTGCCTGACCATAAACAAAGCATCTGCCTCAAGCTGATATACCAAACTCCAAGATCAATAAGTGACTCAATAATGTAAAACTTCTACATGGCTCATATACCATCAAACACCATTTGCAATGCACATAGTTGTCTTTCAACACCCACATCCTGCAGAAAAGCCATAAATAGGTGTTCCACGTCATGTCTTATTCCTCCCCCTATACACCTTTTCCACCATGTGATTAGTTTTAGAAAAAGGCAATTAAATGACAGTTTCACTGTCCAGAAAAGACACTGGCGTGAGTTGGTGTATGTGGAAAGGCAAACACAATATGAAAAGTCAACTCAAAGAAAACATTTATGAAAGCAAGTTTCACACAAGAGAGTAAAGCATGGGAGACGAAAACCCAGAGTAATGAGCAGCCTTTAGCTTGTGGAGCACATCAGTGCTTCTTTGTCTGAAGATATTGGTTATACCCTCTATTATAGGATATTACATAATCTCAACTCTGAGAAGAAATGGCTTTAAATGATAGGATTGATTCAGTTACCGCCTTTCTATTTCACTAAAAATGAGAAAGGCATAAACTCAATTTCAGCTGCCATAGAATTGTTTTTATATTATTACCATAGACAAATGCCCAGTATCAAGCTGGAGGAGAATGTCGGGCAAAACTCAGGGAAAATGTAATTATGGTTGGAGGAGTGATTGACCATTCAAAATAATGCTACTCCAGATATGGCAAATCTGGAAGGCTAAATGCGCAGATAGGAGAGGAGATCCATATTACATCGTGCATCTGTGTAATGAAACTGTGATATTAGAGACATAAAGCACATGTAATTGGCAGTTCTGTTTAACAAAATCACAAGAAACTTAACAGTGTAATATTTAGGTCAGGGTACCTTTGAGATTTAATTCGCTTTCACACCTGCTCGCCTCTGCAAGTCGCGACACATTGACATTCATTAGCAGAGAATGCTGCGGGAATTCATTAGCTTCCACCTGACGAGACATACACTTGTAGAGGGACTTGTTTGTTCGAATCCAAAGAACTTTTCACACATGCTGCACGTGTCTTACGATCCCTGGCTTTGAATTATTGTGATCTATGCTGGCATCACTAAACATGGGCGGCGTTTAAATAGAAAAAGGCTGATTGAATAATTAACTTGCATTTAAAAACACTTCATCGTGGTGTCAATTTCTTAACCATATTCCACTGAATAGTAATACCGATCATAAACTGCACTGAGTGATCAACAACCAGCTCTAATCCTTTTGTTCCAGCGCTCTGAAGATAATAAGCTCCACTTTGTTGTTTTCTATACAGAGAAAAAAATAATCTTTGATGAGACCCGCAGCTGCTTGTTAGTGTTGCTTGTCAGGACTAAGTAAGCTGCGGAAGGGAAAATGAACAGAATACGAAGCCGCACTAATGAGCTTCATTATCCGTCAATGATTTTAAGAGGCTTTGTGAAGAGATCCACAAGGGAAATGAATTAATAAATTTGTATTAGAAAACACCAGTGATTCATAGAAAAATGCATCAGATTATTGGGTATCAGAAAAAATAAAAAGAGAGAGTGTGATGAATGAACATACAACACAATGTGATTACTTTTTTCCCCCCCCATTGAACCATTATTAAACCAATCATTATCAAACTCTCACCAAACAAACACTTACGTCACTCAAAGCTGATCTGATGAGCCTAAAGAAACACGAGATGGGAGATAAAAGGTTCATTTCTCAGAATGAAAAAAAGAGAACTTTGTGTATCTGGAAAGTGGCTGTGTTGATCTGTGAGTCATCCTCCTGTTCCTGCAGTCCTCCCTCCACTATCGCCTTCTCAGATCCGTCGCCCCTCCCTTCTAGACACCCTCTCCCTCTCCATTTCTCACCGCGGCAGTAGGTGGGGAGCATTGGATCCCTGCTGCATTACCGGAGGCTTCTGATCTAATTGTTTTGTAATGCAGGGATTTTGCTGGGGATGACTCATTACTCGGAGAACGGGGGGGGAAAAAAAGTGCAGATGTCACCAGAAATTGAATGAGAGCAAAAAAAGAAGGAAAAAAACAACAAACCCGGAGCTAATGAGTATTCCCCTCCCCCTACATAGCCGTCTCTTCAAACTGATAATTAATGAATTAATACATTTTTCATCTTTCCCTCAGTATTATTTCTCTATTTTCCTTCAGTGCAGTTGCTCCAGATTTCATGATCTTCATCTTTTTTCTCTGCAGCTAACTGTAGCTAACTTACCGAAAGGCTGCGCTGCGAAACTGCCATCGTTATAGTTCTAAGAGTTCAAAACAGCATTAATCCCACAGTTATAGTCCATCCAATCAGGGTGAGTTTAACATCTTTTACACTTTAAACATACTGTACGGCGCAGTAAACAAATACTAGCCTGCTTATATAACTATTACTGGAAAAAAATGCTCGAAGAAATTAGGGTCCATTTATTGTCACAAAACCCACACCGAAGTGATATTGGTTTTGTAAAGCATTTAATGGGTCTTAACTCAATTGAGGAAAACTTATCTTTCCTGTTGCAACATAACAACATTAGGCTTGGCAATCTCCAGAAACTGCTCTCATTTAAAGCTGTATAAAGTCCATACATTGCCTAAATTGGCTTAAACAGATACAACCCTCAACCGATATGCCTACAGTTGCACTACTAAGGCCATAGCCCATTCATAATATCCAAGTTGTAATCCCTCCGCTCTTACAGTAAGATAAAAATGGCACATCATGAGGAGTGAAACAACTTTGTTTACAATTTGCTGTGACCGTCTCTTATAGGCAAAATTCCTAAAACATGAACTACACTTCTGGACCACAGGAACAACAACAACTATGACCTGTTCTCCATCCAGCCCACAAGGTAATTTATATATATTGCAATGTTCTATCAGGTGTGAAAACACTACTTTTAGATGAGAAAATATGCATTTTAGCTCCAATATGACTTCAATATGATAACAATGACTCAAAATGTTAATAAAAATTACAAAATGGCACACTGCAATTTTAAATCGCAACAGGCGCATGTTTGTCAGAGTGAGAAGTGATTGACAGAATGAGAAATAAATGATGGGTTTGCAAGATTATGGTCTTTCAAATGAACTTGCGCTATATAACTTCTATATAACTGAAAACGTTTACGTTACGCCGTGAATGTGTGCCGGCCGAGATTCTTGGCAACTCGCCGATTCTTGCCAAAAGCCAAAAAAATACAGATCTAAGCTCAACATTGAGCATGAATTGAGAGTGGCCGTATCAAGCCTGCAACCGTTTTAAAAAGATTTGTAGCATAAAGCAACTCATTGCAGCCACTAATACCTCTACAACTTGATGATGCACACATATCTGCACTCGTTTTGTTTTGCCCAGGTTGATGGAGTGGTTTATTTTTAGACAAAAGAAAACTACAACTCAATAAATGAAGGCAGGTGAGACTCAATGCATTTCACAATAGCAATTAGGTGTAACTTTACATTAAAAATAGAAATATCTCTCACTTATGCTCACAGCCCTCCTACACAGTATGATGGCACACTCGCAAGATGATGCAATCTAAAGCGATCAACCCCCTTCGTCCGAGCACTTTTCGCCCCTGGACGTCTAATTATGCTAAATGGTTTTCTTACTGAGTGGCCCTTTCACCGGCTCCTCTGCTAATCAGGATGTGGGCTGCTGGCAACTTGTTAGCTGACCTGCTCATTATTCTTTGGCTTTAACATGTCTCATGTTGAGATGCGCCTAATTGTTAGCTGCTAGCTGGGGACTTGCACACCATGCACACCCAGGTTAACACCGGCTTAATGGAGTGTTTTCCTGTCGGGCTTTCAGCAATAGTACACACACAAAAACTCTAATGAGGAAATGTTATGGTATCTAAGCTGCTGCACATCGATGAGTCATTGAAGGTTTTATCTGTCAAATGGTGAATGTTATTGTCATATTGCTGGCAAAATTCATTTGATGAAGGACCAGCGGGACTTGCCAATGCAATATATCAGACCCTTAACCCTACCAGTTGATCGCTTAAGCTCTTCAAGCAGAAGATAGGACATTTTCTCGAGATGGTGTATGTGCCTTGTGTGTGTTTCTATCGCACAGCTTCTTCTTCTCCTACTACATGACAAATGCCACAGTAGTCACCTGCATCTCAAACCAGAGATTCATCTTGCTTAGAACATTCCACCGGGTGACAGGCCAGATTGAGAAAAATGTCTGTTAGCAAAAAAAGCACGTGCGACTGCAGCTCAGCTAAATGTCTTACCTCCACCTCTCTGTCTCCGTCTCCATCTCCCCCCATCCTCAATTGCTCCATGGGCTTGTTCTGCTCATCTTCAAGACCAGTTGTTAGAGAAGGACAAGACCATGATTTATAGGCCCACGCTCTGCTGTGAGGTATGTGGGTATTTATGAGCATAATTGGGCAGTGGAGTTTTATTAGGGACTGTGTGCGTGTGGGCAACGAGATTGAAATATGCTCGCGATCTTTGCAAAAGTGTCATTGCTGCTGCCTCCGCTCAAATAACTAGTCCGAGCCTCATTAGGCTTTGTAAATGAAGGACTGCAAAGGTCTCGGGTCAGGAAGCTGCATCAAGAGAATGAATGCCAAACTAAGGACAAAGTTACTGGCAGAGGGACACATTTTTATTCAGTTATATATATTTAACCCATTCAGTTGGCATGTAGTCAAACAAGAGATCCGCTTGTGGATGTAGGCACACACGCGGCAGCGCACACACGCACACACACACACACACACACACACACACACACACACACGGCAGCACACAGATGAATTGGCACAGACAGACAGATAACTGCTGACACATAACAGATTTAACGTTCTGCTAATTTGCTCAGATGTTTACCAACAATATTTCAAAGCCCCATAGATGTTTTATTCAGACGCATCAGCTCCAAGCTACCAGCCAAGCATGCCTACCGATGGCTAATTACACGACATATGAAAGGGAGCGGAGATGGTCTTTGACATCCACACACACCGCGGAGCGGCCGGCAGGAAGCTGAAGCCTTGTAGCGAGGACGCGGTAAGCTCGGGTCTGGATCCGCTCAGCGTGCGTCGTACCTCTCGATGCAGCTCTCTCGTGTGACATCCCTCAGATGTCTTGTCCACTCGCATTGTGTCCTCTGGCTCGCGAGGACGCAACAGAAGCATCTGTCAGCATCACCTCTCTTGGTTACATACTCAAACTAAAATATGCTTCGAAACGCAGACATTTGTTCAGTAGAGATGTATGCAGGTACACATTCAAACAAGTTTCAGAGTATTTTATCAGCTTAACTTCAAACTTTATTGAAAAAAAAACTGGAGATAAAGTAAAGCTATACATGGTTGCAGTCACTCCAAAAAAAATCTTTAGCTTCCCTTGAAGTCTCTGATAGTGAAGACACAGGTGCCTTAATAGTTTCAGATTGTCATCAAAGAGATCTGTGTGATCTCAACCTGTTCAGGTATTCTGACAGTCTGGCTGCTGTAATGAATATTTTAGTTCATTTCTACACACTTGACGTGAGAAAAAAAAGATCCACCGCTTCCGCTATGCCATGTTAACATCTGCTGGCTGCGCTTCGAAATGTCCAATTATACTGTAAGAGTTGACCTTTTGAGGTATGCGACTTTTCTTCATTCTCGAATTGACCCCTCGTCTAGAACCCCGCCTCCACCTCACTGCTACTCCATCAAGCTGTCAGAGCTCCGTCCCCATGAAGACCACACTGTCACCAAATGGATATTGTGATATAGAAGCAGACAGAAGTGTCCACAGTAAGCGCTTAAAGGATACATCATATCAAAGTGATTCAGCAGCTGCGATGAAGCTGCTCCAGCCGACAGCTCGCAGTGGAGAAGTGAACCAGCATCTGGCAGAAGACAATGAAGTTACAGAACAATGCTGTTCCTGTGAAGCTGGGTGTAGGTCTTTATTCTCTGTTACAGGCGGTCAGCTGGTTGGTCTGGTCCGGCATCAACTATATTGATTGCCATGTATTTTGCTTCATTCATGAAGCTCAGGGCCTTGTAGACTCGAATGGAGGAATGCAGCTGTCATTCATGATCAATTTATTCCACAAGAACTTTTCCTGCTGTGAAAAAGTTCTGCTGCTCGTCTGTCTTGTATTCATGCTGTAATCACTCCCAATCTCTCACCGTTTCCAGTGGATTTGCTATTCGAATTAAAAGTACTCGTGCAGAGAAATGGTCGTTGTTAGATTATTGATTTATATCTAAATCTATAAATTAGATTATTATTACTGATGCATTATCAAAAAAGCAGTATTTTACTGTTGGAGTTGGTTGACAGGGGTCATTTTTTAAACATTTTAGATAGGACTGTTTTCATTGCGGATTAATCTGCGATTATTTTCTTTATTAATTGATTGTTTGTGAAAATTCAATAAATATTGAAAAAAATGTAATAATATAATAATTACTTAGTGCCCAAAGTGACAAATTAGAATATTAATTATAAGAAAAGCAGCAAATCTTCACGTTTAAGAAGCTAGAAACATTAAATTGCATTTTTCTATTTAAAAAAAATATATTTTCAGTTCAGTATTTTTTGTCAATTTAATAGTGGAGAAGTATAAAAATGGCATTAAATTGTTTCCTTTTCTGTTTCGTTACATATGTTTATACTTATGTAAAGCACTTTTAATTGCCTCTGTGTCTGACATATGATATATAAATACATTTGCATTGCCCTTCATTACCTAGTTCCAGTCCATCACTGCTAAAGATGTCTTTATAAAATCACTGTACTGTCATTGCGTATCCGACTTGCCTCGTTTCCGCTTTCTTCCCTGCCTCACTTTAATACAAACAATAAAACAAACCTATACATGCACTTTAAAATACATTTTAATCCTAATTTGGTGAAATCCTCCCTCACTCCTTTGGGCTCCTGCATCGTTTGGCTGCAGTGCTTTGCAGCCACTGCTGGTATCTGGACCACCGATGGTCATCTTGTGCCAGCGGCTTGAATGCAGTGCCAGTGATGAGGACAAGGTCAGCGAGAACACGATGCCACCGTTGCCAAATTCAAGCCAAAACTCAATCTACAAGCTAAATTAAGCACAAATGAAATTATATTCACTGCAATCATGAGCTTGGGGTGCTTCAGTGTAAAAGTAATCAGAGTCTAACGCTTAAGTGATTAATTGGAAAGCTAAATTAGATTTGGATATTTGGAACAGAATACTCTGCAGAACAAATCTAATAAGAATTTGAAAGTGACGAATGTTTCGTTAATATGAATATCTGAATTGGATGAATACATTAGCAGCCTCGTGATGGTGTCTCTTTTTTGCTATGAATCTGAGCTTTGTTCGCTCTCAAAACACTTGGGGAGCTCAGAGAGACAGACGGTTGATAAACAGATACCAACAATGCATAATAACATCTTCATCTACATCATCCGCGCTCTCGCTCCCGGACCCTCGACATTTCTCCTTCTTCTGTCAGAAAGAGAGACCGGCATAGAGACAGGCATACATGTATATCAGGGAGGTCAACATCAGAAACGTTTCATCTGACCCTGAAATGGGCAAAATGGGAAAAAGAATTTTCTTCAAAAGAGATGGAAAAACTGCAATTTTAATCCACAAGTGAGGATGAAACAAGGGTCAGCCTGTCCATTTTGTTTCCAGCTTCTGGATCTATTGTAAAATACCAACAAATACCAACAAATCAGGACCAAACTCAATTGTGAGCTGAAATTGGGCGTAGGATTTTATGAAAAGCCCACAAATATATGGTAAACAATGTTGGGGATGAAAGAGAGAGATTTTGTAACTGTATTAAACAACCCTTATGTTTTATTCAGCATAGAGATGGAAACAACAGTGTCTTTAATGGACAGCATCTCTGTGGCTCGCTAAAAATACCACCATGAAGTTGAAAATTCACTGAAGTAACATCATTCTGGTTCACCGAGAATGACATATGTATATGTATCTTACCCATATTATCTATTTGGTACTTGATCATTGTAGCTTTAATCTGGTATATATATATATATATATATATATATATATATATATATATATATATATATCGATCATTGACTAAATCAGTATGGAGCACACTGCTTTGACCTTTTCATGTCCGATCCCAACAGAGCCTCGCCACATACCGATACCGTCTAACGACTGTCTCACAGGCACATTGGGTCGTCCTGTGTGACACACTCGGCAACTGATCCTTGAAATAAACCTGTGTTACGTACGCACAAATTAAAACACCCACACACCCACATTCCATCCATGAAATTGATGGCGCCGTATTGGTGGCTTTCCCCTTTCACTGCCTTCGGTTATCATCTCAGTGGTTCCTGTTTCGTTTGATGTCGAGGTTTCCAGCAAATATGCTGAGCTGTGAGCTGACGACCTTCAGTGAAAGCTGCAGACCAACCATGTGCCTTCTACATTAGATATAAATACTTTGTATCGGTGCATACAACATCCAATGTCCCCCATGGTTGGCATACATTTTGTTTTTCTGAAAATAACGGGGTAAAGGTTCAGCATATGCACTTATTTCAGTTTAATAAAAACATTTAAAAAAAGCTTGGCTTTAGTATTACATTGTACTTGCATTGGGCTCTATCTTTCTCCATATCTGTTGATTTTGGCTTCCCTGCATCTCAGCATCGTGTCGACTACTGCCACATTGCTTGGTTAATTGTACAGAGCTAACTAGGATATGGTTCTCTTGTGCAGGTAAGGACTTGGAGCCGGGTTAGCCTAGAAAAGGACTAGCTTGTCCCACTTCTAGTCCGACAGTTTCAGATGTCCGCATGCCGAAAAACCACCCTTCAGAGGGGCCGCTGGGGAGGACGCATGCTGATATAAATGCTCCATTGTACACACAAAAGGGACACAAATAGTTGAGTAGTAGTAGTCTTTCCACTTGTCACCTCGTCACCAATTACAGTGGGAATTTGGTGTGAATGTCGGGTTGTAGGTTTTGGAAATGTCCCGAAATTGTTGGGCGCACCACAGCTTTGAGCCCAGTTTTTGAGGAGTTTTCAAAGCCATTCAAACAGCCAGTCTAATGGCGTAAACTGGTGTCTTATTGTCAACTATTCAGAGATGCAATGTGTTGTAGACCAGCAGAAATATTAATTAATGTACAAACCAAGCTTATTAGTAAACGCGATAACCCGCTGGACATGAATACTAAACACAAAGTGTGTCCTGTAATTATGTTTTATACAAATTCTTAAAAACAACCACAGATTCTGCTCAAGATACCCAATTAATTCTTTGCAGACACAACAATAATGTTCTTGATCAGCAGCAATTGAAATTCCAACTTGCTGTTGATATGAAACCACAATGTATTTTCTCATTTTTCATTTAGCAAATGAGTAAAGTAATGAGGAAGCCCATTAATTAACGAATGGAAGAATGCCCTTTGTCATGTTTACTCTGGCATTAGTGCTGAATTATCGTTTGATTAGTGTAGCTGATGAGCTGGATGGATTAGTTTGGAAATGGCACTCTGTCCGTGCAAAAGCTCAAGACAAAGAATAGATTCCAAGATGGACAGATGCACATCCTCGTCCATCCCGGGGACTCGGTCCGGCCAGCGAGCCAACATGGCCGACGAGTTGGTTGCGGGTGCAGCTATGAGTCACACTCCCCCACTGCTGCAGTGCACACACACCTTTTCAGCAGCGGCTTGGGCTCGGAGCAGACCACTCACTGCAACAACAAGCAGCGCTGTGACACATTAGTGGGAAGAAGGAATAGAAGATGAGTGACGTTAATCCTTTCAGTACACAAACATCTTTCATTTTCTCATTCCACACAATAGAATATAATTTGTATTTTTAGCTGGGACTGTCGGAAAAGAATCAGATTGATCTAAAAAAGTCAACAAAAACATTCAGTCGACTGTTATTTTCATCACATTTTCTCCCACTTCTATTAGAACAAGCACTTTATTTATTTTTTTAATCCCGAGGGTGTTCTGACACATACTCCCAAAGCTACTCTTTACAGACTAAACACATATGTAACACTCTCCCAAGACAATTGCCTACTCAGGAATGTGGTAAAGTAATAACTTCACCGTGGAGCTCCAAACGGACACAGAGAGAAATCCGTGCTTCGCCCACAAAACAAAAGAACTCTCCAAGGACATAACGAGCCGCCCTCATCAACAGGTTTTATGTCCCTGCTTCATTCAGCCTCTTGACACGAGAAAGATGAGTGAAAATATAAAGAAGCAGATGGACTAACCGTTACATCCCGTCGGTCCTAATTGCTGCTCTGCGCACATCTGAAGTCCCTAAACATTTATTTTGGTGCAATTGATCGATGACACTTCAGTTCACATAAATAAATAAAGCTGCAACTGATGAAGAGTCCCATCAAAAATTAATATGCTGATTATTTTCTTAATTTTGGCTGTAAAAGACTTTTTTTATCCAACCCTTAATGTTTTTAATCATGTACAACAAAGACAAGCATCAACACCTTTTAGAAAGCTGCGATCAGAGAATATGGAATGATAGATGTGTTAAATCGGTTTCCGGTAAATAAAAAGATTGACATTCAATTTTAAATTCATGTGCAACTGTATTGGAGAAGAAACAGTCTAAAGAGGTAGGACACAGTTGGAAGTCTGTTCAAAAGAAATCAATTAGACAAAATTACAAAACATTAAAAGACATTGTTAGGGGCAGCAGGTAGGAGTACAAACGCATGACTCAGAGGCAGACGGCAGGCAAAGTTCTTTGATAAAGTATTCAGGCAGGAGCCGGGAGATCAATCAAAACAGGCAAACAAATCCAAGAAGAGGCAGGCAAAACCCAAGGTCGGCAAGACAGGCAAAACAGGGTCAGAACAGGTAGACTAGAATTCAAAAGCTCGCTGGAGAGTTTGGCACTTAATGGACAGGACAATCTAGCAGAGGACAAGTGCAAGTGAGGGGACCTAAAGACGGAGAGCTGATGAGGGAACGGGCTGCAGGTGAGATGGGCGTGAGGACCAGGTGACGGGGATGAGGGATAATCAGACGGGAGTGGCATGATCTGAAATGACAGGAGAGTTAATTAAACTGGCAGAGAGGCTGAAAACACTTAATGGGACAGAGAATCTGTGACAGATGCATTTTATTCTACCCAACATCTGCTTTACATGTATTCCGCATGTAATACAGTACATGTAATGCAGTCCAATACAACATATTTACATTTAACTGTGCAGTTATTGTTTAAAGCATTAGCCCATGATGGCATTATAGAAGAATACATTATAATAAAATGGAAACCATTTGTGATTTCTACTCTATACAGGACGCGCCGTTTGCACAAACGGCACGATCCATAGTCTTGATTGTCTGAGCAATCTAGTTAGCATATTTAATATACATTTCAAAGAACCACGCGCACACCCGGTTGTTGTGCATAAACTTGCTCGAAGCGCCAGCTCGAATCGAGAACTCTCCGGCAATAAAAAAACCGAGGCTGATGGGAAATGGGAAAAGCCCTCCATCATGTTGCCAAGAGGGAGCCCACAGTCACGATTCTACTGTGACCTCCAACAAGACTTCCCTTTTATCGGCTCCCCCCAGGAGGGAGGCGGCCACCATAACCTTTATCCAGGGCTGCCCTCGCAGACACAATCACAGCTTGAGACAACTTTTAAATGAAGACAGATCTGCCTCGCTGTCTCACTACACACTCACAAAATTGTATATTGTGATTGTCTGTTGGTCTACCCACCCCCCCCCTCCCTCCCGCCCCCCTCTCCTCCTCCTTATGTTTCAATATTGCCATCCTCTCAAAGCAGGTTAGTTCGGTGTCGAAGAGCATCAGCTACGCTCGCCTGCGGGCAGTTTGTCGAAATGTACGGGGCAATGTGTAGCGGTGAGAGAGTGCTGTGTGTTTTTGTTCGTTTGGCGGTGCCCTTCATCCATTTTGCAAAGCAGGTGGTTGTCTCCCCTCAATTTCACCCCTGTTCACATCTGAATAATAATGGTTGGAAGTGACTGCATCATATGATGATATAATCTATCCTCCCGATGCTGCTTCACATCAACAGTTTTCCTGCATTCAAAAGTCTTACGTGTTGTGACATATGAAATGGTCGCAGCATCAATAGTTCAACATTTTGTTAGCATTTCATGAGCCAGGGTGCTGAAATAATGACTGCAAATCATTTCCATTTTAATAGTGCTGTGTGTGAGGTGTTTTACAGCTCTGTACAACAAAATGGTTTCCCAGCGCTGTGATCATGGCCAGTGACTCGACACGTTTCTACTGGTTGTAATGAGCATTTTCGCCTTCATCAACCACTTTTTTGTTGCTGCTTTCTTGTTATTTTCCAGAATGTATGCCTGATAGATAAACCACCAGGACATAATCGGACTAAATAGCCATTGGTTTGTTTGCATTTTACATGTTTCATGTGTTATTTCATTGATCAACAAAGACTGCGAGCAAGTAAACATCAATGTGATCAATCCACTATTACAAACATTGACTAAGTAACTAGTTAGTTAATCTTTTATTGTTCATAGCGTCATGCACCATAATTGCTATGCCCACACTGTCCTACAAAAAAATCTATGAACATTACAAACCGGGGCTATAATGTAACGAGAGCGAAAGAAAAACTATAATACGCTTTCATGCATGTCAAACAAAGTAAAACAATGTTGAAGCAAATATGAACAAAATTCATCTCTGACTGTCCTTCCACATGGTAAATTCCATTTGCAAATGTCTCTATGAGGAAAGAAATGCACTAAATGTATAATATACTCTACAGAGCACATTACCCACAATGCTTGATGGCCAATAGTTCAGTCAGAGATTCGGTGGTCTAAAGGCCCGGGGGGGGCACACGTGTGCAAAATGAATTTTTTCCTCCCGTTCACTTTGTGAGCGAAGGTGCAAAAATGATTTTGCTTCTAAATTAGCATCTTAGCATTTGGGTGGGACTCAACTTTGAACTTTCAGCGGCAACGCAATGACCACTCGCCAGCATCTGCGACGATGCATCAATGTTTGTATCGGGAGTCCGATACCCCTATGAGAGAGATGACACCGTTAGCTTAGCAATGTGCAGATTGAAGGCTTTTTGTTTTTGTAAGTCAACCAATTTTGTCTCCAAAGTAAGATGATATTCACTCTTCATCTCTCCTAGAACGCTCTCTTTTTTTTTTGTCTTGTTTTGCCAACTGGAACGTCAATGAGAATATCACCAGACCTGGCTGAGTTGCTGAAATGCTGAGTGACTTCATACGAATAAGGAAAAAAATGATCGAGAGGTCAGGTTATTTCATAAAGAATTATATACCAAGTGTCTTTTTGTTTGTCAGACTCTTGGTATTTACCTTCCTGGTAGCCTTTGAGAAACTCCTCAGGGGTAAAAATTTGAAAATGTTCTCATATGGTGTTGTCAATTGTAATGGTTTTTTTTCTTTCTATTTCTGTACATTGTATCAGCTCGGTCACACAAGTTCGAGGTGGGATGTGTGTGTATTAATACTTTAATATGTGACGGGCAGAGGTGGAAACATCTCACTGGTTGAAAACAGCTGACATCCATTGATTAGTCACCGCGTGAAGGGATGAGGTGCTTTGTCCATGTCAGTGAGGCTCATGGGAAAGGAAGTAGAAGTGCACATGACCTTTCAACATGCCATTGCTGTGACTCCTTTTAGATTAAATCTCACCTCAGCTAGTGTGTGTCTGTGTTTTTTTTTGTTTTTTTTACATGCTCGGCTGTGTCAGTCACGCTTGTAAAGTTTCTCCTAACAAATTGCTTTTGTTCTAGTTTTACGTCCATTACGGTAATGGTAAAAAAATAAAAAAAAAATTAAAAAACGACGCCAAGCTTGTCTGTGTGGGAGGGATGGAAGAGAGCAGAGCAGAGAGCAGCTGCAGAGGAGCAGGGGAGAGATTATGACCGGCTTTTCACTGCCTTTCACTGGCCTTTTGAGCAGGGTTTTCTTTTGGAAACAATATGTTGGGGTTGTAAATGATTGTATTAATATAGTTTCCGAGAGTTCTGCCACTTGCTGGCCCACCTAAACCCCTCACTAAAGGCCACTTTCCTGTCCCCACAAATTCAAAGAAGGACAGTGGGAAAAGGCCAGACGGTAAGACATTCTGGGAGGAAACTGTGTACTAGCTGCCTAGATGTGAGTAATAATGTTGTTCTGTCTTCAGCTGGACTGGAACTGTTTCAGGGAGATAAACAAATCTCTAAGACATCTGGACATGGACACATATAAAAGCCTATAACATGGACACTGAATGCTCTATACTCGCAAAACTGTTTGAGAAGATGAAACATTCTTTGCTTTTAAGTTTTTACACAGTGTTTTAAGCCTGTATGACATATAATGACAAATACTTTCCAGATTTTGAAAGTTACATATCTCCTTAAAAAAAAAAAGAAGCAAAAAAACATATATTTGGATAAAATGAGCTTTAAAATAGGTATTCCATACATTTTGCAACAAACTACATGTGAATAGGGTAAACCATGAAACCTCCAAAGTTGACTTCTGACTACTGAAGACAAATCCATTTTATCAAAGCTATATAGCAAAAAGAAAATAGACCAGTGCATGAAATGTTTGCCCGTGGTGTCTCGCTGTAAGCCTGTTTTTGTGAAGCTGCTCCTGCATCCAATACACCTTTCAGCTCTGTGGGTTACCTTGTCAATATGCCCTAGAAGAGGGGCACTCAAACATCGCAGGGGTGTCATGGACACACAAGTCGCACAAGTGCGTGCTATCATTCTATCATTAACAATTAAAATGCAGCTTCATCTTCACATCTTGCTGCATATGCCTCTGCCTTTACCCTTTAAAAAAAAAGAAGCCCCAGCTGGTGAGAGAGATGAAAAATACTTGAGTCCTCATCCGTCCCTTGGTCTCAGAGCTTTGTAGCTGGGATTTCTCCCCCCTATGTACTCCACTCTACAAAAAGATTCTTTCTTTTATATGGAGTGCATTTGTTGTCTCTCTTTTTACAGCATGTAGCAACTTAGTGGCCCCACAATACCCAGATTATGAGACACAAACACTTCATCATCATTTGCACCTGTGCTATCTTTGTAAACAAAAGATGCTAATGGCAGCATTTGCTTTTAAGACCCCGGCGTCTCCAAGCTGTCGCACACTGTCCCCCGAGAGGCAGAAATTGTCATAAAATGAAGGCTTTTGTTTGCCCTTTCTCAGAGAGGTCGTCCGTTACAGGGGTCTTATGTATTTTTCATCACCACCATTCCTTGATTTATCTTGCTATAACCCTGGCCTCAAACGACTGACATTATCGCGGTCCTGAGGGTGTCGGGGACATTTCAAATGACTGTGCCTTATTGGCTTTGGTCGCTTCATCAGAACAACCACCTGCGGACACGGAGCAGTTCACAAACAAGTACACAAACTGCAATAATGAGACCATGAGAAGTTTAGAATTTTTGGGAACTTTAGCCGGCAAAATGTGGACGATGATAACGATAATGGTGGTGATGTCGAAAGTCATGAGAAATAATAAGCACCTTCATTACCTGCAAAATAAATATGGGTACGTATCTCTTCTAATGGGGAGCACCCACAAATGCCAAGACATGAATGTGTATGAGTTTTTCGATCATTACAAGTGTTGAGCTCGTGTGGCAACCTTTTCTGCATAATAAATATATTTGTTTGTCAGGGAAGTTTTGCAGGAAACACCGGCAGCCTTATCTGTGACTCCTTAATTCGGATGCAATTCAAAAAAAAATCGATAAAAATAGTCAAATTGCATCATTCTGGGTAGGGGAGTTGATTTTCCCTCGGTTACATAAGGAATGCTGTGACGCTAAATCGTTTACGGACTGCTGGTTTCACCACAAGGCTTGAAACCGCTCTGCGCAGTCACATTTCCCATGTAATCAATGAAACATGGAAATTAATTTGCAAAAGACAAATAAATTAAAAAAGGACTAGTCTCTTCTGCTGATTAAAATGCCAGAGTGTCTTCAGCGAGAGCCATCTGATAGACATAACCTTTAAGTGGGCCATTAGGAATATATTAAAAAAGACTCATTTCCTGGGGACATGTCGCTAATGAATTATTAAAACGGCTAACCATTCCTCTCCTTCTCCCTCCAAAAAAGATCACCATTGATGAGGAGTAAACCCGTTAAATGATGAGCACATAAAATTAAATTTAGATTCCCAGCTGTAGGATGGGGACCCAACCAGGAGCCAGCCCACAAATCACAAGGCACGGCCTCTGATAAATATTTCATATTGATTCCGGTTCTGGCCCTGCTGACTTTGCCCGAGTGAACCTCCGCTCTGGCCGATCAGTATGCGTTCAAAATCAATGAGCCGATCAAACACACGAGGGGGAAGCAGTACCTTGAGTCGTGAAGATGCCCTGATTAGGGAGGAATCAAATGTTCGTGCTTCAGCTCAACTCTTGCATCTTCGGAAACTAATTTGCCGATGGCGACTTGAGACGGAATTACAAAGTGAAATAAAATGTAAATATGGGATGAGTAAGGAGTCGTGACAGTCAACAGACAGGAGGTCCCGAGCGAAAGAGCAGACATTATGCAGATGAAATGCGGCGTCACTGTCGGCTTTGAGGATTCGCGGTGGCTCTGTGATCTGCCTGATCCGGCTCTGCATCTCCGGCGAAGAGTGCGGAATTGTTTGTACCAGTTTGACTAATGGCTTAAACCAAACGCTCTTAATGTGGTGCTCATTTAAGAAGTTAAATGTGTGTTTAGTCAATCAGTATGTGGGCAGATGCAGATAATACACATACAATGAAAAGGAGTTGTTGTTTTTTTGTTGTTATTTGTTGTCTGCTTGAGAAAACCCTTCTTGGATTCTTGAATACATACAAGTCATGAAACAGGTTCAATATTGAATATGAATAAACAAGCTGATTGCAACATCTTGTGACTTATCAACAAGCAATTCAGATGAGGATCTCCTGTATCTTGTTATTAATGCTGCACTCATCAATAATGTTATACTTAACAATGGATCAAAGACTATGGGATGTAAAAGGGATCCTTTGAAGTGTTGTAGAAGTCGAGTGATGATTATCTACATGCGTCAATTTGACTATTTTATCTCAGTTTCACTGTTTTCAGGGAGAAAAAAAATATCTAAAAAACCCACCGCAGACTTCCCGCCCACCAAGCGTGAGAAAGACAAAGTTGGCAACGAAAAGTTAGCAGCTTCCGAGCGAGATATTTCCCTTGAGAATAGATGGAGACCAAATCAAACTATAAATGTACAGGTAGCCAGAATCAAACTTAACAGGGTCAATATTTTATGTCAATGTTGTGTTTTCAGTGTGTTCTGCTCCCCGCAAGCGTTTAAAAAAAGTGTGACAAATAAACAGTACGTACCGAACTGGACGTTTATCAAATTAAAAAAAAATGTACCTCTCAACGCAGACTGATCAAAATGAACTCAAAACATACCACAACAGTACCACCTCCACATTGAGCCAACAAATCTGTGGTGAGCTGAAATTAAAAAATAAATTGCCTCTTTTTTTTTTTCTTACTTTGAAGCTAATCATACCAGTGTAAAATTAACCTAACGACCTAAACCTTGAAATATAATTGCACCATAGCTTGTCCAGGCTTATTTTTAGCCCTTAATGAGCACACAGCCTTATGCAATGCCACAGTATGTTCACATTGTAGCGTGATAGCTGCAGAGCAAAAAAAAAAGAAAAAGAAAAAAGAAAGCTTCCCCTGTTTCCCATTTACCAGCTTGGAGCAGACGACCATATTTTTCACCACACCACACACTGTGCTTTTTCCCCCCCCTCTTTCCCATTTCCCACTGTCACTCGTGCTCTGAGGTGCACAGAGTTAGACAGGTGCGTGTTCTCCTACTAATGTTTGCGCTGCAGGGGGCTGGGTTTGCGTGGGCTCGCTATGGAGTTACCTGATGTCTGTCCGTAGCTGTGTTTCCGGGCGGGCAAGCAGGAAGTCAAGCAAACCAACCGAGAGGTAGAAGAGCTTAGAAGAGAGCTGGCTGGCTGAGCCGGCAGGGGATGGATTATGACTGGAGCATCGTGTCTGAGCAGCTTGGGCTGGAGGAGCGTGAGAGAGGCCAGCAGCTGGCCCATGGGGCCCACAGATGGAGCCTCTGGATGGGGAGTGGAGGAGCCTGGTCAGGCATTTCAGATGGACTTGTGGATGACTCAAGACGCCCTCAGCATCCCATACACCTACTAAGAGGCACGAGGCATGAGGCGGGGGCGTTCCTGTCCTTGCGATGCGGCTCGCAGGTCATATTTACTGATGCAGATATGGAAATCATCACCCCATCTGACTTTCTTTCAGAAACATGCTCACATTATGACATAGACAAAGAAATTGTCACAGGGACCAATAAAAAAAAAAGTATTAAAAAGACATTGAATTCATTCAACTAGAAATTAGGCCTTCATTGATGTTAGTCACGGGAAATAGAATTGTGTTCATTTCTTTTTTTCTGACATTGCATTTTAGAGGAGTTGTGTTTAACATTCTCAGTTGGCCCTGCTTGTAGACAATGCTGGTGTACCTTTGCAAAGATAGTTTTCAAACTGTGCGTGGCGATTATGAATCCCATTGCTCGTCTTGTCAAGACCCGCCCTAAGGAGCAATCAAGAGCTAGAATCAGCCAGGCGTCCATTCTCGCAGAGATACCGGCAACTTGAATGGTTCAGGTCCAACGCCCTGACAAATAGGCTATCGTGACCTTCACAACTCAGTGTCAATACCTCACCTTGACCAATCATCTCTGCCCAAACAGCCTACGCATGGCGGGATTTGCCGAGAAAAGCAGTGGGATTCCTTATTATGCTGGAGGGGCAGCACATTGTAATGTTCTGGGTGTGAGCTAACTGCACACCGAAGGGGGTTATTATTGCTTAAGAAGTGAGAAAAGCTTCACAGTAAAGTGGAAACCTGGGAGATGTTGAATTGATCTCATCTGAAGTGGTGGTAAGTGGTCATTGCTGTCGTGTTTTTTGCACCACACTCGCATTAGACCCCTTCCCACATCGTTGTGACCTGTTCTGTGAAACTGGGTGAGGGTAAAGTGTGGGTGGACCAGAGTATTTCTAGTCTATTCTGTTCTATCTTACAGGGTTTTTTTGGTCCGATTAGACCTTTTTGGTATTACCTCACGTTAGCTAACTTGTTGCTGCTGCTTGAAGTATAACCAGCATAACTTCATTTGTTGTTTAAAAGTATAGGCGAAATACTGAAGAAATGTACAATTGTGTGTTTTACCACACAATTGTACACAGTAATATATGTATTAAAGGGCTTCATGGATTGTAGACTAGACTACAGTGAGGACCAAACAAAAAGAAGTCTAAATGTAAAGGGTGACAAAAAAGTACTCATGATAATACTAGTCTCTTCTTTGGAGAGAAATTGAAAGTATGGTGATGTTTCACGAGATGCTGAGACAGCCATTAGTCTCTGATTCCTATTAGGGTCCTTCATATAATTGAATATGCTACTGCATTAAAGTACCCACATTTCTGAATATACTTTAATCTCCACAGATAATCTTCCCACTCTGCGCCGAGCCTTCGCATATAATGCATCCGCGTCTTTCGGCTGGTTCAGTTCAGGTTCCTCTTTGTGCCCTCCCAACTTTTCCGAGCGTTGCGTACTACGTATGCAGCGACGGCTCCACCGGCACACGATGCTGCGAGCGGGTCGCGCAAGCCAAGACACTTCCTCCAGAAATAAACCAGGACCCTGACACACAGACCTCACTCCTGTCTTGAACTATTTGTGTTTTCTTGCCCGTTGTGACCTGCTGTCACATGATTCTTCCACTCAAACGGAGGCAAGGAGACATCAAATCCTTTATAGACACATCATGCATATTTCAAGACGGCATTTGGCCCATAAATAGCACTGGGGCTAAATAATTGAAGCGTTTGCGGAAAATATATGAATAGGGCTGTGCATTCAGCATTGTGGCCAGATGTCTTCTGTGCGGGATCTACTGCGTGTGCTGTATTCGAAGGTGAAGTATAAGCAGGTATGCAAAGATTTGACTGAGGCAAACAATGTGCTCACACATTTCTAATTTGTTTGCAAGAGGAGATATGGATAAAACATTCTACCAGGTCCGTTTAGTTGTAATTTGTTCTAACAATTAACACATCATGGACAAAGACATCCAATTAAAGAGCATTAATGAATATTCGGCGGGGAATTTAATGTCTATTGAGGCTAATTTAATACTAAGTACATCATCATGTATTATTAATATTGACAATATTGCTCTACTCAGAGATAAATTGATGATGACCATCAATGCATGTCTTTGGTAGAAACAAAGTAGAATCTCTGCTATAGTTTAAAGATATAATTTGTCATGTATTGTCTCCCATTCAAAAGAATTTCCTTAAATTTAATACAAACTAAATAAATACAACTAAATAGTGTCTATTCATTTGTTCGTTTGTTTTAATCTTCTAAATGTAAACATTTTCCACCATCTAAGATATTAGCATGAAATATTCCTAATCAATCAAATGATTCATTCTATTCATTAAAGTTATGAGCTATCACAGGGCTCAAATGCAGCTTTTAAAGGGTTTACCAGGCGGTCATTATTAGTCACCTTATATTTTAAGTCATTAAGTTACGATGTGTCAAAGTGACACCCTGAAAAGGGTCATTCTGCATAATTTATTTGGATAATGCATTATGCGCATTGTGATTCTGAATACTTATTCCCCCGATACCTCTGACACCTGGCAGCAACATTTGGATGCAGCTACTTTCTCAAGGGCACAAGAGAGCTCAGGAAAACGAAGCGATGCTCCGTCACATTTCTCCCCAACTGGCTCAGGAATTCAAACTGGCAACCTTCTCGACACGCTCGTCTCTGACCTCCCAGCCGCTGCCAGCTCAGTGCGCTCAGCTCGGCTCCCTTTTATCTTCCCGCCTCTGTCGGTTGATTGAAATCCTGAGGACGATACAAGTTCACGGTGAAAAGGAGAGTGCTGTCGTAGAAAGCGTTGTACGAAAGCGCTGCGGTTCAGCACACGGGGGCCAGATCAGGTCCAAGTCTCTTTCTCAAATGCAATTTTTTACTGCAAATTCAAGCCCAAGAGTGGAAATGCGACCCCAGTGTGCCTCCACTTTTCAATATCGCACATTTTCTCACACACACACACACAAATACACATGCGAGCATAAATGCATACGTACACACACATGCACAAATGGATTCAGCTGACGCTACTGAATAATTGAGTGGTGCCCGTTAGAGTGAGAGATGGCTGGGATGACGAAGAGAAAGCTCGGGGATCGCCTGCAGGTGAGAGTTAACATGTGAATCATCATGTACGGATGTAAGAGGAAGAACACCGCACATTAGTGGGCTCATGTGACAGCTGGATTCATTATCATCTCTTTTCTTCCACTTCCTCCTCTCCTGGCTGTCGGTCTCTCCGGCTCGCACACGCACTCAGCAGAGTTCAGTGCGAAGCGAACAAGTCAAATGAACTGGAACAAATTTAACTTGAGGGCCTTTTTCACCGCGTACGACGCTATGAACTATAAATATACAAACATTGAATTAATGTGTAACAAAGCCAATGACTCAGGGAATACAGTTTGCTGATTTGCACAGTGTGCCCTGGTGGGAAGTCAGAAGGATTATGCAACCGAGAAAATGGGGACAAAACGGTGTTTCCGTGGAGCTGGTCTCTGGCCATGTGTGACAATGAAAACAGGTCAATATATTTCATGTGTACTGTAACACACGACAGTAACCACTGCTTGTGTGCTTTACCCACAGTATATTTAAGCAGGAGCTTATGACGGGCTGTGAAAAACTCTAACTTTCACATCACCGCAGATTCACAATTTTTGATTTAAACAAAATCTTTAAAACAAACTAGGTCTATAAAAGACAACATAATTAGTAATAAAGTAAAATATGCCTATTGGGGAAAAACAAGTATTGTATTGCTGAAGAAAAAACACTTATGAAGATTAAACGTATGTTATTGTGCATGCACCCGGGATTACAGCAAATGTGCGTTTACTTGCTTAAGTATTTTTCCTCTTCACCATAGAACCATTATCCGAATGACAGATTTCAGTCCCCAATATTAAAACAGAACTGGGCAAATATGCTTTTAAATACACAAATATAGCTTCTTTTTAGAATAATGTGCATAAGGACCTAAAAACGTATCAGATCTGATCACTATTGGGGCATTTTGTCCATGTGATTGCTTTTAAATCTATCACCGTAATCATTTTAGAAGTGTACCCGTTTCTGCATTATAACAGTTTTTTTGATCTCATTATTTGGATATGTGATGACTCATTTATAGTGTATACGTATATATATATATATATATTCTCTGAGCCTTGGAGTGATGCTCAGTTGTAAAGGAACATTTTATTGACTGTAAGTCATAACTGTTATATGGTTATGAGACCTACTGGACTAACCTGTAGGTTGTATACGCAAAGATGAATGAATACAAGCTGCCTGCATTGGACCCTACGAGAGAGCCATGTGAGACTCGAAGGGGCCCCGAAGTAATCTGGAGGTTGAGTTTGACTCAAATTATTTCTCCATTGAGACGTTTCAGCAGAGAAGGAAATGCTAGGCGAAAGCTCTGAGACGATTTATGTCTCATTTATCCATATAGATATGCATCTTCATAAAAAGGAAGCAAGCGTTTGCTACAAAAAATGAACTAATTATATGACATAAAACCCTGGATTGTCATGAATAGAGCTGGAATTTATTTCAAAAGCTTGGTTTTGATTATTCCTTCCCTGCCTGACTCCTAGGTAATACATCATTTTACAGATACACAGCAATGAAGCTGGAATCACGATGGAGATGTCGGATCATTTTTGGTGGCATTACATACCCGTCTGTTCAAATTTGACACAAATGTCCACCTGGACTCGATGATGAGCTGATTCGTTTTTTTGGAAGTCTACGATCACTGTGACCTCACGTCTCACCCGTTCTTGTGAACACGATATCTCAGGAACACCCTGAGGGGATTTCTTCCACTTGAACAAAACCACAAAACCCATTTCTGGCCAAAGGTCAAGAATTGATATGTTAATAATGACAATTTCACACAGATGTCTATTCGCACTAATGTGGATGTACAATGCAGCTTGACAGGTTGGCGCAGGCTTTCAACAGTGAGGCAGTAATTCTAGTTTTAACTTTACACGCTCTCTTTCTCTGATAGTAGCTGCCTTGACAAGAGGCTGGCAGGTCGCGATGTCCTGCTATTTATAATAACCAGTATCCCTGAATGAGTCTGCTGAACAGGACTGCAGTAGAGGTCACCAGATCGAGGTGAGGCCTAATTTAGAGAGGAGTTTTGAGTTGGAGTGACCCCTTTAACGTCATTCACAAACCGGAAACTAGCTGATTCAATATTAATACATCAGGCAGACCTGGAGGGATTCTTTGTAATACTATTTCTTTTACATTTGTACCCATTTCATCAAGTTTATTCTGGATTGTAATTAAAATCAGCTGGAAATATATGTATATATATATATATATATATATATATATATATATATATATATATATATATATATATATATATATATTTCTGTCCAGGTAGCTCAGGGAAACGTGGACTTTTGACACTTTGACCTTTTCAGCGAACAGCACCTTCGACTCATTCATTACAAATGTCCTGTGTTATTCAAACAGGCAGCTGGTTTTTCATGCGCTTTCTCGAATTGTTAGGACATCAAACTCTTTGTGGGTTTGAGAGAGGAAGGAGTGAGGGGCAGCTTCTTACCAAAAGACGGGACAGTCTAAGGAAACAGTTCATTATTGGACTGAAGGACATCTGAGATTTAGGAGGGGCATTTCCGTCTGATATATAAACTTATTTTGCCAAGTGACCTACCATTTAATGAAAAATATATATTTGTTTTTAGAAAGCAATGAAAGACAGCCTTCAGAAAACACACTGAGGCACAGACGCTCCAGTGAAAGAGAAGCTAGCAAGAAAATATAAACAGACTTTTACTCTCTTAATCTTCAGTTCATAAAATCACGGCTAACGGGGTGAAACTGCCTCAATCAAATATTTACTGAAGTTTTGATTTTGCTTTTGGACCCTGAATCCTGAGAAAATATCTGGGCTGCAGCATCCTTTTCACTAGCCACTGGTTTCCGTTACCTCTCGGTTGTTTTCAAGCGGCGTGCTAATAGCGACACTGCGTTCTGAGCTTGTGAACGCATCTTTTGATGAGGAGCGACAAACCAGCCAATAGTGGCCAACAGATGCATCAACGTTTAGAATTTAGAAAACATAGCTCGTGATCAGTTTAATGGATGCATTGTAAAAAATAAAAAAACATGCGCAAGACATGCAGCATGAATACATTATTTGAATCATTGCAGCTGGTTTGGTTTCACTAAACTGTGCTGCGGATTTTGAACACATGTTAATTCCCTTGTAAGCTCCTACACTTGAGATGCAGTGCCCAACCACTGAGAGCATAATCCATAATACAGATTGCACTCATGCATGCATGCATGGGCTGTAGTCAGTTTTTTTTTCCTTCTTTTTTTTAACCATTTCTTGTCCTGGTCATGTCTTATCGGCTGTTCTAAAGCTCCTCTCAGTCTCTACTGCGGATACTAGGGTGACTAATAGACGACGAAGGATGTCATTGAGACGCTTAAGTGAGTACAATTTGCTCCCGGCGTTTAAAGAGTGTCTTCTTACCTATTTCTTGCCTCTAAGGAAGTGTGAATAGCAGCTAGTTGTGTGCGCCATGTCCTGAAGCACTGAGCCTGACAAAGCGTGGGAAATGTCACTCCTTCGCTGTTTGGCAAGCGTAACATCATTATACCCGAGGAAGGACGAAACACTTTAATTAGAGGGAGGATAGATTGTTTTATTACTCGGAGTCTTGAGGAAACCTGTGGGTCTTTAGTTAATTAAATACTTGTGATGGACATTAGTTGTGACGTCCATATTGTGTAACTGAAGAAAAACAAGAGAGTGATTCAAAGTTACTTGCCTAAATAATAATGCTAAAATTAAAGAGTTAAAAATTCCCGCATCCAGAAAAACTTGTTTGATTATAAAAAAAAAAGATGAAATGTTGATTAGAATTCAAATTATTTAAACTTGAATACAACTTGTTGTGTTATTACTTGGTGTTCTGCCATTCATGACAATTTGCAACTTTAATGCAGCAACGGCCCATGATGCATTTCAACTGAGAAGCAGAAGAGCTCAGAGGGAATTACATTTACATGTATTCATTTGGCAGACGCTTTCCCCGAAGCAACGTACCAGTAAGGTCAAATCCAACCCACACTGGAACGAGACGCTTACAAGGTTGTAGGTCCATGAAGTAACACACAAGCGCATAATACTGGTATATTTTTAAAAAGACAGAGAGAGAGAGATATTACCTAGTTGTTAAGCTGTTAAAAGTTAAAAGTATTCACCTTACAGTCGTGTTTTTTTATTTTAATGTCAGTGGGTGGAGTACTTCCTAGGGTTTTGAATGCATTTTCAAGAATTAGATGCCAAAAGGAATAATAATGAATCCCATAATTGCTTAACATTGCTTTGAATAGGATCGATAGTCTGAAAATGCAGCCGATACTACCAAAGCTCGCTTCAAGTGTTGTCAAATCCATCAACAAGAGACTCTTGAAGACCTCTTCTATGAATATTTGATTTTTGGCTTTACATCGGCTATTTTTCTCCTAATCAACACTTATATCGGTTTAATATCTCAATGTTTCTACCTCTTAAATGTGCAGTTGTAGTTTCTCTTCAACCTTTTGGCTGGTATAACAGCCTCTTTGTCTCCATTATGAGGAAAGCCGTTCTTGAGGTATCCAATAGCGTGCCAGTGGTGCACCGAGCCTGCCTCTGGCTCTGCGACGCACATCCTGCAGATCACTCCGGGTGTGTGCATTGGCACAGAGGTGAAGAACACTGTGCCAACACACAAGCACACACACACAACTGCAAGAAGCCCCCCCCCCCCGCGCCCCACACACACAGAGGCACACACACACACACATTCTCTCTATGTGTCTATGTTCCTTTCTCCTTGTCTCTGAATTGAAGAAGCTATGGGACGTTGGCAGCACTTATATTTAGCTGCTGCAGTCCTTTTTCTGTGTGTTGACGTCTCCCTCGGTCTCCCCCAGCTGTTTTTATATCAAGTCACTCTGTCAGGCAGGCAACCCCGCACTGCTGCATTATTCATACTCTGCTATTGAGACAGGGGAATCGGAAGTCCCCACCACCACTTTGATGACATGCAAAGAAGGGGGGAGAGACTCTGTGCCGCTTACATCTGATGTCACCTATGCTTTCTCAGCTGCTGTGATCTTCAAGTTGAACAGAAGATTCATAAATGAAACTGTAGAGTGTGTGGCGGTGGGGGGAGATGTGTGTGGGTAAATGCGGGCTTCCAATTGTGTGCACCTGCACATGAACTCCATGCGTCTATGTGTGTGTGTGTGTGTGTGCTGAATCTTTCTTTTTGCATGTGCGAGGATGATCAAATTTAGCTTAACGTTATTTTCACCCGGTTCTCCCTCCGGTATTGCATTTATGCAATGCATTCATTAAAGCCATTCATCATCCTCATAGCTGTGGGTTTCCCTTGTACAGCCAACAAAAAGAAAACACAGCTCCCCTCTGTGCTATAAATATCTTTGATGGTGAAACACCCTCCTAAGGCTCTGTCGGAAACAAATCTCTCCACCAGCCTGGATAAAATATGTCTTTGTATATTATTGGGTAATTACATAATATGAGCATTCTGACAAGGCAACAGATGTGGTGGAAAAATGAAAAATGTGTGTCCTTTAATACATCATATTTCTCAAAGTCTGTGGGAGGCTTAGGTGAGATGGAGATTGTTGCTGCAAGGAACATGGCTGATCCTCCATCATAGAGATTTTTTTTGTCAGTCTCGAGCCATAAAAGCTATGCAAAAGGTAATTCTCCATGAATGAAGGTATGTATGAAACCCTGATGTGAAAGCAGGCAAGCAACGGCGTGACTGTGTAATGCCGGTGTTTGCCGATTTGCGCCTGTTTGCATAAACGGGCGAGCCTGATTGACAGCGCGAGTTTCCCGTGTTGACTCAGTGTGATTGAGTTGGAGATGTGAGTGCACTCCGCTGGCAGCGTTCTCCATTTGTCACCGCCTTGAGCCGTGCGATGGGACGCCGGGCGCCTGGCGGACCCGCAGAGCTCCTGTCTGCCTTTCCGTAATCCCATTCTTAGCATGTACAGGCACGTCTACGGCCCACGAGAACACCCATCTCATGGAAACTAATCCATTGATCCCTCTCCGTGCGTCAGTCACAAAAGCAGTTAGAGCAATGAGCTACAGAGCTATGCTATGTCAAGTGTGGCCCTCAAAGCTCAGGAATCGATAGTGTGAAAGTAATTTGGGATGCAAATGGTCAGAGGACGGCTCAGTGGATGTGAGTAAGAGTCGAAGAAATAGATGCTTTAGTAGTCACGAATGAACCCTTTACATCGCATTGTAAATAACATGTATAGGATGTTTTAATCAACGATGTTTGTCTCTGATGAAAGTCTGAGCAAGAGAAGCCACCAGGAATTATAATCTCCCAGCCCCACCCCCCACTGTATATATATCATGTCTAGGAATAAAACCCAAATATAAAGTGATGGAAAATGATTTATGGAAGAGACTCATTGGAGAGTAGGGCAATGAAAATGCCATCCGCCTGAAAATCTAATAAGCATCCTCTCTGAATGAGGCGAATCAGGCGGTGGCATGTACAGGAAGCCTTTCACAGGGTGATCATGTATTAAACAGACTTCCCCTCGTCAAATATTCATGGGCAGAGATTTACTCATTAATCTTTCATTATCTTCTATCTCTCTGTTTTGCATACATCAGGAGCTCGAAGCTGTTATTGGTTACAATCACCTTCGTTTCACATTTCTCTGCGTGAGGATCGCAGTCTCCGTTCTGATTGTTTTGTGCCGCAGACAATCATCCCATTGTTTGAGTTTCCTCTGTTGTTGGCACTTTTTCTGCCTGTATTGGAAAATCAAAGTTCAAGTTGTTGCGATGAAAGAGTCAGACAGTAAGTTTGAGCTCAGGGGCTTAAGTGCGAGAGGAGTTTGGGTGACCACACACGTCACCAGGCTCGCTGAGGCTTAACGGGATCTCTACATCAGCACAGATGTGTGTCTCACTTCCACTTATCAATATGGCTGCAGATGCAGCAACAAAAAGAAACAAAAAGAGATTCACCTTAACTTATATTGGACGTCAGGTCGACACTAACTCAATTCTATATGTATATAACTTTTTTTGTATTAATTTGAAAAGGTTTAACCAATTTGTTGCTGTATTTAAAGGTTTAACAATTACATTAATATGCATTTTCGTTAGTTGCTGGTGTATGATTTGTGTTTTAATAATCAATTATAATTCTTTACATTTATATCTGTGTAATTATTTCATACATTTGGTTTTCCATAGTGAGGAAATTAATGTTCAGTCAGGCCTGAGGCTTCCTCACGAAAAATAAAGATCCCAGTCACTTCCACACATTTAGCCATCTTATTATTCAAACACTGGTATTGGATTGGTAATCTGTATTAGCCAAAACCTAAAGCCCAGGTATTCTTATCGGATACACAACAAGGAGTATTTATTTATTTAACAGTTAATACTGTTAATACTGCTGCCTCTAAATTACATACATAAGCAAACGATACCATCACCGTTAATGTCCTTTTTCTACTTTGTTATTCTTAATGCCTGTTAATGGGTCCTATTCCCCACAAAGAAAAAATATATATACATTGTGATGTTTTGCAGTGAGTATGGTTATATATATATATGTATGAATCCATGTTGGTGGCTAAAAGAAAGTTTACTTTGCTTCACCATCAATACATCATCGCTATGCAGCCTGCAAACAGCTGTGCTTAAAAAAAATGTAAGTTATTTAAAATAAGTTGCCTCTTTCTATCACTCACTTCCAAAACAAATGCACACGCTAGATTACCCAGATTAAGACCATAAGGCGGTGGTGCTTAAAGGAGCAGGGTACACGATTTAGTAACATCCAGTGGTGACGTTGCAGATTGTATATAACTGAATGCCCCTCCCCTCTTCTCCCTTTTCATGTTGGAAAACCACGGTGGCTTTCGGGTACCTTAAAAAAGCAAAGGGCTCTTTCTGGAGCGACTGTTTGGGTTGTCCTTTCTGGGCTACTGTAGAAAGTGGCTTTGCTGAAGAGGACCCACTTCATACAAACGGCTCCTTCTGAGCTGACAAAAATGCAACAATTCTTAGTTTACGATCTTTCTTCACGAATGAAAACATAGTTATGAATATTTTTATTCCATTTCCTCCAAGAAATCCTGCACCCTGATCCTTTAAACACATCACTTGAGTATATGTACTTGTTTCTTTGCACCACGGCAACAAACTACAGCGAAAATCTTTACCTTTCGCGCTACAAAAGAACCGGGTTTATGTTTTTTTTTTAAAGTTAGCCTTGTATGATCCACATTTATATCAGCACCCAGTCCTTTTTTTTCTCTGACGTGAACAATGTGTTCTAAAATCCACTTTTGGGATAAAAAAAAGTAGAAACTGTTGTTTCAAGATGAAAGAAGTTGGTAGTCCGCAGAGATCAGTGGTTCACTGACTGCGTACTTGGTTTCCCAGAGCCGCCTCCAGTATGATTAACAATGTGCGGTGATGTGATCCCAGTGATTACCATAGATGACTATAGGAGGCTAAAGCTGGGAGATGCTGTGTAGGACTTCAGGAGGACACTGGTGGGCAGGGGCTTTATCGACCTACTCCTGGATTCCTGTTAATAATATACAGGGACTTAACACGCCTACACATGTGGACAATGTGCAGACGGAAATGCATGGAGGAAGAAGAAAAAAAAGCACACAGCGAGATGGGAGAAGATATAAGAACAAACAAGGCGTTCAGCTATGAATATTTCACACATCCACAGAAATCAAAAAGAGACACAATAACTCAACAGATCTCGGTTTCCTGAATGTGAAGGAAAAAACTGTTTGAAAATGGGCACAATCTAAATGTTGCTACTGATAATGGCTTTTCACACCGCTTTCTTCCCCTCCATCAGCATCACCATGGTTCTCAGTAGTGCAGACCTTGTTATCACGTCCGCTCGCTTTCTTCATGGTCTGACTTACTGATAACAATGCAATTAAGCTCTGGGTAGAGTTACTTTCTGACAAAAATAGAAATTCTCCACCCAAAAAGTTTCTTACCTTCACCCATCATTGGAAACACAGCTTTTAAATCATACGATGCCTTTTTGGTGTTGTATATTCGGACAAATTGAGAGCTCTGTCTCTGACAGGCCTCACAACAACGTAAACTGCGCCAGTTACTTGGTATTCATTTCATGAAAGAAAACTATATTTCAACCATTATTGCTATTCTTTCAGTCCACCGACATGACTAATGCAGTGGTGAATCAGTGTTGTGCAGAACCATTCGGGCTCATGCTGTTCCCACTGGTCATTTTTAAAGGAGGTATGCATGTCTGCCATCTGTTGTTATTTGGACACCCGCTGGCACCATACAATGATACGTTGATTCATAACTATTGACAGGCTTTTATACAGCCCCTCCCTACGTCAAAATTGTTTATAGAAATGTCAGATCATTTTTGCATAGTTCCTCCACCAGAGAGCACAGGCAAGTTTATGTTTCAACTCAGTGCAAGATCTATATTTTGTGTCTTGTTCTAATCAAGACCAGGACCAGAAGGGATTACACAATAAGCAGACTTGAGTGTGGCAAGTGAGATGAGTGACATTTAAAATGCATGGCTGGATGTAGGGTGGGGCTTCATGTCATGTAAAACACAAGACGAAGTAATGCAACATAGGCCTTTAACCCGACCTGAGAATTCTCCGCGGTCCCTGGTTTCACGGTTTATGACCCTATTGTTCCCCTCCTCCCACTTCAGCACACGTCACGCTCACGGTGATAAGTTTGCACAAAAACCAAAGCTTTGTGTGATGGAAATGACAATTCAGTGCCAGGGAGCCCCATGCGGCGTGCGCCGCCATCACACTACAGCCTAACTTGTCTCGGTGTTCGATCGTGTGTACCTTCAACGACCTGCTGGATGTGATACTCGATGGCTGAAGTACACTTCAAAGATGACAGAGGACACACAAGGATCCCGGAAGTTCACATGCCAGCGCTGGAGGCATCAGGGCAATCACGACTCGGCTGAGGAGAACTAATGGAAAGTCCCACGGTTCATAGAGGGAACAATGAATCAGATTCAAACAGCACAATAAAGCACTGTCGGTAGCTCAGTGCCAACCGAAACAGATGGGCAGATGAAACAGCTGTGTCGAAATTAATAGAGTGTGCAGCATCGAGCTGACAGGCCGTCTCAGTGGACATTGTGTTACTTACTGATGAAAAGGGTAATCAGATTAACAACACTTTTGAAAAAAAAAGGGTGTATGATATCTTTTTGAATTAGTGAAACTATTGGAAGGAATAGTCATTTAGATTGTTATACAACAGTCAGTTGTTTTTTCACCGAATGACTAAGGCACTGCTCAGTGGGGTGTTTCAGTGCAGCCTGTGCTGTCTGTCAATTTCTAATTTGATCACCGTGTGCTGCTTTGTCAGACGGATACTTATTAGGACCAAACATCAGGTCATCAAGCTGGGGTCAGGGTTGAACAGAGCACAACACTAAACACTAAGGACGTTCAGCTGTAACATACAAGCTCACTGGTTAGGCGCGACAAGCCTAAAGCACAATTTGTACTGATGCTAGCATTTCACGGCTCCTTATTACCTTATATTGAAGGAATCGTTAAATTAGTTTATCTTTGTCATTAGAGGCACTTTTTTTTATAGCTTTGGGGTATTTTACTTTTGCCGAGTCTGTACAATTGTAAAGACTGAAGACAAAAGAGGAAGAACATGATTAGGCTGACGTGTGTTACTATTGTAGAATAATCCAAAATCTGGATAAACAAAAAGTCAAATTTAGCAACTTATCCTCGCTAAAATGAGCCGTGCAAAGACAGTTCATGCGAGACTCTGTCATAAGCACAATGTGAATTTGCGCTCGGTAGACAAATAATGTAGAAGAAACGAGAGATAGAAAAGAGAAAGACAGTAACAGCAGGGTTAGATCAAGACGCACCAGATATGTGCATTTCTCTACCAAAACCATCACATGAAAGCAAATGTAAATGTAACTTAATATGATTTGCTTTATGTTAAATAGTGTTATAGTATTTTCTTTAACTTATTCATTAAAAAGGAAATATATTCCTCTGGATTTTTCTTTCTGTTCATGGCCACCCACACTCGTAGAGTATGCATGACCCTCCCATGCTCATATTCCCTGACGTGAGACATGCTCCACTCCTCAGTCAGTCACTATCATCTCACACTGCTTTGCATGAGACGCCTGCAGCACTTTAACCTTCCTCCCTTTGCATCTTGCTTGGTATTTTATTAGATTGCTCTTTATTATAGAGGTGGAGACACTGAGGGACACCATATGGCCTCTAGAAAAAAGGTATCATATTGAACACCCCTTCTTTCAAATTTAGTCTGTGGCTTTTGAATGAGGGATGTTAGGCAATATCCTGGGCTTGAAAAAGCAGAGTTTGTCCTCTATTTACAAAGAGGCTCTCCGCTGTTTTATCAGTGGGACGTAATATATTCAGAAGTTTCACTGCGGTTTGAAACTCTGCCTCATAGATTAGTGGTCCATGAATCGGGTGGATGGGGACAGGATGTGTCACCAGGTTGTTGGCGTGCTGCCACTGCGATACATCTCTTCAAGCACACCCTTCTGACATGTGGGTTTAATACTGTCTAATGGTTTCGGATGAAAATTAAATCAGCCTGAGACAAAAACTCTTCACATCTATTCTTTGATTAGAGGGAATAAAAACAAATCTAATTCATTAAGGTCTAGCTGTGCCAAGGAAATTCTAAAAACATGGACGTTAGAAGTGGTTAAACATATTTGATGTGTGTTTCCTGATTGTTGATTCCCTTCACCTGTTCTCGTTCCAGACTCCTCCCTCCCGCTGAGCCGTCCCATGTGTGATTGTAAAGCCTCGCCCTCATTGTTTGCACCTGTGCCTCGTTGAGCGTCTTTTCCCTTGTCAATGGCAGTGTTGTCTTTTTTGTCTCCCATGTCTGTATGCTGCGTTTGGATTTGTAGTTTTTTGTGTTTGTTTCCCGTACCAGTCTTTCTTTGTGACTCTGTTTATTAAAATACATTTTTGACTTTGCTCACCACCTGGCCTCGAAAAGTAGATCTCAAATATGCTTTGGCCACTTTAAAGTATGATCCTTACTTTCTTCTTGGACAATGATGAATATTGTATATAAAATTCAAATTCAGACCTCAATCGCTACTTCTTTGACTGTAACCCCTCCTTGTTTCTTAATCCTAAATATCCTAAAATGTTACCTGTTTTGAAGAATCTAACATAGAAACTCAACGTGTGCACTGAAGATATATCTTTGTGGTCAGCAGTAAATAGTTGCCCCTGTTACTAATAAATGTAGTGAGTGCAGGTCTGTAACATAGTTTCTTCTTCTTTCTTCTGCCGTTCATTGTAGTTTGGTTCAGAAAAGCCGATCTACCCAATCAATGGGAATTCTCAACCAAGAGATAGAGACTCTAATGCAGCAGCACATTGGTCACCATAAGTGGGCTGCACCCTGAAATATCACCACTCCACACATCATTTACTATATAAAAAACACGTTCATGCAAGAAGACTCTGTCATAAATTAAGAGAAATCTTAGACTGCTCTCCACCCAAAACATCTTGATCTCTGAAAGACGGTGCACAGTTTAGTGACTAAGCCTATTAAGCCGACCTGGCTGTCCAAAACTCTGGCAGGTAGATTTTGTTTCTTCCGTACTTTGGCCAAAGTACAACATTAACTGTCTCATCTCTAACAGTACTGCTTGTCAGTGTGGATTGGACTGTGTTGCTCAATATGCCCTTTAGGTCAATACTGCTGAACACAAAGCTGCAATTTGCACCAACCGTATGGAAAATGCTTTTGAATACCATTAAAGTCAAGCAAATCACACAAGTCTGCGCTGTATCTACTAGATCCGGTGGAAAGAGACTTTTGGGGCCAATAAGAAATTGAACCTCTTTTGTTTTCTCGAGAATATAATACAAAATAAATCTCTGGTTATTTATCTGTGTTCAACGCTTTGTTTTCTTAACTCAAGACACACTCGCTCACTTGCACAAGTCTCGGAGGACGTTCCCTCGGTTTCTCATTCAGTTTCATTGAAGCCATTACTTGCTGCCCTGCAAGCTCCAGCCGGCTCGAGAAGACGGGCACCAAAGACTCTCTCACAGCCTGTGATCACTCTGCTCAGTATTTCATCATCACGCACATTGGACCTGTGACATCACGTTGTTGTTTTGTGCTAATCTTTGGTTAATTGCGTCGGAATGAGTGCAAATGTGACTATCTTCAATTGTGTGCCCTCTCTGCATGTATTTGTGATACAGAACTTGTCCGTGTATGTGTGTGTGTGTGTGTGTCCGTGTGTGTGTGTATGTGGAAATGCCATGAGCATGCAGACATGCATTTGAATGTATGCACCTACTCGTGGGTTCACATGTACTCCCCTCCCTTCTCACAAATGATTCATCTGCCCTCTGTTCTATCAGGAAATAGAAAGGGAACAGAGGGTTGAGGAATACCATCTTATTTTTAGATGAAAGAGACACATCAAATCCGCATCATCACTAACAATCAACGGGTTTATTTTTCCTCTTGGTTTGTCTGTTTGGATCTATTTAAGAAACTCACCAGGGACATGTTTTGTCAGCTCGGATCTGTCCCACTAACTCAAGGAACGGGCTGCAGCACTGCAGCATCGCAGGAGGCTTTACCGTTCCTGCACCAGTGCTGACAAAAACAACAAATCTGCTCTCTGGTAGAAACTCTGCTGCGAAACAATCCACATCTGGAGACCGCTGCACTTGCCCACACAGACTCAAGCTCTCTGGTGTTTTTGCTTTATGTCACTACAGCTCTCAAGGGAGGAACAGTGAGCCACAATCGGGCTACTAGTGAGTCACCAGATCCTCAGATCTAAAAGGTAAAACAGATACGTCATATCCCTTCCAGCCCTTGCACCTTCTGTATATTGCCAATGTTTGCTTTCAGGTTCATCAAAAGAGAGGAAGTTGAAATATTGTCCTGCAAATGAAGGGGTCATGTGTGTTAAACCTTTCCAGAGCTTACGAAAGTTATTGTTGTCATGTCAATATGAAGTCTATCGCTTGAGACGCACACGTGCAGTTGGCCACACAACATAGAGACAAACCTAAAAGAGAGAAAAAGTACCAATGCCATTGAAATGACGAGAACCTTCTTGGACGTAAATTGCATTAAACAAATTGACAACACGCAGGAAGCTACAAACGTGTGTCCCAGCTGGGTACACTTTGTACAGTTGCTTAAATCTACTTTTATATTTTAGGATTGTGTTCATCTACTGAGTCAATACATCTTTGAAATAATGTCAGTACACAGCAGGGGGAGTTTTTTTTTCCAACGTTACACTTTTTTCGTTTTTTCCCTCCAAATTACATCGTCTCACTTAAAGACCAGTAGTATCCCATTTGACTAGCTGACGAATTTCCTCTTTGGGTAAAGAGTTAACGAAAGGAAAGGAAACAACAACTATTCCACAACAAATTGGGAAGCGTCGCAAATTTCACCTTTTTAAAAAAAACAACTGAATTTGATGGTTGTATCTGATCTTAACCTTGATTTCATGATGTTTTGCAATATGCTTTATTAGACCTGAACGTAAACCTGCAGACCTCCACATGTGAGTAGGATTAAGGAACGGCATGCAGACATAAAAGAAAAAGGTGGCCGGTAGCCCACGAACCAACATCACCCTGTGAATTTACCGCCATAAACATAAGATATTTCTGTCTGTCTTGTCTTTCTTTTCATACCAATGTGACTGTTAGTCAGACATTGTCAATCATTTGTTTTCACCAGCCTCGCAAACACACGGCCACCGCCTGTCCGGAGCGCGGAGCCAAGTCTATATCCAACTCTGAGGGCATTCAAATATTTACCAACCCAAATAAGGAGGCGAAATCAGACATCTTTCCATCTGAATAACAAAAGACTTCACCCTGCTTCTGAAAAAAAAACCCTCTGATTCCCAAATCTATCTGAATTAAAGTATTTGATTACCAGTTTCCTAGCAACCCGAGACCAGGGCCATCTGTTGCTTCTGCCGACAGACGAGTCGGCCTGTGCTGTAGCCAGCAGGGAGGAATTCCACCATGTTTTCCGTTTCTCAAGACGGAGGTCTTTTTTGCACCGAATGGGACCCACAAGGATAGAATTTGCAATATCGACGAAGCCCCTCAGAAGGACTATTTTCCAAAGTGCATTCTGTTCAATAATTTACCCTTGGACTGCAGGAAAAAAATGTAATATTCATACAGACAAATGTCCCACTCTATTCCATTCAGGCCCTCAGAGGACCGTGAGGATGCCACTTACTTTCTCTGACTACGAGACACAAGAGTACACAAAGACAAGATATCAGTTGAAGGTCAGTTAGTGACAACACCTGCCATGTAAACTCACGCCAAACATGGGCGGGGGGGACATATCTAAAAGGTAAAAACTAAATTGGGTTATGGTTAGACGACAATTTCCTCAGAGCCTCATGATTTCCTTTTTACATTTAGGTTCTGTATGAAAAATGTACAAATCGTAAATTTCATTTGGACAATTTATTCCTCAGTCTGCGAATTGAATGACTTTTTAGAGTCGATGTTAGTAGACAATTGAGAGATGATTGTATCTGGAGAGCATGAGCATAAAAAAGAAAAGTAAAGGAGACAACCACAAAATGTGTATATAATATTTGAGGTATTGGGGTAATCTTCTGTGTCGTTTAGATTGTATTGCGTTTTACATCATCCTCAAGACGTCCTTTTATTGACCTTCAAGACAATTGTATTGCAAAGACGCTGACGATTGTCCTCTCGGGAAGCATGCTTATATGATGCATTTTAAATGTACTGAATGTTGTTTAACAAGAATACAATCAATCCTTTTATTTGTATCGCACTTTTCAAGGACGAAGCACAAAGTGCTTTCCAGTGCAGGGTGAGAGAAACAATGTGAAAAGACAATACCCAGACCACTGATGAGGACAAATCTGACACATGCACAAGAATAAAAGGAACTCTGGTGGTAGCATAACAGATCTGTGTTATGTCTCCAAGCCAAAGGTAAGATATTTAAGGGTGAGCCCTTAAACTAACTTTTTCACAGGCTGACGTGTAAACAGAACCTTATTTGACAAATGTGTGGAGTTCCCTTTTAAGCTGTTCTCGCAAACCAAATACTAAATTGCAAGACTTTTCCAAAGCGGAGGTGGCAGGACAGCCATAGCTCCATCACCCTTTGACTTTACCTCCAACAGCTGCTAAACATTAGTCCAAAAGAAATCAGCAACAAGCGCAGAGAAGCCGATCAGCAGGTAATTGAATGACACATAATATATTTGGACTTTGACCTGTTTGTAGAACATTATTTATTGACATACCGAAAGAGAAAGGTCCAGTACAGGCCCATGGAGAGGAGAGAGGACAGGATCTCCTCCGTGTCTAGACACTAGTGGTTTTGTAGCGAGGCGGTTGAAAGATGAAACCTCCCAGCTGAATCGACAGGAACAGTCTGAAGATTATGTTGGCGATGGGAAAAGTGTTGGGTTGTGTTGTGCAATAGATCTGAAGGAGGCGATGACAGGATCTCAATGATTTTGAAGCATCCAACAACCACAACCAGGGTGGTGGGCTATCCATACCATCCATCCAGACCTCCGTATGCTGTGACACACACGAATAGATCTGGCTTTTTATTAGTCCTGTTGCTGATACTATCAAACAAATCTCCATCTTATTTTAACTGTCAAGGAAGGCTGTACGTCAGAAGTGCTTCTCAGATTTTCGGATAGCTTCGGAAACCCCGCTCCCACGACACCTTTTATGGCGTCGGGTTCGGGGGGTGAGAACAATGATATCTGTACTTCGCAGGAATCGAGGATCCGACATTCTCACCCGCTTCACGCCGTGATTGAAAAATAAAACTTGAACTTCGATACGATTGTCCTCTGAATATGGGGTCATGTATTTCAAGAGCAGTGGGCTACTGTGAAGCGCTGGGGAGCAATTTGGGGTTCAGTGTCTCGCTCAAGGACACTTGGGACGAAGGACAGTAGAAGAAGTAACTCATCTTGTACGTTCGATTATAAAATATCAGATGTCTTTGTCTGTCATTCAAACTCTTCAAGGACACATTTACAGAGTATTATTGTAAATGGATAATTAGGCGGTTTGACCATCATGTAAATACTGGTATACTTTCCGTTCTCTCTTTCTTCACTTAACTGTCTAACTTCTAACGAGTCCAATTTGTTCATTTCTTCACCTCCGTCTTCATTCAGATGCAATATCATGCCGTTGGCAGCGTCCCCATATTGATCAGTCAGCCTGCAAAGTTACTCTGAGCAGCTGTCCTTTTGTTTCTTGTATGTTCTTCGGAGACAGTTTATCTGTCTTTACTTTTGGCTTGTGTGGTGGGTTGTTAGAGGAATCCTGCAAAAAGCTTTGTCCAACTGAGAGTTAGAAGCATTCGATTTGGCAGTGGGACACCAAAGCTGTTAAAAAGCTCTCCCTCATTCTCTTTATCTCTCTGTCTTCTCCTCCTCCTCCCCCTCTCCCTGCTTCACAGACAAAGTGACTTGACTCCAGGCTGTGTTTGCTATACGCTGCAGCATCACTGAGACATTCAATAATGCTTTTCTATAATTAGAAGCTATAGTAGCTCACTCATTTCCCCTCTTCATTACTTTCTGGTTGCTGTAGCTGGTGTCACTGATGTATTTCCCACTATATAACTACAAGAAGTATGTTAACTCTTTAATACCCATGATTTCATTACAGCCCATTAATTTCCCTCACAATTCTGATGGAGAACGTTTTCTCCTCCAGTGAAGCATCAGAGGATCAGCGGCGTCCACAGCGGACGTACAACAAACAAACACTTCATGAATTCTAAAAGAAGTGCTTAAAACATGCGCGGAGGAAATCTTTGTTTTCATTAGCTGTTGTCTGTTTGCTCGTAGGACCCTCCCTTTCCCCTCCCTTTCCCCTCCCTCGGCCACCACTTGCATCATTACCCCATTCAGCCGCGGTGCTGGTGTAAAGGGGGTAAACCAGCCCCTTTGAAATCCTTCAATGGCCATTATTAGCATTCTGTGGGGAAATAAAAGGACCCATCTGTGGAGGTGGCGATGAGGGGGTGACAGGAGAACAGGGGCAGAGGGGTGGAGGGGGTGTGTGTGGGGGGGGCGGGAGGGGATGAGGGGGGGATTGGGGGCGTCGTCCCTTGGGAGACAGAGGGATTAACCACTGACACATGGAGCCTGCTAATAGGGCGGTTTGGAAAACCCAAACCCCAAACTATAGGCATGATCCTATAGTAAAGTGTAACGCATACTTGCACAAACATTGACATTTTTATATAAGCATGCTGCATTAGCAGTAACACCCAAGCGCAGTCTATCACACACACACACACACACAGACAAACTTCAGACAATGCTTCTCAGCATCTTTATTAAATTTGTAGTAGGGCCACATCTGGTCACATACACCCAGAGAACAAAGGGGGAAGAAGAGGAGGGGTCCTGTGGGGGGAGGGGGGGCAGTGTCAGATATGGAGATTTCATTCCCTGCTGCAGTGTATTGATGTGCGTGTGCACGCGCCAAGCATCTGTCACATATAATTGGAGGGTGTCAGGTGCGGACACGGGGGCCAGATTCAGTCCACCCACAACATGAATTGTCTGCTCCTGTGACTGGTAGAATCTGCGTGTCAACATCTATATTTATTACGGGGCTGACCCAGAGGTTTGGGTACGATGACTGCCTGATGGGGAATGAATGACTCTCAAGTTTGTCATGAATCACGCCGCATCACGCAGCAGACCCGAGGCGCCTCACTTGGCAGCAGCGTCGACGTTGGTGTTGTTAATTTCCTCCAAATTCATTGATTGTCGTCCAGAGCTTTACTTTTTCAGAGGAGGATTTTCGTTGAGTTGAAACGTTCCCCTTGTTTTCCCTGTTGCCAGTGGTTAACACAGCAGCTTTGTTAAAGCACAAAAGCAGGAGTTGTTTTGTTTTTTTTTGCCGTTTAATTGATCCCGTCACCCAGTGCGGCGCTCAGACAGACACACACAAGGTATCCAAGAGCATGAACATGAGATCCTCCTTCTCATGAGACTTACCTGTCACAGCCAACCCACACAAGCCCCCCCCAGGAGTCTTCAGCTCGATAAAAGAAGCCGCTGCTCCGCCAACTGTGGCGGGAAGACGCGGACACATCCTTTACGCGATACTTTTGTTTGTAAAAGCGGTCCAAATTGTCCTGCCGTGCCGTTCCGGTTTCCGCCCTATCAGGCCGCTCACGAGTGTCTGCTGACATGAGGAAACATATTGCTCATTACCATCAGGTTCCCTTCACGCAAGGTAGGTAATGTGTCATAGGGTTGATGGGACTTACCCAAGGGGCGAGGCAATTAATAGACGTGCAGAGCAGCCTCCAAAACAAAATGACACGCGGGTATCGTCTCCCTCAGTCTCTCCGTCTAAACTAAATTCAACTTTAATGACAATATGGTTTAGAGGGCCTGGATGGAAATAGATCACCGGGACAGGAGGAGAGACAAGTTAATGTAATGTCACTCACCGCAAATCAGGCCTCGTTGGCTTCTTGAGGTAAGGTGGATCCAGAAATAGAATTTTGCTGACAGAGGACGTTGTTGCGACCAAAGATCGATACACTCACTTGGCGTCCCCCTCCCGCTTCACGCCAAAGACCTTTTTTTCTGAGCGCTGCGTTTTGTTTTCCCTGTTCCTGCCTGGCCGTGCTCTGACTTGAGAGACGGTAGTTTTAACTTTTTAGAAGTTTAATCGTGAAAGATTGTCGCCCTTGCAGAGTCAGCGTTACTTCAGAACTATGCAGACTGAGTCTAAAGTCAGTAAAAACTTTGCCTGAGAAACATTATTTTTTTTAACATTTACAATTAAGGGTTTGCGTAATGAATAATTTCATTATAGATGAGCTCTCTTATCATTTTGGCTTTGGATAACCAGTTATGTTGGCTATAATTGCTTTCTGAATTATCAATAGTAACATTCAAATACAAATAACAATGTCTAATAACGATTTAAACAAAGTTAAAATATGCATTTTGGCAGCATAAATAATATTTACAATCTGTTCCCACTCTTTCTGTCATTAATTAACAAATGAATCACATAATGATAATTGTATTAGTCATGTCAGTGATAGTTTATCGCTAGCAGTTTAACTTCTTAATTATGGGCTCTGAAAGTAACTATTAACCTTATAGCTAGCTAACAAAACATTAGCCTGTTTCACAACAGACTTTGTCAGATTGTTTGAGTTGGCAGGCCAGTAATGAGCAAAAACACAATGTGAGGTTAATTACAGTCGTGTGCGTCACTTTTAGTGTGCCATGGAAACAGTTTCCATCGCTGTGTGCCATTTGCAGCACTTTTTTGTATTTGCGGTATGTTGAGCTCTCACAAAAGACAAAAAGTGTTTTCCCCGCCATTGTAAATGAGATGACTCTATAGCTGTCGACGATACACCTGAATAATGATAACAATGGGTTTTATGTGTGAAGCCAAAGCACCAAACAGGCTACACAAACAACATGAGGCATAAAAACATACATTGCAGAGACAGACAGTAATAATTGTCTGGCATTTTGGCATAAACAGTGAAGTTGTATGAGGTGCATTTGAGAATAGAGTTTTTAAATACACTAAAGTGTATTAGTAAGACATGACTGGAAGCTGTAGAAGAAAGCAATACAGAAACGTAACGTGGACGTAATGAAGGTATGAACCAACTTTTCAGCATCAGGTGGTCTTATTTGTGCAATATTGCGAAGATGTAAGAAGGAGGATTTGGTCATTTGATTGATACGTGACACAAATGAGAGCTGTCTGTCAAACACGACACAAAGGTTATGAACGGGACATGAAGTCAATTAAACACTCGAGGTTTTATATTTTCTAAACTTACCTGGAGTCTGGAAAAGCTATTGTTACAATATAAGTGTGCTGCCAGGGAGAGAAACAAATAATGAGCTTGTGCAGTGGGCCGCACGATGGAGGAGCAAACCAGGAAGCTTGAAAACATGTTTGGCTTATGTGCTTGCTGAGCAATTTTCATTCAAATGAATGGGTGCCATCTTGCAGTCTGGTATCCAGTTCTCATAATACATCCAATGCATTGGACAACATGTATGCTCCTACCGCATGTGATTAGTTTCCACACTGGACGACAGTGGAGGCATGCGCTCAACGGAGATTTGCCTCCTCGGTATCTGTTTCCAACTATAAATGAAGGTCCCAAATGTACAGATAGATCCGATGGCATCTGTCTGGCATAGTGCTGAGTTTTACACTCTCACAGTTGAGCACTGGCGATTTTGCCACTCGCCACCAGCATGCGGCAGTCAATCTTTCCCCATATGGCTCCAAACATGCTCACAAGCTGCTGTCAGCCAGTGACGATACCTCCTACACCAAACAGCGGAAGTGATACGGGCCTACGCTACACGTCCGGCAAAACAGCAGCAGATGGTGAATATTCTGGATCCACGAGCCATTGTGATGGACACCTCTGAGACTCGGCTGAGTGACAGCTGCTTCTCAATACGGGTCCAGTTACTGTGCAATCAGCTGAGGATCGTGGAAATTACCTGGAGGGTGGATCAGCAGGTTTGGCAAGAACAGCTTAATCACAGATGTGATGTCGTCAACATGAACCCTGAGGTGCAACACTAACTGATAACTGAATGGGATAATGAATCAGTAGATTAGACTATAATAAACATGGATGGATATGAAATGTGGCCTGCAGTTTAATTTTTCTACATTAACTAATTCATGTCCAACGTACAATCACTAAAAATAGATGTATTAAGTTCTGATGTTTTTCTGCAGCGGAAAAAAATCCACTGACTTCCTCAAAATAGAGAAACATACTGTACAAGGCATTTCAAAGCAGTCTAAATACAGATTGTAGCCATAGCTACAAAAGTATGAGGCTGATTTGATTTCCTTCTACATCTGAACAGATGTTAGCTGTCGAGCTCTTGAAGGTAAGACTTGTTCTTAATGAAGGACTGCTGCTTCCGACTCACATGCATGACTTGTGACATCAGCCAAAAGAAATTAAGCACGATCTGCAGATGATCTGCACAGCGTGATTCTCACTCAAGACAGAGTATGGAAAAAAAAAACTGAAAAAAACTTTCACCATCTTTATCATTACAGTTTCACTATTAGTAATCATATTGCTTCTATTGGTTTTCGTTTCCCAGAAGACAGTGCAGCATACATTCATTAAATGTGTTCATAATGTAATGTTTAAATGCAAATTTTAGTGTTGAAAAGTGGTAATAATATAATTTAAAGCAGATTTTGTGTTTTGTCTAAATCACTTAATACTATATTATTCTTAATAAATAAAATAAGAAATTAATACAATCTTTTTAACATTTTATTTTAAAGATTCTGCACGCATTTTTATATATATATATGAATGCAGACATACATTTTGATTGAGACTTTCAAATGTATCAAATTGTATGTAATGTATTAAATGGCTTCACTTAGTGCAACATTGGTGTCAAATAAACACTACTATGAAATAATTTTCCTTCATTTACAAATGCATTTATAACATTTGAGGAACACCTGTAACTCACCTTGACCCTTGTGCGTTTATTGCTTAGAAATGTGTCATTAACCTTTGTATGGTGCTCGGGTCTGTGGGACCCGTTTTCATTTTTCATCAAAACAAAAATAATATGATTTTTTTTTTAGCCAGCCCCAGCCCATCAGCAGTCAGCTAGTGTAGAAATATAGATGTCAAGGAATGGAGAAATGAAATGGTCTTTTTGCCCAAGAAGTGAGCCACCACACATGGCTGCCAATGTGAGTCGGATGCAACCAGGGCCAACACAAATGGCAGTATGCATGACATCAACCTTGTTTAAACCAGTGTTTCTTCAGCATTTGTGTCTCCGCAGAGCATAAAACCAGTCAATGAAATGAGCTTAAAGTGATAATCTGCTGTGTGTTTGTTTTCATTTGGAGACATCTTGGTGCTAAGCAGTAACAGCACAGCCATTGCTGTGTTGTTTTCACTGCATATCTCAGTAATCCCGGTGCCAGTATACTGGGACGTCACTAGAATGATAGCGGCTGCCAAATTCTCAGACCGACAGGCATGAGCTGCTCTACTGAGACTCCATTAACAAATAGCAGAAATAAACAAAGTGGCCCTGACAAGAATGTCTGTTTTGTGATATGATTTGATGGATGCAGATCAGACGGTAACCTCTGGGTCTGAAAAGTGAAGCCAATGCGGAAGTTCCTTAAACTTGTATTCTCTCTAATGGCCAGTGGAGGGCGACTTTTCTGGTCGCAAAAAAAATATGTCTAAGTGTATTGAAGTCTTTATTTATGAGCTCATTAACATTATAAACATGATGTTATGGTCTGAATCGGTAGTTGCAAGTCTTCTTCAACACAGCATGAGGATCATTTAGTGAAGTATGCTCCCATTTAGAGTAACATAGACCATGATGCAGAGTGTCTTTAGGCCATGGCTACCTCGTGATTGACGGGTCGCTTCCACGGTGTTGGGTGTTGTCTGATTTTTTGTTTTCAAAACTCTGTTCATGAAAGTTGATTGCAACATTTTGGTCACCCAACAATCTCTTATTCACCATCCGGCTTTAGCTCTACCCTCTGGTTGCAAGAAAACAAGATGGCGAAGGTCAAAATGAGAAATTTAGTAGATCAGAAAACACTTTTTCAGCTAGAGGGCATAATCAAACAGCTTATTTTGTTGAAAAAATTGTTCAAAGATGATGAAAATGAAACTTAACTTTTCAATTAGACCGAGGTCAGTTTTGAAAGCCAATATCTTCTTTGAAAAATAAAATCCACAAAACACTGCTCCACCTTTCACGCAGCAAAGACGAGAATTTCTGATTTTTCCGGGAATCGTGTATTTTGTCTGATTGCAATGCTGGTCTGAACGTTGATTAATCAAGACTGGTTTCCGGGAAGTGAAATAACTTTCGAATCCACTCCCTTGCTGTGTTTCAGCGATATCTCTCATTACTGTAACAGAAAAAAAATGTCAAAAATCTTTTCGGGAAGAGCCGCGGAGGTATGGGAGCCCTCCATCAGAAGTTTTGGGAGAAAGAAAAATGATGTGGCTGCTGTAACCCTGGGAGGCTGGATGTCGCTCACAGGTGTGAATGTGTCGCCCCTCCCTCAGTTTCCCGCTCACACCTCACTCTTTCTCACCCAGATGACTACTTTTCGAAGCTGCTGCAGACAATTCCCGAAGACTTATGTGTTGCTTAGTGACAGGTGGCACATTTTCGTTTTAAATATGTGTGAAAAGACGGGAAAAGCTGATGCCTTGCTTTGTGCCTCCGCCGCTCAGAGCGAACACTTACCCTTTTGCTCTGCCTGTGAGGTTTGGGATGAAGCGATCTCTCGGATCTCTATGTTTGAATGCTTGCATGCGTCAGAAGTTTGCATGAACGGAGCAGGTGCCTTTTACAAAGGCGATGCCAGAATGTTAAAACAAGAAATTGTTCCTTATTATGAACAAGATGTTGGGATTACATTGTTTCTATTCGGATTTGTCACAGAGAAAGCTTTTCTTTCGAATTGTCCATCGAAGTCTGTACGTCTCGAGCTGTGCCCTCAGAGGCAATGCCACATGCCCCCGTATTATACAGTCATCTGCAATGTTCTATCATTAAAACATTCCCTGCCGCACACACACCCGCGCTCATGTCGCGTTCATTAAAAGGAAGGAAGTGAGATAACATACGCACAAGCTGTGTGCCAGCGTGTACATTTGACTCTCAGGAGCACAAAGCCCATGTAGCCTCAACCTGACGAGCGTCGCTCTCTTCTCGAACGTTCTCCACTCATCAACACGTATTTCATTCAGGAAATTTGTCACAACTTTCGAGAGACGAGGGTGAAGGATGTGAAAAGGAGCGCAACGGTGGATGCCAGCGGGGGAGTGGCTCCTTCAGACGCGAGCGAGAGACGGGGAGGAGAGCAAAAAGAGCATTAGCATGCGTACGCTCACCAATCCCACGCAGCGTTCTTCACACCCACTGCTGAAGCATGCTACATTATTCAGTGTTTATTTGCACGGCCTCGCCCAATCCCGGGTGAGCGCACGAGCTGCCGGCAAAATAAAAGCCAGAAGGAGGGCGAAGCTGAAAGGTGTCCGTTCGCTCGCCACCATCTGAGCCCTGGAGGTCGGCGGGCGTGTACGCGTGATGCCCCGGTGCACGGCGGTCGGTCGCGGGCACCATTTTAAAAGCGCAGATAACTCACTGATACAAGTCATGTCTTCACACTGGAGGAAGTAAAAAAGCCGAGCAGGCCCCGCCCGCCCGCCTGCCCGCCCCGCTGTGGCCCACCTGCGCTGTTCACAACCGTTCTCTGCCTTTGTCTGTTGGAGATCCACAGAAGATTTGTTGGTTGTTATTCAACACAAAGCCACAAGCTCTCTGGGTTTCTCAACTTCAGTACCACTGATGCCAGGGAGTGGGAGTTTTGAGGATAGGCCTGCTAAAATGCGTGCTCAGAAATTAGGGTTTGCACATGGCGCCCTCAGTCGTAACGGACTTTACGGTTTCATTTTTTTTAAACTTATGCTTGTGTTTGCTAAAGATTGAGAGGATCTTTCCTCCAGGGGGCAATTCAAACGGTGTCCGAGCTCTCAGTGGTCAGTGAAGATCTAATCGTCTGTGGCGATCTCGAATGTTTGGCAAACCTGCACCTAGGTAATTAAATCCGAGCATGAAAAGTGATGATAAAGCATCGAGGGATACAACACTTCAACTAACGTGGCTATCGTGTTTCTTGTGCATCATTCTGCTCTAATCAATATTCCTATGTTTAAAATGGACAAAACACAGACAAAAAATGATTGACGGACAACTCAGCTGTTCCCTGGGGAGCATTTTAGCTTCTTCAGCTCATTGTTTTGGTTTCACAGGCTGCAACTTCAGTGTCGGATTGAAATTCCTTGGGTGGGAGCATGACAATAAGATGTTGCTCTGTGCCTGCATTGAAATGAGCCAGTAAACACAACTTTTATTCGGTAATGGCAACTTTAACTCCCTCTATTTGTTTTATTCTACTTTTACAGTTAATACTTAATACTTTCAGTTAATCTTACTTAATTTTAGTATGAGTGGACTTTTTATTTTATTGCGTATGTACGTATTTATACATATTCCGGCACATTTCCTTCAGTTTGTTCTGCAGTATCTGATAATCGCGTAACTTTGGCAACTACTGAGAGTCTGTTGTGTATTTCAGGATGCACATCATACTCAAACGTGGCGTGGCCTTAACTTAGCATACAGTCGCTGAGAAAAATGACATTTGAGATGGCCATACAGCCTTATGATAAATGATGGCTCGTTTTGGTTGCCCATGATCACTCATGGGTAACGCAGGTCAAATGTTTTCCTCTGAGCCAGAATTTACTGTTGAGTGGTCCATGTCTGCAAACCCTCGCCCACATCTCCTGTTTTCGCTCCCTCTCGCTGCTCCCAGAGGGGCTGCTGTTCACCGCAGAGTGCCTCCCGCTTAATGGTTGATGTGACAGCCCACCACGAGAAGCAATTTAAGGGAAAAGGGGACTGGGGGGCTTCGAGGGCTGCCACGCGGGGTTTCATTGCAACCATGACCAGACCGGCCCCCAGACCTGACCACTGAATGATTCATGAGGTGAAGAGGGCGCGTGTGTGTGTGTGTGTGTGTGTGATTGCATCATCGCTGTGGCTGGGTCTCTGTTGTGTATTCTTAACCCTGACACACGACAAAGAAGGAGGGGGCCAATGTTTGTGTTGTCGGTGATCTAAAGCACAAAACTCAAGGAAAGACAGGCATGCTAATCGTGCGGGCAATAAATCTGTGTTACACACTCATGCTCCCCATGCAGAAGGAAGGATGGGTGTGGCTGTGGGGGTGAGGAGGGAGGGTTGGAGGGGGGTAGTATGGGTAACCCCACTGGAAAAGCCCCAAACACAACCTCCCCCTTCCCCCTCTAATACCGTCTACTCTACATGATTAAGACGCGTCTCAAGAGGCGTTGTAGGACACAGGAACTCATTTTTGCAGTTCGCATCTTCCCAAGTCTCCATTAAAAGGTCTGTAGGCGAAACAAGCCGGCACACAACTCCTAAAACATGAATATCAACTGCAAAACCAAACAACTCAAAGACGCGAATGGGAGGATAAGAAGAGGAGTGGAGCACGGCATGAAGGAGCGATGGAGCGGCGCCACGAGGGAGGAGGAGCCATCTTTTATTGATTCAGGCATTAATGTACATAATGTACAAATTGGCTCAGAGTGGCCTCTTACGTGAAGCCTACCGCCAAACAAATTAGGGCATTTGTCTCAATATCCACTCGTGGGCGTTTTCAGGGCGGGAATATCAAATCCAGAGTAATTATGAAGACACTTTTTGTTCATTGTACCTGACTCGCTCGCTCCAGGCATCCTTTGTGAAGCCAACTGTCACAGGAGGAATCTAAGAGTCTCGGCTTGTCAGGGGGTCTGAAGCCTGCTTTGCTTCTTGACAGCTGAAGATAAATAAATAGGAGGGGGGAGGAGGGGGGGGGGTAAATAAAGAATGGAGACGTCTTAAATATCGCACAGGTAGCTCAAACCCTGGCAATCGACAACCCGTCAGCCCTTTTCTTAGCAACAGGGCAACTCCCATGAATCAACGTCCTCGGGGAAGAGACAAAGATGCGTGGCGGTTTCTTGCGGCTAATTCCTTTTGTTTCATTTCATCAATTTACCACTTGTGCTCGACTGTGCCGGTGACTGTTGGCGTTATTACAGTTTCTGTGAGAGACACACTGTTGCCGCTTGTGTTTGTGTGTGTGTGTGTGTGTGTCTGTGTCCAAATGTAAAGTGTAAACCTGCTCAAGGTCGGCCTTTGTTGAGCACACAAAAAATACACACAAGCACACATAAAACACACTCGACACATGCGTATACATAACCGTGTCCCTTTGTGGACCGTTGCCATGCAACATTTCTCTGATTGGGTTAGTTGAGCTCTGGTGCATGTGCACACACTCTCTCTTTCTCTCACTCACACACACACACACACACACACACACACAGACACACACACTCCTGCCGGCTAACGAGGATCAGGTCTCACACACACGCCGCTTTGCCACACCCATCCTCCTCTCCCACGGGACACAGCTGCACATCCAAGGCCAGGGATGGAGTGGTGAGGAGGGGAAAGACGCGGTGCCGTTCCCGGAGGGGGGACGTTCGCTTCAGCCTCCGCGGCTCAGTGCCGGGTCGCAGCTTATCTCGACGAGCTCCTTGGAGAATGTCGGACGGGGTCTTCGGTTTGAATGTCAGGCGCATTTACCTCGATGTGTGCAACCATTAGGACTGTTTTTGAAACGGCAACTTGAGATTGTAAAACCACCTTGAATGGGTGTAATGTGGTGAGGATTGCTCAATAATAAAAAAAACAAAAACACCAAGACTTCTCACTTTGCTTTGTAATCGAGTTAATTCGCTGTTAACTCCTCTTGCTGATAGATTGTTGGACCAATTCTGTGCGCGGCTCCAGTGCTTTAAGTGTCTCTTTCTCTGTTTGGCTTCTGTTGATCTAGCGCCGGCAAGATAAATTTAACTTGACAGGACTTCAGGTCGACACAACCCACTAGAGAACAGCAAGTTGTTTCTCTGCTTGCTGGAGGCTGTTTCACTTTATCTTCTGTAATGTGACTTCAGGTCTGCGTTTGCTTCAGGAGGAGATCTCAATCTGTAACCCGTGGTGATGATGTAAACTCACAGTTTTGAAGGGAGACTTGAGCTTTATTCTGGTGTGAGGCTGACAAAAGACTAGTCAGGATGTGTGGCAATGCTACAATCCCGTCACAGCGCTGTCTTTGTCTCACAACACGTGATATACCCTCTTAAAAATGTTGTGTTTCAAAGATTAGACATTCATTAGAAAATGTTGTTGTTTACAAAAATTTATTCATACAAATCTTACAACACTTTCATAACATTGAGAAACGAAAAACCCCATATAAGGACTCCTGTGTGTATAACGATGCCACTTGTACTAAGGTTCACTTTTTAAAACACAAAGTCTTCAGATAGATAAGAGATTAAACATCGAAGTAAGGCGTTTGGCGCTTTCAGAAATATCAACAACAGGCATTTTCTATGATCTGAACAACATCTCTGTCTAGTTCTGAAACTCGTTTGCTCTTAATAGCGATGCACATAGTTGTAAATAATATGTTGGGGCTATTTTCTGATTAATAAATTACTGACCAATATCAAAATAATCAACAACACCTCATAACCGACAGTAACAAACACTAGTCATTGTTCACAACTCTCAGACACTGAACACCCCAAACTCACACACACAGACACACACACACACACACACACACATGCACACACACGTTGCCTTTTCCATCAACATATACATTCTGTTCATTTTATATTGTTATACTCAATAAATTATTGGATATGCTTTAAAAGAAAGCCTAATTCTACTACTACTACTACTAACTACTCTTGGGGCAGACTAAGCTGAGCGAACAGTGTGAAAGGAAGTTTCAATGTAAGCTTATGGACTGCAGCATTGTAGGGCCACTAAAAATGCCATCTGTCACTTGTGGCAAATTATTCGATTTCATTTTTTTTTTTTTTTCTCACGTCGAAGCAAGGCACCAAAGCCAAAAGCTGTTTCCACCTTCACATGCACATTCAGTCACCCATTTACACACACACACACACACACACACACACACACACACACACACACACACATCCCATGCACGCTCAAACACTCACACGTGGAACACGAATGCTCACCAATAGTCAAACGACGACTTCCGCACTCTCACATTCAAACAAAGCCTGTTGGATGGAGCCAAAATTGAAGGAGTGTATTGATAGTTTCTATGCAGCGGGGAGGGGAGGGGGGAGAGGGGAGAGGGGAGGAGGCCTCTGATTGGATTGCAGAGGTGCATAAAGTTGCATTTGCATAACATTGGATAAATACATAAGCTGTCTCCCTAATAAAATGTCAGTGGGGGAAGATCCCTCAGCTGGAGGGGTGGAATCCATCCACCCTCGATCAGAGTGGCCTATTCTATTACATCCTTCTGCAGAAAGTGAAAGTTTTTAACATCTGATATTTGCTATCCGGCTCATTGACCCCCGATGTTACTTTGTTCGGTGGAGAGAGGCGGCGCGGCTCTCGCCTCCTGTTTGTTCCAGGTGTGACAACCTCTCTCAGGCTGGTGGGTGCTGTGACCGTCAAGAAGCTTTGTTTCTCTCTTTCTTTCTCTCTTTCTCCTCTCTCTCTCTCTCACACACAGTCTCTTTGTCTCCAGCTTTGTCTTTCTCTCCATGCACACCTCTCTCTCTCTCTCTCTCTCTCTCTCTCTCTCTCTCTCTCTCTCTCTCTCTCTCTCTCTCTCTCTCTCTCTCACCTCTAACACTCCTCTCATCGCGATATCACACCATCACTGCGCAAACCTCAGTAGACATCTAACACAGAGCAAATTTGTCTCAACAAAGAATCACAGCACTGTCAAATCTGCTATTACGCACGGCAATCTAGAAGCAAAATAATCTTTAAAAAACGCTACCAGGACAAAGGCAATCGACAAAGAAGAAGAGGGGAGGGGGGGGGTCCAGTGTCTCATCGTATGATATCCACAATGACAGCAGCAGGGGAGGTCAAAATTCAACAAGTCAGTGCAGTACCAGTTTCCACCACCTCTAGCCCTCCTTTTTCACATTTCCAACACATCTGAAGGGGGGAGTGGTGCTGAAATAGGCTTAGCACAGCCCACCTATACCCAAATAGCACAATCCAAAAAAAGCACGATGGCATGCAGTTTCTAAGCAAAATCAGCAAGGTGTCAGTATCCCCATGCACCAATAAATAAGAAACACAGTTAAATATCCCTAACTGTAACTCAGATGCTACCTTTCCTCTCCACCCTCTGGTCACAAAAAAAAAACAGAACAACAATGCTTCATTTCCTGCATCTTGTTCTGGGTCCGTTCTGAATATCTGTGCAGTGCTGCCCAAAAACAATCAACAGTTGAAGCACATTCTTCCAAATAATTCTGTTGACTGAACACAGACAGCATCGGGATGAAGATGTGCACGGTGTAATTTCTATACTGTACATAACACACACTTATGGAACATTCTTAACACAGCACGAGTTATCTCCCCACAGTCAATGACTTTGAGGCAAGTGAGCAAGCAGTGTTTGCCGCATACTGTTTCCAGCAACTTGAGTGCTTCCTTTATCTCTAGTAAAGGCAATAGTGCCCTTGCAAAAGCCTGCAATTAAATTTCTGCTCAAAGGAGGGTTGGATTTTACCACCAGTTACACGAATAGCCGTGTGAGTCAATCAGTTTTTCCATCAAATGAGAGGCTGTTCAACAAAAGCCTTGTGAATTCCCCTGGAGGGGCAGCAAGCTATACGAACCCACAGAGCTCCCATTAAGGGAGCGAGGAGGAGGGTGGACAAGGGCAACATCTATCATTTAGGATAAGCCCCGATATGCCTCACATAGCATGCTCACTGCTTCTTTGGGCCTGTTTGGAAAAAACAAACAACACTAAAAAAATAGAACGTTGGTTACAAAAATAAGTATAACATTCAATACTTTGATTGTCTTTTTAAAATCTATTTATTTTCTGCATATGTAGATGACCTTTTTAAAGATTCCAAGCGCATAATGTTTGAAGGTGCACAATTATCTTTTTTTTTTTTCTCTCTCTCTCTTTTCTTCTTCATCATCTTCTTCTTCTAATTTCTTCTTCTTTTTTTTTTTTTTGCCATTTTGTTTTGTTTTCAACATCTCAACATGAAAATAAAATATTGGTCCACAAAGTATAACTGTGCGGTATCAAGTGCTTTTGTACAAAAAGAAAAAAAAACGATATTATTATTAAAATATTCATTTTAATGGCTTTACTTCATACATAAATACATGTTAAAAGAACACAGGCGCAATCCACTGGTTGGTCAGATATATCTGAATGACTTTGATTTAACGACTGGATGTATATACACAGGAGGGCAGTTTGGGCGCTGTGGCAACGCTACAAATAGGCAAGTCGGCGTCCTTTGTTCCTAACTCTCTGTCTGTACCTTCTTCCCAGAACCGCTGCCAGGTATTTCTGCACGGCCATCTGCTTTCTATAGCGACTGTAGCTGTCGGTGAAGATCCCATCTGAATGTCTTTTGGATAAGGGCTCTGACTCTTCCTCCATGCTGTTGTCTTCGCTGAAAAACCAAACCAAACCAAACAAAATAACATTATTTGACGCTGCAGTCTTCCTCTTGATTTGACATTTTAGCTTTGATGATATCTTCATCTTGCCTTCATCATTATTAATTCTTTTTTTTGTTGGTGGGGGGAGGGCCTTTTATGTAATTTTGTACCTTTAAAAAAAAAAAAGGTGGCAAGCAAGACAGTGCAACTAAAACAGTTATTTTAAGCATTTTAGAAAAGTTATAAATTATTCATTTCAGCTCATTGCATATTCTGACGCATGTTTTTTTTTTCTTCCATCAGAGCGTGGGAAAACCCAATGAATTTTATGGATTAATCACATGTAAATTGAAGTGTATTTTAGTTTCAGAAAGCTGACCCTCAATGTGAGAGGAGGACACTAATCATGAGCGCAGAGCTTTACGCCACAACAACCAAAACACAACAAAATGAAAATGACGAGACGGGGTTTTTTTTTTTTTCTCCATGTAGAGACATACAACCAAAAAAAAAATGATATTGAGAACAAAATACGTACATTAAATGATAGACAGTGATGCAGCAGCCTAGACTAGTGCAGCGGAGAAACATAAAAAAGTGATGACTGCAGGTGAACGCTTATAAGAAATGCCCTTACCCTGCACGAATTGTCATCAGAGAATGCAGATAATGTCTCGCTGTTAACTGACCCAGGATCTCCCTCAAGGCTCTATCTAATTCTTCCTCAGCATGCCTTTCTGGTCTGAGATGATAAAACGCCAAAACACATAGATCATCAGTGACTAAAAAGCGCAGACAAAATGATCAAAAGTAGCCTAAAATGTCCCCACCCGCCCGCAATATCACATCAGGTGAAAAGCCTCATAGCTTTTTTTTTTTTTTTTTTTTTTGCACACACTATCCTTCCGCGTGTGTCGAGCTGTCTTTTATCTTGATTATTTACAGTATTTGGAACCAACATTTTAGGCTACTCGGTATGAAAATAACACTGAACAAATAACACGAGAAACTCTGGGAAAAAAACAAAGCAAGCAAACATTATCGCAAACAGCTAACAAGTCATTAAAAAAAATGGAATCCAGCTCGAGGCTGCGATGTGAAAGCACGTTTTTACCTCTTCTCTGGTGGGTAGTACAGAGTGTACGCGTCGTCGTTTAAGGATGGCGGGCTCCGGATAGAGATCTGATCGCTATCAAAGCCCATGTCGGATAATGAATTGCCGTCCTCATCGAAGGCGTCGTTTTCAAGTCTGAAAAACGGAGAGCATTCATCACAAATCTGATCCGTGTGGGACAAGTGGGACGCAGCACGCAGTGAAAGAATGCCAAAATGTCTGCATCCGTTGTTTTTTTTTTTTTTTTTTTAATCCCTGGGAGGTTAAATGCATTCGAGACAAGGAGAGAAAACGAAAACAAATTCAATATCTGGAGGTGTTTTTGAAATAAACCTCGAAAAATAATTATTTTGTGACCAACAGATAATGGCTTAAAATGTGTTAAATGTGTAGCTTCGGTGTTGTTCTTTGTTTAAATAGATTTTATTTTTTCATCGGGGGGGGAAAAAAAAAATCTGTTTTTAATTCCAATGTGGTGCGACTGCTTTCTAGACAGGTTGAAAACCTCATTAATAATTTAAGAATCGAAACAAAGGCTGTGAACATGATCACTTCTTAGTGAAGGCGTGGAGCCAAATTTGTATTAAAAGAATGCGGCAATTATAAGTGAAAGATAAGAATCAATAAGAACCACGCCCAAATTATGGATATGCCTTCCACAGGAAAAAGGGAATACATGTTAAATGCACAGAGCTCTCCTATTCGTGTTGCCTCGCCTCTCCTTGGTGACGCCAGTCCACCGTCATCCCAAGAGCTATCAATTGCATTGACTGCACTCTCATTTTTAATAAGGGGAGTTATGTGAACCGTCCCACCGGACAGATACCTCTACGCAATTTCCATTATGATTATGCACACAAGACTTGCATTTGCTTATGTAGAAATTACTGTATGTTGCGTTATCCCCCTCAATTATAGGATTAAAAAAATGCGCGCATAGGTTTTTTTTTGTTTTTTTTTGCGCAATTACGCACACTTGTCTGGAATAAAAGTGCCAAAATCAAAATCTTCTAACGAGATAAAATCATGAATGACAATGCAATGCCACCATTGAACAAAGTGTTGTTTAGCAGCAACATGGATCAGTTAACATCATGACTATAATCAGGTTATAAAAAGCCACAAAGCGCGTACACCTACCTAATCTTAGGGTAACTTAGTCCGATAGGTGTGCAGAAGACGCTGTAGTGCATTAAGATTCCGTAGACGAGCAAGATTAAAGTCGCTTTACTCGAACTGGCCATGCTGTTAGAAAATGAAACAAACAGACGTAACATTAAACAGGTTAGTCACTCCTTTAGTAATAACATGCTGTTTCTTTGTTCAGTCAAATTCACATGCTGCGCTACTTCTCTTATCACAAACTACAAAGCTGGATCGGATGTAAACCGGTTTATTAACTGGATATGGACACGGCGTCCGTTTGCGCAAAACCCTCAAAACCGGCAAAACACAGATTTCGTAAAAGTTTAACTGTGGTATTGGCACCAAATCCTTTGCATGCAGCGCCAAAGTAATAATACCACCAAAAAAAAATGAACACAAAAAAAAAACAGCAGCTTTCTTTGCAGTGCAGAAAAAAATGAATAATGTCCATTACTTTATCTCGCTTCTCCATCAATGCATTTCTCCGCGTGTTAAGACAATCCGCAGATAAAGCACATACCTATAGCAGGGAAGCAGGGAGAGCGCTGGCTGGAGGATGCGATCCGGGCGCGGCTGTGGTACAGAGTGTGTGTGTGTGTGTGTGTGTGTGTGTGAGAGAGAGACGGTTTCTTTCTCACTGCACTTCTTTCCCGGCTGAAGCGCCTCCGTCGTCCCCTTATGTTCCCCTCAGAGCGGCCGGTCTCACTTTCAGGCGCAGTTAAGCCAGTCGCACAGATGCACACACAAACTCGGTGGTTTGAAAGTGCGCTGGACGTTCGTCAGCGTGCCGCTTGCTCTAAACTTTAGTCCTGTGCTGTGATTGTCTTGGATTTTTATCTATGTATCGCGAGCCTTGCCCCCCCTCCCTCCCCCTCTGCCTCCTCCCTCTAGTATGTCACATTAAGGATGCTATAGACGTCATCAAGTTTGCCTCCCGGAATAAAAAAAAAAAAAAAAAGTACAGTTCCTTCCTCATCGATGCATCCGTCACCCTCCCTCCCCTCCTCGCCCCACCTCCATTCTCAGATGGAAGTTTGCTTCCAAACTTTTTCTTTTAAAATATATATATATTGTTAAAAACACACACAAAACTGAAATGTTTGTGAACGCTAAACATGAACTTCACGCGCGATGATGTGGCGGACAATACAAATCAATGTGCCCCTCACCGCAATTCCCACGCGTCATCAATAAGTCCAATTAGGCTTTTATGAGTATGACAAAGCTGGGAAATGATCTTCTTTGCTGCTGGTGCTGGTGGTTTTGTGTGACTGGGTGGTTTTGATGGAAGGGGGCGGGAGAATCAGACTTCCGCTCACCGCTCAAGGCCTCTGGGGAGTGAGGAGCTGACCAGTGCTGAAACCAATCGTCTCAAATTGCAGCTTTATGTATTCAAAGTCACTTATTCTAATCATTTCCAATCATTGTTCACTGGATATCGAGGAGCGTGGCTTTAATGGCCGTGCAGTGGCCGCGCCGAGGCCTCTGCTTATACGTTAGATTGTTGAAATAAACGAGGCACGTAATCCGATTTGGAGCTGGTGACGCAGGATGCCGCCTCAGAGAGCTTTCATCCTACGTGACTTGAGAAAACGCTCCACTCATTTCCCCAACATTGTTCTGGAATTGTCGGTATCGTTATAATGTGCCGAAGGATACGTTGAAACGAAAAAACTGCAGATTAAGGCGTGTAGCTGCAACGTTACATGTGTGGCAATTAACCGAGAATATATAGGGCCTAATTTTTTCCACCTTGATAAGGCCTTGTTTGGCACATTTTTGGGCAATAAGTCGAACCTCTTTATAATTCCGGCTTCTCTTTAATATGCTACGTATTGTTTGCTAATAATACAGTCCAATAAAAGAGCAGTTAAGTATGAACTTGACATCAATATCCCTGACAGTTATGAGGCTTTTAATTTGAAAGGGTTCTCGCCTGCACGTGTAACGCATCTAATGTGGCGCGCCTGTATGGGGCCTCGTCCTGACCACCAACTCAGGTTACTGCGCATTCTGATTGATCCCTGTTCAACGTTGAATCAGACCTATAGCTCACCGGCCAATCGAAGAGTTTCCCGAAGAGGAGAGAGATTCACGTCAGCGTTTTGTTTACTGTGACGCAATGTGACGAACACAGCCCGCAACCGCCGGAGGGGAGGGAGGAGGGTTGGGGGGGGGGGGGACTATCCACAACTTCTTCTTCGGCTGGCTCGATTCCCACAAAGAGCACAACTTGAAAAATATGTTGTGAATGGAGCAGACCAACATTCGGCCTGTTACAGCAGCGCCGGATGCGGCTCGGTATCCTGAGCAAACGGCGCCATCTTGAGGACGAGAAGAGAAACACGCAAGTGTGAAGTCTTATTCACCACCGGTAAACACCTGTGAGGAAGATGAGTCTATACTCTCTTTGCTCGTCGTGAGGCTCAGCAGAATACATGTTTTGCTGAGAAATGTTTCAAGTGTTCACTCTCCAAACAATATATTTTATTTGGAATTCATTTTGGATATTTTGTTGAGATCAGGCACTATATATATATATATATATATATATATATATATATATATATATATATATATATATATATATATATATATGAACGCAGACCGGCCAATCATAACGTGGCATCGGCCCAGCTCCTACCAGGGTCCGACAACTACCTATTCCTGCTACGTAGATTCATATTATAATATTGTGACGGTGAATATATAACCTGGCTTTCGAGTACGTGTGGTTTCTTCATTGCACTGCGTTATTGTACTGTTAGTGGTTCACTTGACTCTCTGATCGGAAGTCAGTTTAACCTCTATGATCAGTGCTCACATTCTCCTTATTACCCTCAAAGAATCTAAAATAATCGAATTATTGGTGTGTGTGCCTGAAGTACACCGTGTGGTCACACCGTGTGATACCAATTAGACACAATGTACTTCGGTCACGCCACGTTTTATTTCAGCATTAATCTTATTTGTATATATATATATATATATATATATATATATATATATATATATATATATATATATATATATATATATATATATATATATATATATATATATATATATAGAATCGTCTAACCTGACTCTTTGTGTGCGTGTGTGTGTGTGTTTAGTACATGTTGTTACCCGCAGGGGCCGCTTTGGAGACGTCTCCCAAGGGACACTTCCAGAACCGCCTGCGCGCAGTGCAGTCCAAGTCAGTAGGGGTCAGCAAATCACTTCAAACTCAACAAAAAAAGCTCGCATATTTATTTAACCTGCATTGTTGTCGTCGCTGTTTTTGATCGTGCAAGATGTTTGAGATGCAATTTTAACATGGCCCTCCCCTCTCAAAAACAGGCATATCCTGGCTTTTAAAAAACATGTATCATCATATAACTTTCAAGAGCGATAACATTTGCCCAAGGCCCACTCTGTTTTACTTTGGAAATGTCATTTGACTGACAAAGTTAAATAGGCTATCATACATCACGTGTTAACTGCAAACCATCTACAATTAAGAAGTAATAAGTAGTCCCATTTGTCTTTGCATACAACCAGTGCTGCCTGCATATAGAGAATACGGTTCAAAGGTTAAAGAGCACGATACAACATTGCTATTTAGGTCTAAATTGACTATTTAACTATTTTTACTTGATTTGGTTTAATGATAAAAATGAGAACAGGTTTATATCTTTGGTAAAAAGCCAGATGGTGGATTGTCTCCTCAATCTGAGTCAGGGATGTCGGCCATATTGGTCACAAGGGAAAACCATTCAATAGGAGATGATGATACGTTCAAGTGTCATCGAAAATAATAGAACATGCCGGGATGGAGCCAAATGAACGAAACGACAGAGCAAGAAAAAGTTATTGGTAAAGTGCTTTTGCTTTGAATTGTTTTGGGCAAATGTTTTTCCTCTCAAAACATCAATTACAATGTGAAGGGCCAAAGTGTCTGTTCACTCTGCACTTTGTTACAAAGTATACAATAATTTAGGCTGAAATTATTAGTCTATTGACTATATGTCTAATATGTCTATTAACATATTTTGAGAATAATAAAAAAATAATCATCATGGCTTTGTCCTATACACAGTACGTACATGTATGTAAATTCGTTAAAACATTTTATGAAACAAAACGATTAGTTTCGAAGTGTCATTAGCTGAATTGATTTTTACCTGACAGCATGAGCCATAACGTGTATGTTATGATTATTCATGGTGATAGGCCTACGTGTTATCTACACAGGGATCAACGTTACATTACATTACATTAACAAGATTGGATTTCTTATCGTGTTAATGTAATGTAGGTTTAAACGTTTAAAAAGAGTTGGGAAGCCCGGATGTACGAGGTTAATCTGAGTACCTGAACGCAGCATTATTCCTTCTTTGGCCTCGTCGGTTCCTCGGCACTAGTCAGGCTATTGTTGTGTGTCTTTCGGGGCAACCGTGACCCATCAGCGGGCGGTGATTTGTGGATATTATAACTGCTTTGCTTGGCTCTCACTCCGCCATATTAAGCAGCTTTTGTCAGCTGCCGTGTGTCCTCGTTTTTTAAAGGAATATAAAGCAGACCAACGGATGACTTTGTGCTGGGGAAGTAGTTAAACGGTATGGGACGGACGGACGACTGAGAGTCCACGTTAGGAACCGCTTCTTTCTCAGGGTTGTCGACGTGAAACAAAAACGTGGAGTAAAGAAGAAGCTCACAGGACGCATGTAGCCGAAGTAAAACACTGCAAACGTCGCATTCAAGGTAAAAAATTAAAAAAAAGTGCTCGTATGTGTGTGTCTTGTGAGCGAGAGCGCGGGGCCTTGTTAGTGCTCTGACACTTGGGAGAAAGTTGGGAAAAGCGAGCAGGAGAGTTGCCTCCGCTCTGTTGCATTGTTATAAAAAAAAAGGTCTGTTTTGTTGTTATTCCTGAACCGGAAACTTGATGTGAGGGTTTATTTACTTGTATTCTTTGATGAAAGTAGAACACGCAGAAGTAAAATACTCTCAACCTGTCCTGGGAACAATGCTAGATTCCTGCTTTTACACCGTTTTAGTCGTGAAATTAACACAGTAATGAAATCACATTTCTGTGATTTTGTGTAGCTTCATTTCAAATGTGTTTGAGTCCCCCCCTCCCCCCCTAAAGCGTAACCACCTACTGCTTTCGTTCTGCCTCACCCAAATCTCTATCTCTTCTTGCACTATCAGCTGCTGCAGGCCTCAGCTCTTTTAAGGCCTTTATTGTAAGACACACATACTGTTACAACTAACCTTCCAAAATGACATTTCTGTGTGAAAGTGATGCCTCTTCCTGCATGCTTTTATTGTGGTGGTGCAACTATACTTACCCAGATTGGCATATTCCTTAAACTGCATGTGTGTGTAAGGCGATCTAAAGGGCAGGAAAGCTGTTGTAATGTTGTGTGTCCCGTGTGTTCATACAGCCACTGTCCCTGATAGTGGGTGCTTATATACTCCAGTGTCACAGTAATCCTCCTCCACTGTAATCCCTCTGTTCGTGCAGACCCGATTGGCTGGACAGTCGTGTCTACCTCACACACACATCGAGACACACACAGCTGGAAAGGAGAGGGCTGTTGGCAGAGGAGTGAGGAGCGCTAACAGGTGGTGCTGGCCGGGGTTCAGGAACTTGAGTTTAACTAGAGGATTTAAAGCTCCTCGCGTTCTCCTCAAGTGTCCTTGTGGAACTAGTGTGTCTCTACAGTTTTGACAATTCAAAAAACAAAAAAATCCAGTCTGGCGAAAAGGTCAAATTTGTAACCCCTCACTCTCTTATTGCTAGTTTTTCCTTCCTTTTTAGAAAAGGAAGAGTCCTCTGGTTTCAGATGTCATCGGTCAACGATGTGGCCGCAGAGGACCGGAAGAGCTCTTTTTTTATTGCTTGAAGATGGCCTTTTCTCTCTCCCTCTCCCAGCGTCACTCTTGCCATTGACGGGCACAGCAGGTGGCCTCAATGGCATGAATGGATTCGGAAGGAAGTTTCCCCCCTCCTCACAAACACACACACACACCAACACACACCACCCCCGCTGGCCCTCTCCACTCATTGTGATTGGCAGAGATGGCAGGCCGCCCTGAAGATAAGACTGAGCTGCGCCTCAGAGAGTGTGCCAGGGCAATTACTGAGTTACGCTTCAGTAGTGGCTTTGCAGCCCCTGGTACCTCCTCGTTGCTCTGTGATTGTGGCCAGTGTTTACGGTGCAAGTCTGTCAACTTGGCTTTCGGGCTCAACGCACTGGATTGGTCTCTTCATAGCATGAGCAAGTTTTGCTTGTGGACTTCACATGCCGCTGTTTGTCCAAAGGCATATAAGGAAAAACTCTTATCAGCAGCATTACAGTCTCCTAAGTGCAATGATGGCCTTTGTTGTAGGGCTGAAAGGATCAGCGTAAAACAACATTATAGTGATCAATGAATCCTTTAAGTCGTTTGCCAACATTCTTGTTTCAACTTCCCAAATGTGGGGCCTGCTGCTTCTCTGTGGTTAATATAGTCGGAATCTGAAGACTTTGTTGTTTTGTCTGTTGAAACCAGAACTATTGAAGATGTTGACTACTTTCATGTGTTCACAAGGCTGAGTGTCATTTGAAGAACTCTGATACTGCTGCACAATGGTACCACTACTGCATATCTGGCCTTTCCAGCCAAGGAGTTGTGATAAAATGCCTCCCCCTCTCCCTGTGCAGCTGGGATGTAGCGTGGCACTATGATACCGTGCTACATCCCAGCTGGGTGTGGTAACCGTAAAACGGACCACACCTGACCAAACCCAGCTGTGATTTTGAATGCGGTCAGAGGTTCAACAGACTTGGCGGACATTAAGACCGGAAATAGCTGCATTTGAAACGAGGGTTTTGTGAGACCCTTTTTTTTCTGCGAAGATATCATGCTCTGGACTACTTCCTCTTCAGAGTCTGAGGTAAACGTGTGGTGTGCTTACACATATGATGGCTCCTTGCAGGATGGCGGCTTCTTGTGCTTCAGCAAAGGGAGAGCCAGGTTTTTGTTGTGTTGCCGGACGCTTCCTTGCATTGGCACTCCCTCCCTGCAGAGTCATCTGCCAAAGTTGAACCTGGCAATGCAACGAAAGATGGAATAGTGGATCCTGAATGACAAACCACTGTCATGTTTTAGAATCTAACGCACCTTTTTAAACACATTGATTCATTGATACCAACACTCCGACACCAGTGTTTTCGGTTTGAATGCCAGCTTGTACTTTTTAACCCAAAGAGGCCAGTGCAGCTGTACAACCTTAGAATAACCTTGCCTATATGTAATAGTCAAAAACAGACAAAGTTTTTTATACTTAAAAAAAGAACTATCTCATCAAAGAAGACCTTCACTGGAAAGTTTAGGTTAGTCTTGGAGTTACACATCCGTTCCCATTTGCTAAAGCCCAACTATACACTAACTAAAAAAATCTTTAACTGTAATTAGTGATTATACACTTTTTTTAATGAGTTTTTATGTGCTGCCAAGTGACTGCCAAGCTTATACAAGGCAGTGGCTCAAAGGTCGAAGGGCCTCTCCCAGTCCACTCCAGAGTTGCATCTTATCTGATTAGTCAGAATGGTTTACTAGGAGCTCAGAGCTGTGTCATGCTTGATGAATGAATTACACAAACGTCATGGCAGGCAAAGAGATCCCATTTACACGGATGGAAAGTCCATGCTTCTTTCTGACCTCCATACAGCTGGCCAATCCAAGTGTGACGAGGGTGTGACTTAGATTGTTTGTTTTGAAGGTTCACATAGTTTCTAAGTCAAGTGATCTGAGAGAGAACTAGACTTTTGCACCGCCCTCCAAAGATCTACCACGCGTACAGGAGACTTAAGCCAATCACAGGCTGTTTCAGAGACGACCTGTGAGAGAAGGTGTTGGTTATTCTACGAGATGCGCGACCACATCCCTTCGATGAAAGTGTGATCCAACGACGGGACACCCTGCAGGAAAGGTTGTTGTTCAAGCATTGGCGACATCTGCCTGCACTGCAAAGCAACATTGATTAGTCAATTTCCAACATTTTCCTTCTCCATCTCTGAAACGCTTTGCCAATACTGTGGTTTGCTTTGTTCGCAGTGAATGAGCAGTACTCGTACAGCACAGGTTACTGTATGAAGGACGATGAAGCGCGTGCACATTGCGGCGTTCGCCTGCTGAGAGGGGAGAGCTGCTGGATGAGGGCTGTGTTTTCAAATTCTGATGGATTATTTTTTGTATGCCTTTTTTATAATAAAACTGCCTTCCCTGGGATACCACTTGAATTACTGTCGATGTAGAAGGGTAATTATTAATTTAGTTTGCCCTATGATGCCAAAACAGTTTGAGCTTATCCCAGATTTAACGTCAACAGTTTGTCCTGGTTACGTGTCGTGCTGGGATGGTTTTCTGCTGAACGCTGCCTGCATGCATGCAAGCAACAGCAAAAGCTTCTCTCTCGCGGCTCTCCGGCCTTGTTGTATTGGCCCTGTGGGAAGCGGCAGCCTGCGTCTCCTTAATCTGACACGGCATCACTGGCAGTCTGGCACACAGCCTCACATGTCTCATGTCCTTGGAGGAGGTCTGGCTCCAGCGTTTGTTTGAGCACATACCACTGCCTTTTGTGTGCGCTTGGACAGTATGCCTGGAAGTAAAGTTATTCACAAATGTGTGGGAGTTGTGTGAATAAATCTCTTTCTATTGCATGTCGTAACTGATGCCTCTTGTTTTTAAAATGTCCAAACATAGTGTCTCTTCTGTTGTAAAGTAAATGTAAGCGTTTGAACTCAGCTGCTGCGTCTGAACTTGCACATTTACATTCTTATAAATATGCAAAATAACACACTTTCTTACAATGTGTTTAATTTTAAATAGATGCTTACTTTTTTTTAACGTGTGTGTGTGTGAGCCTCATATAGGGAAATCATTGGAGAGAGGATATAATAATCTGCCTTGATTAGATGGAAGCTTGATTTGAGCTGTCATTAGTTTTAGTACATTTGTCACTCAAGAATCATTCTCTTCCCTGTAAATTTCCTCACTCTTTATTTCTGTTTTTCATGAACCTCTTTCCCCTCCCAGGACTGAGACATGTCATTTGAGGTCCCGTTGAATCTGAATGAAATACTTCTCAGGGGATGGACCAGGATATTCTGTAAAGTAGTTGGCACAAAAGCTTTAGCATTAGCATTTGTGCTGCTCGGTGTCAGCATGTGTATAGTTCAGGGGCTTGTGAGTGCGCTGGGAAATTCATTTGTTAAATGTGTTTTGTGTTTTTCCCAACGACTGCTTTCGAAGTTTGTTTTGTTTGTTTGTTTGGGCCGGTAGGAGCCCCACCAGGCCAAAAAGAAAATGTAATGCCAAAAACAAAACAAATATCCATTTCAGTGTTTACCCAATATTAATTCTGCAGCGGCTCATCGCTGTGAGGTCATGAATGAAAAAAACTGTCTGTGGTTAGTTCACATGTCTGTATTAACTGCAGAAAAATTGAGTATCTATCATCTAAACCGCTGAAGTCAAACAAGTGAAGTGAAAATCTTATTGGTAACCAGCTGAGTACAAACAGACTGGGTAGTGAACCGTAGCTGAGCTAGACCAGAGAATATTCTGTTAAAACAGAATTGGTGATGGTTTGTCCTCATTGTTCACCGGGAAGTTTGCTGGAAGGATTGCAATGTAGAAGACTTTCATTTTGAGTTTTCAATAAATCCCCAAGACATCCCGAGTTCAAGTCTGGATTTTGCTGTCAGCCATGTCTTGTGTATATCTTGAGCCAAAGATCCAAAGAAAAAGTTGTGGGCGTTGAACTACTTTTGACACGCCAGATCATGCGGCAACCCCGTGGACTCGCTCAGGCTTGCTATCTATACATGGCCATTTTAGGGAGCGACTCCTCTGGGTGCATGATGGTGTCAATGGGGAAAGGTTTGCAAATCATTTTGAATAGGGGAGTTTTTTTATTACACTATTCGCCTATAATTACATGACAGCACTTGGGAACATTAATCAAAAGAGTTTCAACAGAAAGGGGAACTACTGATACCCGAGAAAAGGTTTTAAAAGGCACACACGAGTTTTGAAGTCAAAGTGCTTTGATCCTCATCATTCCAGTTGCTGATCCGGATAGTTTGCTTGATTATTAAAGCAGATATTCCACATAGTATTAACGTGAGCTGTTAGACTGACACTGAATCTGTGATTCATCAGGATTAGCCATGGGTCTGCCGTGTTTGTTTCAGGGAGCCGGCAGAGGATTTGAATCATCGATACGCTCTTTAAGCTACACAGGACACCCTCACACCTTGTTTTCTTTCAGCTCAGCCATCCCTTTGCTGTGGCATTAACTTCAGGATTAGACTCTTAAGTGTTTTGGACATTTGGAAACGTAGTGGCTGACATGTGCGACAGGATGAGGTCAAAGGTGGCGGTCATGTTTATGTTGTCTTCTGCTCTGATGTCAGCGGCTTCTCCTATGACGCTTGTTTAGTTTGGTCCACTGCACAGTGAATTAAGACCTGCAGGTTCAAAGCACCTAGACAATTATTTTCATTATTGATTCATGTGTATTTCCTCGATTGATTGTCAGCTTTATAAAAATATACATTTGTTTATTTAAAATAGTTGATTAATAGTCGATACATTTTCTGACAATCGACTAGTAGTAGATTAGTCGATTCATAATTTCAGCTCTACTTGAGAGGATTACATTTTTTGTAGAACCCCTCCCCCCTCCTGGCGAAAACTAGCTTGTCCACATTTTTTGAAATGTTGGTAAACTACCTTGACGTTTCCTTGAGGAAAAAAGTGTCTTCACTGTTCAGATCGATTCTTTTCTGATCTGTTTCCTTGTACTAAAATAGAAAAGCACACCAACATCTCAGCCGTACCTCGTGTTTTTCAGCCGTGAAGCTATAAAGAAGCTAAAGGACTAGAAAAGTTAATCAAACTACATATTGTTATTGTCATTTTACACCAACTACATTGCAATTTTGTAAAGAGCAGGCCTGTTGCGTGGCATTTTAAACAACATTAACAAATTGCCAGGACAACTAGTGCTGCCATGCTCGCAATGCTGTCGCCACCAGCTGTTGTTCTGATAAATCGTCTCCATCCATCATCTCACCCTACTGTCTATTTCCGCTGCCTCAGCATTGGCGTTTAGTCCACGCCGTTTGTTCATGGACGTAAGTCGATACAACATTCATCTCAAATAAGTACATCCATCCATACATTGATTGTTGACCCTCACAAGGTTTAGTTGTAGCGTGACCTTTACAAGCTGACGCCATTCTTTAAGTAGAGATTCAATCAATTGTTTTCATCACCAGGGGATTTAGTTCCAGTTTGATAGAATCAAGATTTGGCCGATCAATACATGCTTTACAATTCAGAAAGGGGAGAGCGGCCTGCTTCCGACATCTCACCTCTTTGAGATGTGAAGTTTTAAGGATTTTAGGAGTTAAACTTAAACTATGGACCACTGAGGTCTGAGAGCGACCCTCTGTGTTCCCATCCATGAGTGACCGCAGCACACACCTCTGCTACTGTTACAAATGCCAGCATGCAACCTGTCGCTGACCGGCATTTGAAACTACGTCGTAACATTTTACAAATGCCAGAATATGAGTCATCGACAGTGGATTGGTCTTGGACCGGAGTGTCCCTCTGTTGTGCAGAGACGGCTCGTTTCATTGTGTGCACTCGGAAAAGACACACCGGCAGCGCCTCTCGACGAAGAGGCCAGAGGTGACGGAAAAATGAATGAACAGAGCAGACAAACACACTTACACACTCTTAAACTGTCATGCTTTCAGATATGGAAGTTAACTGCAACATGACTTGTTGGCTGAGGCATAAAACTGTAAGGCGATAATTCTAGGTTTGTCTTTCTGTTAAAGTGACATCATTTGGTCTTTGGGTCACATGCACACGCACACCAACTCTTCACACCAGAGGGCTCTTTGCCCCTCACAGATCTGTGTCAGTGATCGTGTGATCACAGGGGAGCTGAAATGGCCACAGGCTCCAACAGGATCTAGTTTCTAGCTCTGGTAGCTTGACATGCTTTTGTTCCGACTTGTGAAGTCATCCGTTTGGCATGCGGTCTTTGTTTTCTGCATGGGAGAGTTATCCCAAGACCACCCCGAAAAAAAGCCCCAGACTAATAGCGTAATTATTTCTCTCCATATTGCGACAAAAAGCACAAATCTGTGCTAGTAGACCTTGTGTGAGATTCATTATTATTTCTGTGTCACTTGATATGCCCATTTTACTTCATGGGATAAATTCAAAATACAGTTAATACATTACATAGTTTGCGGTTGGTGTTGTAAATGTGTATCTAACCGCGTCCAGAGAGATTTTAGAGGACCTCGGGTTTCATTGACAGTTGGGAACTTGTGTTCACAATTAATGCACTGATGGCTTCATCAATATGAATTAAGATGAAGTAGTTTGAAGATCAACCTCAATCAAATCTTCTTTTTCCTTCTCCTCCCTGCAGGCTTTGACGATGGGTTGCGTCCGGAGTAAAGAGGACAAGGGCCCGGCGCTAAAGTACCGACCCGACAACTCAAACGCCACGCCAATCAATGCCCACCTGGGCCACTACGGGCCCGACCCCACCCTGATGGGTCACTCGCCAGCTATGAAGACGCACAACAACAGCTACAACAGTCACGCTGCCGCCCTCACGCCCTTTGGTGGGGCGTCTTCCATCATGACGCCGTTCGGCGGGGCCTCCACCTCCTTCACCTCAGTGGCTGTGAGCAGTCCCTTCCCCGGGGTCATCCCAGGTCAGTTCCTGGACAGGATTTAAGGTTTCAGTGGGAGACACATGAGACCAGGATCAAAGGAAACCTGCATATGTGATTTAAAAGAAGGAAAGGCTTTGAAAGTTTCTCATCTAACTTTGGGTCCCCAAGCCCCTTCAGAGAAGAAACTGATGTAAAAGCTGTTTTTAAGATTAAATGAAAATGTTCTTGACTAATTTGCAATCCTCGCAACATTTTTATTCTGTTTGCCTTGGGTTTAAATCAGTGTACAACTTTAGAATAAACTCTGCTCAACATTTGTTATGCGCATGGCGTAATGAGCAGCAGATGTTATGCAAATGAGACATTTTTGAGGAGTTGGTCGAAGAGGAACCCCAAATAGGTTTCTTATACGGGAAGCAGTGCAGCGGGCATGGCATCTCCGCAGCCAACAAAAACTATTACATGCAGTGTGGATTATGCACGCACACATTTTCATTTGCAACAATGCTCATAGTCAGGACCTTTTTTTTGATTTGGGATTTTGTTGGTAAATTAAATGACTCTTGGTGGCATGACAAATTGTCCTGTGCCATTTCAGGTTGATAATAGAGTGGATGGGGAAATTATCCAGTAAATATACTCGGCAAAGAGTAAGGTTTCCTCCCAAAGCGCACAGGCACACCCTCAGGCCCTGCCTCGCTCTCTAAAGGAGGATAATCTGCCTTGAAGGGCTGCTGTAGGTCTAATTCCTCCTCAAGATAAACCTGCCAGAGTCCTGTTGTCTCTCTGAACTCTGTCACTTCAGACTACAAACAAATATACTCCTTACATGTACGTGTGTGTGTGTGTGTCATGTGTTTTTTAAATTAATCAAAGTTAAGAGAGCTGGTTGAATTTGTGTTATGTTAAACAATAAACGATAAACAGTTATCAGCATAATTCTTTATCAGTTTTGTTTGCTGAAGAAATATTCTAAAAGTAACCCAAATAACATGTTGTGTCTTTATTTGAAGGTCAAATGTCGTTGGCGCTGTTTTCATTTGTCGTGAAACGTTTTAAGATAAAAATGAGACTGGATTAAAGGAATCTGTGATTAATTTTTCGAACACTCGGTTTCTCGTGCTTTCAGGGGGCGTCACATTTTTCGTGGCGCTGTACGACTATGAAGCGAGGACGTCAGATGACCTGTCGTTCAAAAAAGGAGACCGCTTCCAGATTATCAACAACACGTGAGTGCATTTGCTTCTACACGGGCGGACTCCTGCTGTGTGTGTGGACGTGTGTGTGTGTGTGTGTGTTTAATCCCTCATTGTATTCAGGTCTGATATCGGGGCAGAAATCTGTCTGGGTTAATGGCTTCCTCTAATGGGCCATCTGTTAAAGTCGCCATTGCTTTTCTCCTGCCATAAATCATTCCTCCAGTTTAGCGTTTTATATTTGGGTTGGAGTGTAAAACACACCGCTCCGGCCTCATTTATTAGAATGTAAGCAATGCGTATAATAAAATAGATGACTGTGTTATCAACATTTACAGAATTTGTATTCAGACACCAACAAAGCATTGAAAATGAGCCTTAAGGTCAAACTCACTGGGTTATTATGGAATCCGTTATTTCTACACATTTTGCTCATTTTCTAATGGGTTTTTTTTGCGGTATCCCTAATATACAATAATTATATGATGCACTTTATTTCTAGAACTAAATCCTAGGTAATAACAATGAGTTACAATGAAAAGGGAGCAGCAGCATCATCATCATCTTCCTCCCAGGTGGGAATATGGGCTGAGCTCCAAATACTCAGCAAATCACGTCTTCAGCCGCTGTCCGTGAGCGTGATGCATTTGCAGTGATGAAAATACCATCTGCTCTCAGAGAAGAGGTGGGAGGAGGACAGATTTGCTCAGTTGTTACAAAAATGCCAGCAGACAGATTTTCCCTGAACCTCGGTTCCTCCTCCGTGAATTCAAACTTCTGCCGTTAAGGATAGAAGTAACTGTGGCCAGATGTGTGGACCCTATGAATGCAGTATTTTGTTTCTATGGTTTTAAAATGTTTTCTTTTCGCCGAGAGTTTCTGAAAATTCCAAAGTGTGGAAGTAGAACCGACATCACAATACATGAAGCACATTTACACGTCAGACATTATATTTTCACGCTGTGCCACGTATCTGAAGGCATTAACCAATATTTTGATTTCAATTATTTCTCATCATTTGTTGGTGAGTAATGGTGACACTTTCTGTGGCGCTCGTTTAAATAATGTATTGAAACAAACTTATAATGCATTTAAAATTCTGCTTCTAGGATTGAATATAAATCTCCATTATGCGTTATAACAATAATCACATTAACATTAATTAGAATGTTATCATGACTGATAGTCAAGTACCATAATACTTTGTAATTGCTGGTCACTCACTGACATTTTAGATTTAATGATTTCTTTACTTAACTTAGTCAACACTCACAATTGATTATTATATGATATATATCTATGGGAACACACTATGATCATATATATATATATATATATATATATATATATATATATATATATATATAAATATAATTACAGACACAGCAGTCATAGAAAGTTTAACTAACTAAGGATAACTTTGAAGTGCTTGTATTTTAGTGATTTCCATTTTCCGCTACATTTCAGAAGGAAATATTGTAATTATGAATTAATTTTCTATACGTCTCAGACAACTGTAGTCACTCAGAACTTTCAGATTGACAGTTTACATTAAAACCTCTATTAAAAACATATTGTAATGAGGTAGGATTTTGAATGCAGGACTTGTCGTTGAGTGTTTTTTAACATTGTGATATTGCTACTTTTTATTTGAAAGGATCTGAATATCTCCTCCGGTGCTCGGCGTGTTTTTAAAACATTGAGTGACGCGCGTTGTGACCTTGTTTCTTTTTTATCCCTTTTTTGTACCTGCAGTCTGATGAGCAGGTGTATATTATTCAACCATGCTTTTGTGAGTCTCTGATTTCTCATGCTCTTCTGTGTTCAGGGAAGGCGACTGGTGGGAGGCTCGCTCCATCAACACCGGACAGAAAGGTTACATCCCCAGTAACTACGTGGCTCCAGCCGACTCCATACAGGCTGAAGAGTAAGACGTCATTGCCTTTTTCTAACTCCCTCTATCTCCGTCATCCTCCAGTTTACTTTCTCCTTCACATTCCTCTTCTGTTTATCACCCAGCTCCATTAGTCCTTCTTTGATTAAGAGGACCGGATGCGGCCGGGCGGTCGTGCAATGTGACTAACCCGTCATGTAGCGACCTGCAGAGACTCAAAACAATGAATCTCTGCATCGCTGAGAGTCGATGACGTTCCCATTGTGGTTCATCCGGTGTGACAGCTCTGCTTTTAGGCAGTTTTTGCCTGGTTTCTCATTGGCCGACAGCCATTTTACTATAATGCAAGATGTATATACATTCTCACAAGAAAGAATCCTGTGTAAACCAGTTAAGTTTGCTCATGGTCTAAAAGAGTCGATGCAAGTGATCAACAGAGTTCCGGGTTTTAGATTCCCTCAAAATTTAGTCTGGGAGAAACTGTGGGCGATGTCTTGAAATAGACTCTTACCACTTTTCAGCAGAAGTTGAAAAGCTAGATTTAAGACTGTATACAGCAGTCAGCTAATGTTTTACCTATTTCTAATAGTAACCCATCTATATGTAATGGAACAAAGCTAAATAGCGTATTGCAGGGAGCAACGTTATTAATAAGCTATAATTATAGTTGTATGGTTTAAATTATTTTGACTTCAATTAGATTTTAAGCTATTTAATCCGCTGTGAGACTTTGAAGGTCACCACAAATGAACCATATAAACATGACGTTATATGCTCACTGACTAACATCAAATGCCTTATATTTTCCTGCTCATCTGCTTTTGATTACAGACGGGATTTATAAGATTCATTTAAAAAACATCTCCTGCCATATCCATATAACTAGAATAAGAAAATCCTTAGTTGTGCTGTACATCACTTTTAAAGCTCCTCGTGTGTCTCACTATCTGACTGTGTCTCTCCGTGCAGATGGTACTTTGGTAAAATGGGCCGCAAAGACGCTGAGCGGCTCTTATTGCTTCCAGGGAACCAGCGGGGCACTTTCTTGGCAAGAGAGAGTGAGACGACCAAAGGTAAGAGGATTTCCTTCTTGAAAGCAAGACTGTAATTATATTGCTGCAGTCTAGATGTGTAAGGCAAGTGATGAAAGCTTCCCTTATTTATGCTTGTGCACGCTTGTATTGTAGCTGTTTATGATTTTAGAATGTAAATTAAAAGTAAAGTATGTTTTATATTTCCCTGTTATGTAAAATGAAAGCTGAGAGGCTTTCTGCTCCTAAGAAGCATAATATAACTTCCGTTCCGTGGCTCTTAAAGGTGCCTACTCGCTGTCTATCCGGGACTGGGATGAGGTGAAGGGAGACAACGTCAAACACTACAAGATCCGAAAGCTGGACAACGGTGGTTATTACATCACCACTCGGGCCCAGTTTGAGGCCTTACAGAAGCTGGTGAAACACTACACAGGTATGCAGCCGTCCTCCTCAGTCTACGTAGACAAAGTGTAGTTTATTACGGGACAGCAACTCTTTTTTTACATGACTACATGAGTCTCGAAATTCTTTCGAGACTCATATAGTCTGTTTTTTTCATTTATACTTTTTTAGTTTTTTTTTGCAATCCAAAGTATTTCAGACAATGAATTCAGTGCTTTCAGCAGACGATGCATAATTCAGCTGCAGATCAGCTGGGATATGTATTGAATATGTTTTTCTGTGGGGATTCTGAGGCCGTGCGTTCTCTGACACGGTCTCAGCTCAGCAATCACGACAATGTCGCCCCAAAAAAGCAAAACCATGTGAGACTTAAGCCAAAAAGAGCCAAAGGAGGCATGAATATAAAAACGTCTTAAGCCTGCTGTAATCTCCTCAATATTGACAGAGAGGCAGCTGTGCCTTGAAAAATAAATAAAAAATGCAGACTGTTACAAGAAAGCATCTGGATGATTTTACAAGGACTTTACAAGAATACATTTAAACTCCGAGAAGCAGAATCCATAAACAAGAAGATATTTGTTATGTGGTACTTGATTTTAGGTTGTGTGTTGTTGACCCTGTCCTTCACGCTTCCATATAATTCATGCGATACACCAACTGCAGTGCTTTTTATAGCTCTGACTCCTTTTTTGTTATCCTCTAAGTACAGCCCTTTGACTCCAGTCAACAACAACTTAGAAGTCATACATGTGCAGGGGTTTCAATATCACAAGCTCCATGTTTTGTGTGCAGAATACTAATGCTACATTTGTACAAGATGGTTAGCGCTGCTGCTGTCGGCTGCATTGAGCTCTCAAAAACCTCCTGATCTTTTTTGCTTTCTTACTGAAATTGAAATCAAATTGAGTTCACCGGAGTTCACGTCATTATGGTGAAATCACTATACCATTTGATTATTTCTGGAACGAAGCGCTTAAAAAAAAAAGGGATTATTCTCTGAGAGATGACGGGCCATGACTTCTCTGGCTGATCGCTAACAAGCTACAACTCCAAGACCTCTTGGTTTCTGTGTGTCTTTACGTGTCTGTTCCTGTCCAGAACATGCGGACGGTCTGTGCTACAGGCTGACAACTGTGTGCCCCACGGTGAAGCCTCAGACTCAGGGACTAGCGAAGGATGCCTGGGAAATTCCACGAGAGTCACTTGGACTGGAAATCAAACTTGGCCAGGGCTGCTTCGGAGAAGTCTGGATGGGTAAGAGACCATGACGTTTACACACAGTACATGTTTCAAACATGCACGCGTATTGTCCTGCGAAGTGATTTATGGACGACAAATGAAGCCGTATATAAATACAATAACATCCAAACATGGTTATTGATGAAAATTTAAAATTCTTTTAAATACATGAAATTGTGCATTTGTATTATTTAACATCTATCTATTTGTAAAACAAGAAATATTTCGTTCTGCATCAGAAATATGTTGGTGAATCTTTTATTTTTAGTTATTGATTTCATTCATATATAATAACTATGTTTGTGTACAAATATTGTTGAGAGAGGAGAAATGTTTATTTATACCACATAGTGCATCCTTCCGTGTGCGTTCATTAATATTGAAACTGATCTGAAACCAAAAATCATAAATTAGTAAAGAATACAAACAACTGCATGCACAGATACTCACACGGCCATTTAGGCTTACAAACAGAGACAAAGCATCCGCTGTACATTATTCATAACTAATGTAAATTTAATGTCAAACTAAAGCAGTAAATGTATATCGACTGAGGTAGTTTTATAGAATTATTCAGTCTAGCTTTAAGCTCCCTCACTGGCCCACTGATTGCTGTTGACACACACACACACACACACACACACACACACACACAGCTCTGTAATCACAGGTCACCTCCTACGCTTCAGTTCTCCGGCCTGCATGTGAGACGGGGGCCTTTCAGTGAACGCGACTCTTCTTTCATCACTCGGTCTTTCATTAAGCGCGGCCTGCAGCAAGCCTCGACCTGCCTGCAATCCCAGGAATCTGCCTCTGTCGCTCCCTGCACCGTTTTGTTCGAGATAGTTTTGCTACGCCGCGACAGCTTCTGACTGAAAATCCCTTTCTGGCTCATGCATTTGTTCAATATCAGGTTTTTAAAAAAAAAATGTTTTAATGTGTTGGCTTGTGCTAGTTGACCGCCATTCTATGCTCACCACCTCATGTTATTATTACTATTAGATAATATCATTGCTCTACTTTGTGTGTGTGTGTGTGTGTGTTCAGTCAGTGTAATTCATTCATGAAGGTCAGCCTTATGACGGAAACAGTAGATATCCCGCCTCAGCTCATTGTATGCAAGCAGGGCGTGAGTAAGTAGCTCTCAACCAGGAAGTGCCCGATTATTTTAGCTGTCGTTTTTCTTTCTCCCCATGAGCTGCGCTCCACACATGGGAACACTGCCAGAGATCCCTGGCGTGATTTTAGGATTGACTTTTTTAATCACTTTAAAGGGGTCAGAAAGCCTTTAATGTTTTGTTTTTCCCTTTTTAGGGTTTTAGTAGTCCAATGTGTCACTTAATACATTGGAAAAGCCTTGAGGTTAATTCAATTCCTCAATAGTACTTAGAAACAAATGCAAACCAATGTTGCGTTCGTGCATCTCGCAAATACGAGTGATCATTTCTTTTACGTTTTGTGTTTTGTTTTTTTTTTAAATTTAATTTTATTCAGGCACATGGAATGGCACGACTAAGGTTGCAATCAAGACCCTGAAGCCCGGCACCATGTCTCCAGAGGCCTTCCTGCAGGAGGCTCAGATCATGAAGAAACTGCGACACGACAAACTGGTGCCCCTCTACGCCGTGGTGTCGGAGGAGCCCATCTACATTGTAACGGAGTTCATGGGCAAAGGTAAGGAAGAGGTCAAACGAATGAGCAACCGCTCTAAACGTGCGTTTTTTTCTAACAGCCAGCTGGGGGCGACCACTCTGGTTGCAAAAAGAAGTCTGATTGTATTTCTATAGTCAAAGGAGGGGCCCCGTGACCCTCCTTTGACTTTAGACAAACGCAACACTGCGCTGAACTTAAGGAAGAAGACCTTTTGCGCTCATGTTGCCTTCGATTGCTTCCGGTTATTTGAGTGTTTTCTGATGCTGAACTCTCTTCTCAACTGATCCTGCCTTTCTTATTTGAGTGTTGTGTTTGTGCAACGCTGAGACAGATGTGTTGATTCTACTCAACTCCTCTCGACAGGTAGTTTACTGGACTTCCTGAAGGAGGGAGATGGTAAATACCTGAAGCTGCCCCAGCTGGTGGATATGGCTGCTCAGGTGGGATACAAACACAGCATCTGAATACAAACACACAGAATCTCTCTTTGTCCCTGACCTGCCCAGCTGCTGTTTTTTTTTTTTTTTTTTTTAATTTATTCTGTGTGTGAGAAGGATTTACATACATCAGCAATAAACAAAGTCCGCTCTATGTTGGCAACTTCCCAGTCGAGTGTGTAGGTGTGTACGAGTCAAATATTCAGGCCCCGTGATTAGCAGTTTGTTCTCCATCTGGGTGTGGTATTTATTTAATATCGGACGTCTCTACCCTCCTCTCGTTCCCCACCACTTAACTGCCACTGTAGCACTTAAACACAGCTCACCAGAGGCCACTTGAGCACGCTGGTTGAGTCACCGACCCTGATCTGCTCTTAATTTGCCTCTCTGCGCTCCCAGGCTCCCTCTTCTCCTCACTCAGCAGAGTGGAAAATGCTTGAGAATTAGTCCGAGGCAAGTTGAAACCTCGAGACTCCTGAGGGAGTTTACAGCCAGCGCGAGGAGATGGCTGCGTTCAAGATTTTTCCAATGGTTGTTGTGGCTCCATGTCATTTAATTAAAAAAGCCCTGCGTTCATATCTGGGCCCCGAGCAAAGTGTGTATTTCCTAAGATGACATCTCACTCTAACTCCTTTTTAATTCTTATCATTGGAAAGTAATATTTGATCTCAATCTTTTTCTTTGGCAGAATTTGCAAACTATTTGTCCTCGACTGTTTGCTTTTGTCGCGTCCTGATGCAATTTTCTCATTGCCGACCCCTCCCCCCCCTCCCTCCTCTCCCTGTCCGTGTGTCCTATCCAATCCCGCCTCAGATCGCAGACGGCATGGCCTTCATCGAGAGGATGAACTACATCCACAGGGACCTGAGAGCTGCCAACATCCTGGTGGCTGATAACTTGGTGTGCAAGATCGCAGACTTTGGCCTGGCTCGACTCATCGAGGACAACGAGTACACCGCCAGACAAGGTGCGTGTGTGTGTGTGCGCTTTTGTGAGGACTTGCATTGGCTATAAATAGACTATTTATTCCGAACCCTTAACGCCTACTCTGGAACTTGAACTGATTTCTACCACCGCGACAAAACTGTTTTAACAACTAAAACAGTTTGTTCCATCTGCTCGCTTATCTTCTTTTAATTTCATGTGATGGTAAATGAAATATCTTTGAGTTGTTGGTTGGACAGGAAAAAGGCATTTGAATGTCTCATGTTGCTGTATTGACCAAACTATTGATTAATCAGAAAGGCAATTAGCAGAATAATCAGTAATGACAAAGATTACATCCATACTTGAACTGCAGTACAAGAGCACATGCTGATGCGTTTCGTTCACCGTGCATCCTGTTTATTTAGGCCACAGTGTTGTGCGTATTTATTGATTAGTCGATCAACAGGAAATGAATCGTCAACAATTTAAGAAGGCAATTTACGGGATGTAGTTTGTACTGACCGCAATATAAACACAGACACGTGAATATGCTGCGCTCGGAGCAATTAACGTGGCATAAAAAGTGAGAAAGATGACTTATGGCGAATGGGAGAGGAGGTCACAGGTCAAACAAACACTAGACTGTGTCCCAGGGTGTTGCTGAGCTATCTTAAAGTTGTTTTGTGTGATATGTTTTATGTTTCTTTTATACTGATGTATAGTTGTTTATGTTTTACTTTGTTTATGTACTTCTTTTAGGCCTAAATGCAACATTTTTCTTAAACCCAACTATGTGTTGTTCTTGCCAAAACTAAACTAAATAGTATGTTGCAACTCTAAACACGTTGGTTATTCCTCTTGCCTGACTTTGTTTCGTTCCTTTTTTTTTTCAGGTGCTAAATTTCCCATCAAGTGGACGGCCCCTGAAGCGGCTCTGTACGGCCGCTTCACTATCAAATCAGACGGCTGGTCGTTTGGTATACTACTGACGGAGCTGGTGACCAAGGGCAGAGTACCGTATCCAGGTAACGATGGGACGGCACAGTTTTCCAGTTTTCCTTTTGTTACCAATAATGTTCGGTTTGTTTGCTTTGTCTTTCCATCTTTTGTTTTGTTCTGTTTGTCTCCGTCTTTTGTCTCCAGTGTAACGCGTCTTTGAGTATCATACATTTTTTTTAAATTTTATTTCTGGTTTTAAATTGCTGCATTACCTTTGAATACGTTTCTCATATTTTCCATCATGGAAAACAGGAAGAATTCCTTCAGGTTTGTCTCGCATAATTCCAACATCCTGCTCATCATCATCATCAGAAGCTTTTAATTGTATTGTTCTCACATGTAGATCAGAATAAAGAAAGCATAACTATATATAGCTATGATATCAGTCCACACAGATTTCCTCTATGGGAAAGAACCACTTACTCTCTCACACATGACATTGTTTCTGACCCCTGCTGGTGAGGAGCAGAGCTGCAGTGATCACAGCGTTTGGCTGGCACTGATTACAGAGCGTGCCATATGGAAGACTTAACCACCATCTCTCGTCGAGGGCCATCTGGCTCCTGTGGCCCTTTTTTTGGTTTCAGTCTAATTATTCAACCCAGAGCTTCTTTTTTTTCTTCTTCTTCCCCCTTCTTCATATTGTAGTATGACTCACAGGACATTTGTGACTTGTTCTGCAGTCTTTTTGGGGAGTTCTATTTCTGTTCTCTGCTCTTAAACCGTAAAAGCAGTTTGATGCAGGTATACCAAGACCACGTGCCGAGCATGGGAGGACATCATCATCTTTTCTATTTCAGTCCGCGCGTGTACGTAGATAGATATGACGGGCACGTTATTAGAGCTGAGGGCTTCGGATCCAAGACATAAATCACACTAACACCTCAGCATCCGACATACCACCGCACCATATCCTGGTCTCAGCAGTTGCTCTGGGTCTTTCCTCTCCCCCAGTGTGTGTGATAATCTGATCCCCCGCTCTCCCACAGAGAGATGGAGATGGAGGAAGGTGGGGGGGGGGGGGGTTGTGGTTGTGACCATACCACTGACTCTGTGTCATAACCTCTTTTAGCTGCAGCTGAGCTCCCCATGGAGCTGTTTCAGCACCATGTCACAGGGTTCAGGATCACTGTCTTCCTGTCTTGGGAAGGAATCCACAACTCTGGTGCTTTAGTAGGGAAGGAAGAGGGCACTGGGACAACTTCTATTTATAATCACATTTTATTTCTACAAACTACTAACAATGTGTTTGCCCTGTGAGTGTTGTTGCATGAGGTTTTTTTTTTGTCATATTGTTCCTTTAACTCAGTGGTTTGCGGGGGCATTTCCACCTCCTGTCAGCTGCATGACGCCAACAATTGCTGCAGGCTTCAAACCGAGCTGCCTCCTAATCAGAACTTGCACACTTGTTTTTGACCAGAAAACTTGGGAAAAGGCCACTTTTTGGACTAGTTTTCTCAGGGACAAGTTACATTGACTTAACTATCCAATAACTTATAGAGACTGATCACTCCAAACCCAAAAATACATCATTACAATTGAATACATAGGAACTTTAGTTCCTTCGTGAACCTGCTCAGAACGAGGTCTGTAGATTATTTTGAAGAACCAGGTCAGGATTTTTGGAAAGAAAGATTTGATTATTTTATTTGTTTGGCACCTCAAGCCTAGAGCCATAAAGATCTATTATTATATTCAATAAAAGTCACACATCTTTACGACATATCTTCAAAACTAAGCAACTCACGACAAATAAATCTAGATTAATACATGTCATGTAAGAGGGAAAATGTCTCTTTTTTGATTTGGGGAGAACTGTACCTTTTTTTTTTTTTTTTTTTTTAAATAAATAAAGAAAGAATGATAAAATAAAGGCTACAAATAATACTGTATAATAGCTTAGTGTGTTTCTTAAATGCTGTCCAACGGCAGTCCGTTTAAACCGTATTGCTCTGTGTCTTTCCCCAGGGATGGTGAACCGAGAGGTACTTGAGCAGGTGGAGCGGGGTTACCGCATGCCCTGCCCCCAGGGGTGCCCCGAGTCCCTCCATGAGATGATGAGGCAGTGCTGGAAGAAGGACCCAGACGAAAGGCCTACCTTCGAATACATCCAATCGTTTTTGGAAGACTACTTCACAGCCACGGAGCCGCAGTACCAGCCAGGAGACAACCTCTAGTCTGGGGGGTTTTTAGTGGCGGGGGAGGAGGGCATCATTTGGAGGAACATCAGGGGAGAGAACAAAGCTTGGGACAAAGGAGAACTTCAGCATGTGGGGGCGGGAGGGGGGAGGGGGAAGGAATGATGAGGCTTCAGAGAAAGAGGTTTTTAAGGCTACAAACTAGTCCTCGACCACGCTAGTATGTCTTCTGAAGTAGAGGGTTGTCTCCCCGGGGTCAAATATGTGGGGGCGGGTCCAACTGTGCAGATTGATGCTGGTTTGTGAAACTCTGGGGAGCCCGCTAATCATAAGAATTCATATGAACTGGCCACAACACTGTGATGAGAATAAGAGGGATTGTCTTCTAATTTATAATCAACGGCTTCTTGCAGATTTTTTTAAAAAACTTTTTCTAGATGGTACATTTCCCCTCTCTCCTCCAAGCCCGCCGCCCCCTCCCTCTGTTTATTTTATTTCACACTCAGTTCTTTGATATTCAAATCTTTTGTATGCGCGAGTTTGGTATGATTTTGTACGTTGATAGGTTATGTTTTTAAAGCAACCAACAACTGCGGTTGAATTGTCAAGTGTGCGCCTTTTTCGAGGCTTTGATGGAGAAGGTGCGAACTGAAGTAAATGATTACTTTATGGATGAACGATTGTACTGGGAGATCGATGCGGATGGACACAAAGTATGTGCAGAAAGATGTATTTTTAGCACGTGTGATCAGGTGGATGAATGAGAACATGAGCCGACCGTGTCAAACATCCTACAAATTCTATTTAATACGGTCACTTGACTGGCAAATCACGTGGATTTTATTACACATTTTCATTCTTTTCTCTTTTCTTTTTTTTTATTTAAACAGGGACTTGAAATCATAAAGAGGTATTTTGAAAATATACACAGGCGGAAACATTTTTCCTTTTTAACATTTTATAAATGTTTTGACATTTCAGCTGTGAAAAAGAAAATAGCATCTTGTCTTTTTTTTGTTTAGTGCACATTTCTGATTGCTGTAACGTATTGTTCTCCTTATGTCACGCACATGGACACAGTTTCACATCGCAGAACCTGATGGATGGTCTAGAAATCTGTTGGATCTATTAAATTCACGTCATCAGGTAAATCATAGACGCAGCTGTTGTATTTCTTTCTTTCCTTCTCAGTAAAATTCCACCAAACCTATGACTTAACGGGCCGTCATTGTCCTCAGTTCTGTGTCTGCTGGAGGGAAAGTTTCATCCAAAGCAAACAAAAAGATATCTTATTTTGTAAATGCAACTATGCAAAATCAACCAGTGATTTTATTTTTATGGGACGAAAAGTGTGGAGGGGTGTTTGCCTGTGTCAAGTTTCCCTTCGTGGTCTTCTTTCCTCCATTCCCAGTTGTAGAGATGATGGATGACTTCTGGAGTGAAGCAAGTAGAAAACAGACAATGCGGCCGTGTCAGGGATGTCGCGCTCTTCTGGATGTTGAGAATATGAGTCTAATATCACGTTCTTAGAGGTACGGTCACTGTCGGTCCAGCAGTACGGGATGGAGATGTAAAGGCATCTTCTTATTGTCATTCAATAAGTGAGCTTAATTGGACAAAGATGTGAACTTTTGTTTTTGTTTTTTTTATGTGCGTCACTCACAAGAACCTAATGTGATTGTTTTCCTAAAGATGGGACTTGAACTAGTGGGGAGATGATAAAGAAATAACTGAGACTGGTAACTAATATGATTTTTGTACAGAAAAAAATAAAAGATTTACTCAAAGGTTTTCCTTGAGCTCTCTTGTTCTTGACGAGCGAACGACGTCGGCGCTTCGTGCTCCAGCTCGACCGCCGAGAAGGACATTTATAATTCACTCAAGACTCGAGAACACATCTGCATTTCACCCGTTTGTTTTTATTTATGTGCACTATTTGACAACATGTCTGATGTACATGTTCTTTTTACGTTTAATAAATATGATTTTCATGGTTTATTTGCTGTGTGTTTACATTTCAACAAGATTATGCCGACTATACAAGACAAGCTAGTTTATTTTTTTACAAAGAAGGTGCTTGTAGACGTATAGAAATGGAGACGGTTGTTCTATTCATCCTCGTCCCTGTAAAAACAACACAAAAAAAAGGCATTCGTCAGAAAAGTGTATCACACTTGCAGCTTTCCTGAATGCAACATCTAATGACAAGATGTGTCTTTATATTTTAAAGCAAAACTACAGTAGAAGCTCAACATATCGGACCGAGACGCTGGCTGCTGGCTGTGTGACAGTGAAGCTCATTCGTGTTCTCACCTCACCAACTCCTTGAACTTGTTCAGAGCCTCCTGGGCCACGTACTGGATGAAGGCCGGGCCCCGCAGCTCCAGCTCCCCGGGAACGGAGAGGAGAAATGGGGCAGAGTTCAGGATGTTCACCTCCACTCGGGTCTCATTTGCAGATGTCTTCTGTTCGCCGTGGCTCTTGGGCGCCACCTGGAGGGTGGAAGAGGTCACCTGTTACACCAACCAGCCTGTCTCCAATACCAGACTCAACTTTTTCCCCACTTATCTAAAAGAGGTTGTTCCTCCGACTTGCTTTTTTTGGTTTATTTTATATTTGTTTAATGCGTAAATGTTCAATTTGTTGATCAGTTACAGACTATTTCAGTCTCCACCATACACACTGTTACTCTGCCTTTCTCTTTCTCACCATGATGATGCGGAAGATGTTCTCGGTGCTGCTGTCGATCGCAGTCCGAGCCACCCAGCTGAATTCGGCCGCCATGTTGCTCAGCCAGTTGACGGTTTCTTCAGTGTGGCGCTGGACAATAGACAAGATCTCCTCGTACTGCTCTCTGGACACGTCCTGCATCTGGGAGACCTCGTCCAGCTCCACGTGCAGCTCTCTAACGCTCGGGCACTCTGGAGACAAGAGTTAGCGGTCAGACGAGCTGCCGTGTGCGAAGATGTCCGCTGAGGTCAAACGATAACGGTGGTGGTGGTGGTGGTGGTGCTTCACCTGTGAGCAGAGGCCCCTGGCAGGCCTCACACTGGCCCTGCAGCTGCCAGCACTCTGACGTCTGCCTGCGAAGGTCCCTGCACAACTTCCTGTTCTGCAGGAACCGCGGGAAACTTTCCCTCCCTGCACAAAACCGAAACACGTGCAGCCGTTGGATGTGTTGAGTTTAGCGGTAAATGTAAAGATTGTCAAGCAGAGAATCGCATTTCTGTAACATACTGCTTTTGAAATATGACCAGGGAAATTCCTAGTGGACTAACACACTTAGTTTATTTAATGCACGCCACAAAGACTCCCCCGAAACTTTAGAGGGAGAGAAGTGCTCAGACGTTTTTGGGAAGTAAGTAATTCAGCATTAAAAGCTTAAAAGAAGGACTAATCGACAAAATAAATCTTAGTCAACGAAAACCAAAAGTACAAATTGGTCAAAGAGGGGACATAGTGCGACATATTTGGGCCTCACTGGCGTCAACCCGCTGCCGCTACCTTTCTTCTTCTCTTCCTCCGCTGCCACGTGGACGTCCTCAAACACCTGGGTCACCACCGCTCCAAACTCCTCCACCACGCTCTTGCCGAAGTCAAAGAAGGAGTCCAGCACCTCCTCCAGCCCCACGCCCTGCAGGAAGCCCGAGTCCCGGCCGGCGTCGTAGAGCTTGGCGGCGCTCTCCTCCGTCAGGACGTCGCTGGCGTTCAGGAAGGCGCTCCGCAGGACCCGGTCCAGCCTGCCCCGCATGCTGGAGACCAGGGCCACGCTGCGGCTCACCAGCAGGCCCACGCGGCTGCTCAGGCGGTTGAAGGAATCCTCGATGCGGTCGACCTCGGTGTCGGTGTTGTCAGCTCCCTGATTCACCAGGATGTCCCCTGGGTCCTCGCGAGGCTCCTGGGGGCCAAAGCTCCTGGACACTCTGCGGAAAAAGTTATCCACCTGCAGTGTGAGAAGTATACGAGGTGAGTTTATTTTACTGTTGTGTCGGGCTGTGGTTGATGGCCTCGGGGTCACACCGAGGAAAGAATTCTGCAATACAGAGTTATATTTGCTTCTTCTAAAACTATTCATAGGAAATATACTCTGAGGCAAAGGACAGAGTCTGTCTCATCACAGCTCATAGACTTGACAAGGGGACAAATAAAACATTTTAAAGTGTGGAACCACTGGTTTAAAGGAAAATCCTTTTTTTTTTTTTTTGCAAAAAAAAAATGTTTTGTGGCACCAAATTGTGCTCCTGTCATTCATCACACGTGCATCTCTTTAGTCATCAAAGCGTTTCTTCACCTTGCATGTTGATGTATTTGCGGCGTTGGAGGTGAACAGCGAGACGATGACACTTTCAATTGACAAACATTGGTGGCTGTAAAGACTTTGGCGGTTCCAGCGGTGTAGTTTTCATACCTTGGCTTGGAAAAGGCCAAATCCTCTGCGGCAGGTGGAGGTGTAGAAGGTCTTACAGGCCTCCTCCAGACAGGGTCTGCACTGCACCCACTCGGACTGCAGGGAGTCTTTACACTGGCCCTCCGCCTCCTCCAGCTTCTCCGTCACCTCCAGAGCCAGTTGGTCTGCCCCCTGGAGGCAGGAAGGGAAACGTGTTTCATGGACTTGCTTTCTGCCTGCCGTCCTTTCCGCAGAAGATGTGGTGGTTGTTCTTGCCTTCTTCTTGTCACTGCTGTGTCGGAGAGACTTCATGAGGTGTTCATGCTTCTGCTGGTTCCTCCACATCACCTCCCTCATCTCCTTCACCCCATACAGAGCTCTACTCACCTCCTCGTCCACCAGTTTCTCACCATTTAGGGACAACTCTGAGAGACGGAGGGAGAAATAAAAACACAAATAGTTGCTTTCAACGCCCGTGCATAAAATCCCACATTTCCTCAGAGGTGCATTGAGAGTCCTCTTTGCTGACTCACGCTTCAAGGTGTCCTCTGAGATGCCAGTGGGTTGGTCCTCGGGGGCAGAATAAAGGACCCCCAGCGTCGCCACCAGAACGACCACACCGAGCGGCAGCTTCATTGTGGAGCTCAGAGCTTGAAAAGGTAAAAAAAGAAGAAGAAGAAAGAAGTGATGATGACGAGACACGCAAACCGAAGAAACAAAAACAACAGGTGCTTTGGTGTCTGCTCCTGAAAGCTAATAGGATTTGAGTTTGAGCGGGATTAAACATCAACACTGGACATGTTCCTCAGTAGCTCTGCCTCTTGGGGGTGCTACACATCTGTCTAGACAGAATAAACAACAACCAGACGCCCGATCATTCATTTGAGCTGGTTGGACGACAAAGATCTGTCACAATGCGACAGATTCAGTTTGCTTTGCTTTGTCTTGTTGTTTTAAATGTTCCTACCATGAAGGGTCCACAACCGGGGCCGAGACCTTCACTCGATTCCTCATGGGGCTCAGTTTGAAAGGTTCCTGTCTGGACTATCTGCACTGTCACAGGTCAGGCTCAAGTCACAAAAGCTGATATCATATTGTGTTTACAGATTAATTTGTTAACCTGTTAACAAGCTAAACTCACCTGCCCCAGTTCCGTTACACGAGGAGTTCCATGAGTTGGCATCCAGCGGGGATTTACAGTTAATTCGGGATGTACTATTTATGTGAGTGAGGGTTTAAGCTGCCGGTGTCAGCTCTAGTGTACCCTCCTCTCAACAGATCAAGCTGTTGTTTCCAACAGGCACCAAGATGAGCACAAGAGGCTTATAGTGTATATATATATATATATATATATATAATGTATCATTTTGAAAATAAATGTATTGATGAGAGACTGATGTTGCAGTAACCATCACAATATGAATCCCAAAAAGTTAAAGGGAGAAAACGTAATGCAGCCGAGACGGTGGCAACATGAATTGAATCAAACTAAAGTTCGTTCTCGTGACCTCCTGTGTGAACAACAAAGCGCGGTTCCACTGAAAAAAAAAAGAATCCACTCAAGTTAAATAGAAACCACACGGTTACGATGACTAATCCAAAGAGAGCATCGCGACAGAGGAACTCACCAGCAGAAGACTGCAGGGCGACTCACTGGCAGGAGGAAACAAAGAGCTGTGCGTGGACAGTCGGCTGCAGGTTTGTGTGGGCCCGACCAGAGCTATATCGGTCCACTCATCTTCATCCTATTACAGTCCTGATGTCTGTTAATCCAGCATTCAACACATTGCCAGATAGGTTTGTTTGACATAAGAGGTTGCTTAGTCATGTCAGACACGTTGACACTGAGGAGTATTCGTTTAATATACGTCATCATATATGGACGAATGTGGGTTTTTTTTTTTTTTTTTGGGGTTGTGGGGATATTTGTCCCTTTAATCCCTACATGCAGAGAAGTGGCGCCGTCACACCACTTTACACTGTTTCTGGCATTTGGTCGATGAGTGAGTTAGTCGGTGTTGGATTATGGTGAACCTAGTCGTGAACGTTGCATAAAAAGAGATCCCGTGCGCCGGACATGAGCTATGATGACCTCATCAGAGCAGAGCTGCATCCTCTTGACACATACTGTACATATGCCACCAACCTATAATAGCGGAGTCATTATTTTGAGGTGACTGTTAGTCAAGCACAACGTGATTAGCACCAGCGAGTCGTGGATCTGTCCCCAGATGTGAATCCAGTTTAAGTAAAAGGAAACATTCCTGTTTAGCATCTCCACTCCTGGAATGTGAGGACCCTACTTGGGGGTTAAAAGGGCTCCTCTGTCCCCATCTCCTCACTGGTGCCCCGGCTCCCTGAAAAAAAATGGGCCCTCTTTGCATTCTGTGACCCAGAAAATAGGGTCCTCGTTGGATAATAATCAAAACCAGCCAGCGCTTCAGCTCAGTCTGCAGCCTCGCTGACACCTTCAACACCTGGTTCCTATAACACTGCAGGCACAAACGTTCTTCCCATGTCCTCCCGCGGTTTACTCAGACATTAAACGTTTAAAAAAAAATTTAAAAAAAAGGCCCGAGGCTACATGCACGCAATCTGAATGAACGTAAATCACAAAAGAAGTGTTTCGCAATACTTCAACTCTCTGAATTCATCCCGGTAAAAATTGAAGTTGTTGTTGATCTGTTGTTGCACTGCTGGGTTATTAAGAGAGATTCCTAAAGGTCAAGGTGCATATAACCGGCTCACGATGTGGTCTCGTTAAGTTTTGTGTCACTGATCGAAGCATCCTGTCCTGGACTGAGGAGATAAACAGGTGCAGGGGATGAACTGCTTTACAGGGAGCTGCAGTAACGGATGACGCGGTTAACGTCTGAGAGCTGTGCTGAGCTCACTGTCAGGGAGCGGGATCCCTGCGATTGGAGCTCGTTCAACAGAAAAGCTCAAAGGGGAACGCGGAGCAGATATTCCCTGAGTCTAAAATAAAAATAATGAGCATGCAACAAGTGAGCGAGGCATGGAAACTCCAATTAAACAGTTATTGCACGAGGGATATTTTGCCTTTCGGCCAACTTCATGGCTAACAAACAGCAGATGTGGGGAATAAATATACTCAACTGTCATAATGATCACGCTGTCACTGATTTAGAGCTGTCATGATTATTATATTTATATTGACAACACATCACAGGACTATGTGTAACACGAAAGCTTTCGCTCATTGTGACAAACCTCCAGAGAGTTACCACTCAGAGTTTTATAGCATCTTTCAGCTCATTGCTTTAGTTGAATAGCTTTTTTGACTTTGTTGTTGTGGTTCAATCCCACCGCTCGGCTCAGTGTTTGCAGCTGACGCGGGCAACAGTTGATGACTAGCTCCTGAATGAAATGGAGCACTCAGCAGCTACATAGAGCAAATTTGTTTTTCTCAGGTGACAAAACAAAAAAGATCTGGGCAAAAAGAAAAAGAATAATGGGCTTCTATTGATCAGGTGACCGTAACTCCAAATGAATAATGGATAATAGATCATGAACACATTCCTCAAGTCGACTTTACAGCTTGTTGCTGCCTCCGTGTGGCGAAAATAGTTAATATGCTGGAGATACTTTGTGTAGTCTCAAAGAGGGACTTCACTCATGGATTTAAGTAGTGCCATATTTTGTCGTGGGAGTTGCATATTGAGCTATTTTGTATTAAAAAATGCAAGCCTGAATAAGAAATCAAATAAGTAAGTCTCAATCTTGTATAAAAGCATTAAGTCCGGGGCTGCTGTACCAATGGTACAATATAAAATAGCTGCTTCTTGGTATTCAGCACACTTTCAGTAACATCGAAGCCTGGTGGAAGTAGCACAGCTAGCGAGCTAATGCCACATGTTTTAATGCTACACATGGTGACAAGATGACCGGGACCAAGAACCTGCTGCTCTAAGTGTTGTACCTCAAGGATGCGCTCCAACTCCAAAGCGCGTGACCCGACAAAAGTTACTGGTGCTGAATCAGCGTTATTGTGCGCAATATTAAAAAACATCCAATGAAACACACGCACATGCGTGCACAGGGACACACACACACACACACACACACACACACACACACACACACACACACACACACACACACACACACACACACACGCGGAGCAATCAGGGGTGCAGATGGTGCGCACAGATGAGGGGGAGCACGTGGTTTCGCCGAGCAGCACCACTTCCTCTCACGTTTTGGATTCCTTCACTTTTGGAGTTCCTCCGGTTGCTGCTGCGGGTACCAGCAGAGTGCTGAGCTGGACTCGGATACACCCTCACCTCAGCATCTCTCCAACACTGCAGCGACACAATAATAGAGTTTTCTCACTTCGCTCTTGCGGCTCCTCCTTGCATTCACTACTTGCAACCAAGTCCATTCCCGAGTTACCTGCTGCGCTGCAGGAGATCGTCCCCAGCGCGAGGACTCACGGATGGAGCTTTGAACTCTCCTTCCTCTGTACTGCAGCCGAACTGTGGATATTTGGATCCTCGCAGGTCCAAGGGGGCTGCGCGCTTTCGGGGGGGGCAAAGGCCAGTGCGATGCTGTGGATGTGACTTCAGACAACAGCTTCACCACGGTACAGTCCTGTAAAGCACGATGAAAGGTAGGCTCGCTCCTCGGATGAGGCACAGAGGCAGACATGAACCAAAGCACGCGCCGCGGTTTCATTGATCAGAATTGGAGCTATTTCTCTGCTCGTGCAATAATCCTGTCGCACTTTCTTTTTTTCTGGAGTCACTTTTCTGCCTCTTTCTCTCAGTTTGAGACGCGAGGAATGCGTGGGCTACATCTCTCGTCTGACATCTGGTTTCAATTAGGGGACTCTGCTTGGGATAGTTTTGCATCTGGCGGCTGCTGCCGCCGCTGCTGCTGCTGCTGCACATCAAACACTAACCTACACTCACAGAACTATTCACAACAGAGCAAAACTAAAAGAAACACATGGCAACAACGTCATCAAGACTGCACATACGAATGCGTTACGAGTCAGGCGCAACGCGATGTGTGCATTTTCTTCTCTTCTACACGAAAGACTCGTTGCACACGTTGGATTCAAAGTGTGGCTTAATGAAATCAGAGGCAGCTGAAGGGAACACTGATTCCGTTTAACTCCCGTGCATGAGCGGCTTTATTGTGGTGGATAATCACTCCGCGCGCGCATGCTCAGCCGCCAACCGGATCCTTCATCTGACGATGTGGTGCCTTTCCGCGCGTGTAAGGGAACGCAACATCAGAGGCAAAAACAGTGCGTGAGTCCTGGTGGCCATTGGTTAACAACTCGTGCATTTACATAAAGGTGTATTTTACGTTTGCCAGATGTGATTCTCATGCGGTGCCCTGATGTTTTGGGGATGTTGCCGAAGAACACCGTGCGTGTCAATCTCACCCTTCTCGCGAAGACGTTTATGGGTCAACAATATTACGTTGAACACACGACATGACTGCTGCCCCCTTGTGGTCCATGTTGGAATACTCGAACACAGCGTGGCATTGTGGACATGAATATGAATAACATCTTTAATGTGACTGCCGTGTTGCTTCTGTGCACGGAGAGGCGATGGGACGTGTTGTTGTAGGTTTGTAGTGGCTTTTATTTGTTTTGTGTAACTACATATTTTGCCTCCGAGTTTTCTTCTTCTTTTTTTTTTGGACAGCACTGTTGTTGACATGTGCAGGTATTTTGTAGGACCAACATGCACCTGTAAAGGTCTACAGTTTTCCTTCTTAACAGAGCTCCAAAGGCATCAGCAACCATGCTTTCTTCATTGTTGTGTTTGCTTGATTCCTAAGTATAGATGCACCACAAGAAAAGCACACAAAAAAACTGATTGAGCCTGTTCCAACAAAGTCCCTCTTTCATTTTTTTGAACTTCGGTTATTCCCCCATGCACTCATCCACTGATGAAAGCCATGCGATGTGGTTAAAAGCTTAGGATGTTGTTATAATGCTTGTTTGTCACACTGCAAACACTTGATTTATGAACAACAGATTTATTTTCACTCAATAAAGTTTATTCCTGTGGCGCATCAGTGGGCCCTTTGATGTTAACGTTGTTTAGTTTTGATGATTGACTAATAGCCACAACAGAGACAAACACCGATATTTTACAGGAAGCAAAAAGCACAACAGTCGGTCGTAATTTTCATAAAAGATATTGACCTAGTGTAATTCATCAGTCCCAGTGGGCACTCACCTGCAAGATGTTTACATTCAGCGGAGCTAATATTGGTCAGAATGTTAGAGTTTTGGTTATTATAGCAATTGTTTCAACAGCATTTTGAAGACTATATTCTAATATGAAGCAGCTGCTAACTATATTGCAAAGGTATTTAGTACTTCAAATGTACAGTTATGTGTAATTAAGACGCATAAATGCTGTTCACTTTTCTATATTCATCCCAGTTTTAAGAACGATGCCTCGACGTCTTTTAACCTGCAAAATCAGTGCTCGCTGGTATCCATTCAAGTGGTGTTGAGCAATCCCTCTTAGGTTTTACGGCCCCACCGCAGCAATATTAAACCCAAATGACAGAGGTTTGACTCATTTATCTATTTTTAAATCCACTTTGTTTTCAACCTTTTGGGCAAAAAGCAATGAACTCCATTTCCCCGAAAGGCCGTTGAAAAGCCAAACATACTTACGGTAACATTACCATTGTAATGAGGCACAATCGTGTTGCTTGGAGACACAAACAGGAAACCGAGTATTGGGGTTTTTGAGAAAAGGATTCCTCAAGTAAGTTGTGGTTTCAGATGATTTACAACTGTTTGGATCGTTCTGGTCACCTCTTAACTTCCCCTGCTCTCCGTCAGGAGATGTCGGCTCAAAAGTCACAGTCCTAGCTGTTAACCTCAGCAGGAGACATGCTATGCACACTCGAATAAGACAATGTCCCATGTTTTTATTCACCTTGTCACTATAAGGAACCCTTCTACACTTCTCACATTGCCACACCTCACTGCTTCTGGCATTTTAGAACAGATGAACCGATTTCTTTCCAGAAGATGTTTTTTTTTTTTTTTCCTTCATTTTTCATGACCATGGAAGATGGACGCTTGAAAAAAACGTCCCACAGACGTAAGAGCAGTTTGAGAGGAGATGACGCTCAGGGCCCGTCAGGTTCATGGGAGTCATCCCACCAAGTGAAGGAAAAAGAGCTTTGCAGCCAAGCACAATTATCTATGTGAAGATATGGTGGAATAAAGTCTACCTGAGCAGAGCATGAGGCCGCTCTCCCTCTGTGTGTGTGTGTGTGTGTGTGTGTGTGTGTGTGTGTGTGTTGTGTGTGATATTCATGCATGCGAGCGTGCCCCACTGCTCACAGCTGTTGCTCTGCAATGCTCTCACGTGGCGGGTACAGCTGATTGTTGCCGAAGAGCAGTGCCCAAACTCTGGTTCCCCCTCTTGGGTAAACACTGTTAGCTCTGTTTTCAGTTTAGCTAGCGGCTAACTCGCCATAGACATGTCGACGGCATTGAGGGGCGATCAAAATGCTCTCAACCTCAGAGCTTTCACTTTTAACATTGAGTACTGCACAAGTGATGGCTTCAGGGGACTTTTCCAGAGATGAAGCAAGTTCAAAGATGTGTATTTAAAAAGGACTAAATAGGGCTTAAAGGATTGGAATTGATTGAGTTGATTCTTGGAGATGGAACGAATAGCCTGTGTGCCACTTAAGAGCCTTTTCCGGAGCTTTCAACAGCATTTCACTGTCTTCATCAGTTGGCAGAAAACTGAGCAATGTGGGTTGTGGAGTTGCAAGTCCTTTCCCCCTTGGCAGGCTCTCTGTTGGGAGGCTTGGCTCTGAGTGTCTGGAGGTAGCGAGTCTGGATGGAGGGTCACCCACGATTGTTTTTCCTCCCCCAAGGTGGCGAGATTACATTCTGTATAACGTGGGATACTCTGCTTACGGTTGAGTGGATGCAAGGTTACACACAGTTTTTCTGTTCCTCTCTCTCCGTGTACACAAGCCGTGCAAAGAGATTCCCCGATGGGATTTATGTTGTAATGAACAGGTATTGCGGTGAGGAAAACTGAGGCTCATCAATTCAAAAAGGTTTTCCGACAACAAAACAGAACATATCCAGAGTCGAATTAGCTCGTACATAGACTGTGTCCCAGTTTCTTGTTGTTTTTTAAGTTTGAATGCATTGTGTTTAGTTCCATAGCTCATCATATCTTTAATTGAACATTAATTCTTTTTATTTCTGTGTTCTCCCTCCAGACGATTTTGCTGATGAGGAGGAGGTGCAGTCCTTTGGTTATAAGAGGTTCGGTGAGTATCAAGTGACTTCCTGCTGTGAACCATCACGGGTTCGTATCCCTTATGGCACATCCGGGATGCCAATTCTCCAAATAACTGCATAAAGAACATTTTTTCCAAATACAATATTTTGCTTGGCTGTAAAAATTCACAAGGTTAATAAAAGGCCACACCTCATTTCCCAGAAACCAAACTTATTTTTGGCTGCTACTTTCATTTTTAGTTCACTGTTACAGCAGATGGAGAGGAAAACCACAGTGTTCTGGGTGTTCCTGACCAGTGGCCTGACTTTGCAACCGTATCAGCATCTCAGTCTACTTTTGTTTCGCTCAGCACAAAACTACACATAATAACTTGGTCCAAAAACCAAAGAAATCTGTCGTGAAACGGGTCAGTGCTGATTTCCTTTTCTTCAAGTGTATCTGGTTCTGAGATCACAATTTTTCCCAGACAGGTTCATAATCTCACTCACTCATCTGGCAATAAAAAGTGTACCCATTGACCAGATGTTGGTACTTTCTCCAGCTGTGTGGAGCACGTTCAAAAATGTTACATTAACACATTCCTTGAGTGCGGGCGGATCTCCTGACACGAGCCACAGTCATTTCCCCGAGCAGAGGTTTTAGCGAAATACGCAAAACTTCTTAGGAAAACTAGCATTGAGATGTGATCCTCGGTCTCAAAAGACTGTTATGTTTCAGCATTAATATAGTTATTCAAGAAAATGCATGAGTTAGTGCCTCTGGCCCATGTACACAGGTCAGGGCAATGTCACCAAAAGCCACCACAGGGACACGGGTTACCTTGTGAGTCCGCCAGGTGTTTATATGTGCGTCCGTCTGTCACTTCAATAGCATCACGTTGAGATGAAAATGAAGGTCAAGTTTGAAGATGGGTGTGGTTTGAGCGAGGTCTGTTTCTTGAATACTCACCCTTCCATCATGCGGCTAATTTGCAACTACAATTTCCCACTGCTGTTCCTGGAAACTACAATTCGAGTCCAGTTTGACGCAGTATACGAGAATTACATGATATTGTACCTATGTTTAAAGTTCATTAAGGATATTAGCATCATAGGAAGTATTGTCTTTTTCTCTATATTCTGTATGATACACCACCTATCTACCGTAAACATTTTCTTAATTTCACTGTGTCCCACCGTCCCTGCATTTCGCTGCTTGCAGCAGTAGCTTCTGTAGCTTCAGTACCGTCCGTGTGATGTGTTTGTGTCTCTCGATAACGTTCTCCTGCTTCGGTCCCAGAACGGAAATCCAGTTTGAACACTTTGAGGTGAAACGGTCGGTCGCAGCGGTCGCTCTGATTTAAGAGGTTTATCAGAGCGTGTGTGTGATCCAGACGCTCTGCAGTCGTATGTCAGGAAGTGTGTGTGTGTGCAGTGGGAGTCCACATTGTGTGTCATCACAATGGATTTACACATTACACGTGTGTTTATTCAACTTTCTTTACAAGAAGAGCTTTAAGATGTTTGGCTTACAAAACTCTTTTTTTTTCATTTCTGTAAAATGTTGAAGAATTACTGGACACATATTTATGTTTAACATCTGTACTTTTGACTCTGGCTACTTGACCTCTGGCTACGAAGCAGCTGTACGGGAGCAAGGGCTGAAGCAACACTTCACCAAAAATGTGGCTGTTGAGTATCAAATACTGCTTAGAACAAGTCAAACGTTCACAGAAACATCTCCACTAATACAGCAACAACATACGGGTGAACCGTCGAGTTGCTCCTCCTGTTGTTGTTTTCTGTTGTTGTCGCTCCGTTCCTGTGTTCAGGGAGTTATTTTTAAAGCAATAGTTTGAGAAATTTAGGAACATTTTGCTTCTGATTGATACCACCCTCGTGTCCGTGTGTTCGGTATGGCACAAGAGCTTGGATGCAATTAGCCTAGCTTAGCATAAAGCCAGGAAACAGGGGGAAACAGCTAGCCTGGTGTGACTTTTTCTTAACAATCTACCCATCCGTCCGCTTCTGTGCAAGATCTCCACCGTAGTGATAACACGGCTCTCATAAGTCACGTGCTTGTTGTTTTTCCCGAAAATTACAAATTGTAGTTTTACTTTTCTGTTTGTGTACAAAAGAAGAAACTAGATAGAATGTGTCTATTAGTGAGCTTTGGAGGTGAACATATTCTTGAACTCCGGACAGAGCCTTGTTAGCTGTTACCCTGCTTCTGGTCTTAATGCTAAGCTAAGCTAATGGTCGTTGTTTTCTCCTGTTTCACATTCAACTTTATTGTCATTGCACAGAGTACAAGTACTGTGACTTGTACACATCTGTCCAGAGTGCAAAATGAGCAGTTAAGGTGCAGTGCAATGTGGTGGATAATATGATATAGACGGTATACAATCTTTTATGATCTCAATGCTAAGCTAAGCTAATCCCCATCTTGCTCTAAATCTAGTGCAGAGACATAAGAGTGATATCAATCTTCTCATCTCACTTTCAGCCATTGAAAAAAGTGTTATATTAGTAATAGTATTTTCTAAAAAAAAGCTTTAAATATTCCTTCCACATGTCATATGTTGGCTTACACACATTCTTGCGTGCTGGCAGAGAAATGGGCTTCTCGTGTGTCCTCAGTAAGGAGAGAAATGAAGTTCTTGACTCATTTTGACATCTGCTTTCCACAAGAGGTCTATTATCCCACCGAGAGCGTGTCCAAACCTGAGAAGTTGCTGAGCCACTTCCTGTGTCCACACTGGAAGTTTATTCAGTCCAAACCTATATAGTGAGAGGTGGAGCGGGAGAAGGCATTGTGGGCCTTCAGGGTCTGCGCTAGGGCTGCGCTGTGTCAGCAATGTGTCGGGGGAAGAGGGGGATGGAAAAAGAGAAGAAAATACAACCTCACGTGGAGATGATTTCGCGAAACGTAATTAATCTAAATATTTTACAACAGTTTTTATTTTTTTTATTTTAGTGTTCTTCTGTGTTTAGTTGTTACTTTTACCTTTTTAACATGTTGTATTTCTTTCTAATCCAAGGGGGAAACATTTGTCAACAGTTTTATTTTCGGCCGAGGAGTCGCATTCCTTGCTCGACCTATTTTTGGGAGCACAACAGCAAGTGGTTTTAATTTACGGGAACTTTATTACCAGAAAAGAATGTTTTGGGAATGCCTGCCTGTTACTTAAAGCCCCCTCCAGGGCATGACTGCATGCAGCTTGTGTTCCGTCGTCCTAATGAAAGATTACTCGCTCATGTTTTCAATAAAGAGCGCAGTGAGTCTGAGAGGGAAGAAAGACAGAGAAAACACTACTAGATCACAGAGAAGTAGAAGTTACCAAAAGGGTAACTCAAGGAAAGGCAAATAAAACAACACAGCGCACCGCTGGATTGACTTGTTGTTGATCTTATCGCGGACCCGCAGACCTGCAGGAGCTGTCTGTGACTGGTCAAAAGGATGGTGGGTCAATCCTGGATTGACCAATGACAGGCAGGCGGGAATGCTTCCCAGACACGACACAAATCAGTGCATCCTGGCAGGGGCCAGCGTAAAGATTGCCATGAGGATTTCTGTGGAAAGCGTTAGCGTGAGAGGATGGGAGGGGGGGGGGGGGTCAGCAGCAGGTCAGCTGAACAAAACCCTGCACTCAAGAGCAGCCCCTCTGTTCAACACCGAGCTTAACACAGATGATAATGACTCCGATACAGGTGGTGATGAAGATACATCTGCTGCAACGCATCTTATCAGTCAGTAGAGGCATGTGTTTACACAGCAGAGGCAAATCATCAAGAAACATGACTATTTCCGAGAATAAATTGGCATCAAGTTTTTGTTTTTCACTCTTTTTTTTCTTCCACTCGTTGCTGTTACGAAGCAGGATTACCGTTTTTCTTCTTTCTTCAGTTTTTCTTCAGTATTCTCATGAATTCATCCTGGACAATGTTCTGGTTCAGGCATAATTTATCTACCGCCAATGTTTGGTGCCAATACAGGAAAGTATTTTCCCTTTGTGCAATGAATAAAGTGCCACAGTTCACAATATATTGCATCCTGTTGCTTCCCCAGTGTTTGTGTATCTGAATGTGTGAACACATGGTGTACATATGTGAATTTCCAGGCTGTTCTCATACAGCTTTGGTAGCTTTATAATCATATGCAATGCCCCGTGTGAAATGAGACGTCGACATTGATTTATTTGTCACGTAGTTTCTGTTCTCTAATGCCACTTCCATACTTTTAACCCAACCAAGTGGTAATGCTGCTAAAATCTAACTCAATAGTTTCCTGTGAAGACGGAAGTCGTTTTTTTAAGAGACTGAGTGCATGTAACAAGCGGGAAAAGACACGTGTTGCTGGACATTCTTCGGAAAAGGCATGAAAAATAAGGAGCAACTTTTCGTAAAATATACAATCTGTGCTATGAGGATGTGTCAGATTATCGAGTGGTGGATGGGCCTGTAGTGCATCTTAGTTTCATACAAGAGACTCGAGTTAGAGACGTTAAACGTTACCATATCCCCAACCACAATAACTGCAGTAATCATATCCATAGTTTCAGTCCCTGAGTAAACCCCCTGGGCAACATTAGAATTAACTTGAACACATATTGAGCAAAAGCTCACATAAATCTAAATACAAAAGGGCGGTAGAGGGAGTTACATTTGGAGGACGCAGCAAGCAGTGCTCAGTATTGCTCTATGCAGATAGTATTTCAATTAAATTCAGTTTATTTTGTATTGACCAGAATCACAAATTACAAATTAGTCTCCAAGGGTTACGCAATCTGTACAAATACGACATCCCTGTCCCAGGACCTCACATTGGATCAGGAAAAAACGCTCTCAAAAAACAAAAACAAAACTTTTCACGGGGGGAAAAGTGAAAACCAAGTCGTGTATCACCGCCAAATATTTCATGTGGACTGCCTGGTGTCAGACAGAGAACATGTTCATATGTGGAACAGCATGTAACCCTTCATGGCTCCATTTGTTATCAAGCTTGGAGTTCAAAATGAGCTCCAGCTGCCTCGACTTCCATCTTATCTTTATAGCAGGCTCTTATTAAACACATAATGTACAGACATCGCTATGCAGATGTTAGAGACAGACCCCTGTTAACTCAATATGTCAATAAAAAAGGATTTCTCGTCTGAAACAAGACATTTCAGTGGAGTTTTTGTCAGTGAACAGTGTTAAATTTGGTTGAGTTGTTTTGACCGAAGTCGGCTTAACCACCTCATCAAACTTCTTCACACCATTTCGGGCTACGTGTCTCCGAGGGGTACGTCGGCCAAGGGTAACGACGCGCCTGCAACCAACTGTCGTCTGATCCGGTGTCTTTTTTCACATGATGTATGTTTGTGGAGCTCTGCTTTCCCTGCAGGTTTTGGCTCAATCACAAGAATAACACACACGAGTCCTGGAAGTGTCTGACTCCATTTTCTCCACTTGTCTCAGATATGCTGAAGAAGTTCTGCATGTGGCTCAGCTTCAGTGTTACACTTAATGGAGGTTTTCTTGGCTCCACACAGGGCCAACATCAACCTCTCTGCTTCCTCTCTTTGGAAAAAAAAAACCAACAAAAAAACAGCAGAAAGCGAGAATGAAGAATGTGTATTTTTCTTTGTGCAGTGAGTCAGTGCAGCTCACTGTCCGACTCGCAGACCGGCCAGCGCTGTGTTTGTTGCTCTGACTGTGATTACGTTGGCAACTCACAAGCACACCGCTCACGCGTCTTTCTTGTTTACACTTTAGTCCTGTTTTTTTTGTTTTTTTTATACTGAAAAATGTTGAGTGTTGTGCAAAAGAGCCAGCCTCGTGGAGGTTTTCTTAGTTCTTTCCTTTGACTCTCTCAAGTGTTTTAGATGACTGTTTCGAGTCAGGAATGTACATCTGCTGCAAAGGAAAGATATCAAAACCGCCCGATTGAACATACTCAACTTCACCGTGTTAGTTCAGCACAATAGTTCAGTGTTGGTTCACTACTCCAGTTGAACGGAGGTGAATAGAATTTAGAGCATGACACGATGTTCTTTTGTCTTTCCAGACACAGTGTCATGTTTTTTTTCCCCTCCAATATAATGCGACTACATGACACGCAAAGCGCTGAAAAAATGAATTCTCATGTTGCATGCAGGAACTCTGGTTGAAAGAAAATAGCTTGTACCTAAATGTCTCGCTTGAATCATGCATTAGAAAACTTTCGGCACAGACCACAGTGCAGCGACACCGGCCTGAGCTGGCAGCGAGGCCGCCTCCGTCGGCGTCTTACCCCAAGGAGTAAAGCCAGACTTGGCCGGGCGGCTGGCTGGGTCCACACCGTGCGGTTTCATTGGCTCGACTGGGCGATGACGCTTGCGAGTGGTGTGTGGTGATGGCAAGGAGCACAGCACCGACTCCTGCGTCTGATCATCAGGCTGGTGATCGTTGTTGCTGATTCCGTATCTTAAGTGCTTCCAGGGCGGGCCACACAGCATTTACAACCACACAGAAACCCAACTGCACAGATGGGCCGTGGCGTTCACTCCGCGCTTCTACTTGGCACACCCGAGCAGCGGTTTTTGGGTTTGCATGAATGTGTAATAATATATTCTTTACCCGCGTGACAAAATATGTCTCCGTTTATTTCTGTTTGTGTTTTTGTGGTGAGGTGGAGATCTGGAGGTGTCAGGCTGTCTGATTGATCTCACTGCGTACGATTTTTAAATGTCTTCCAAGTCACAGACAGTTCTTCGTTATGCGTCACTGAGGCAGCCACTAGAAACAAAATTGTTCCCTCGACTAACGTGGTCACAATTATGGATTTGTTTGGTTTTGATCACACTTGTATAATCCACGGTGCAACACAATTTTCCTGGCAGTGGGAAGATTATTTATTGAGATGTTGTGAGATCAGACGCTCAACACATTGCCACATGGAGGTTTCGGTCCGTAAATACAACATCCTGGAAGTTCTTTCTTAACGAGACTCTCTTGTGCACTTTTCCTAACCCTGTAAATGACTTAAACCAGTGACAGAAACTGTGATATATTTCATGTGGGTTTAGTTATCAAAGTGGCCAGTGCTTGTCCCATGTGGGTTCTTTTTATTATAATCCTGTTTCACGAGTTGGCAGACTATAATACTCACCGTGCCTTTGGAAGCAAGTATTAGCCATTCAGCTCATATTGGAGAGGTGTTTGTCAGGGTTGAGATCGACTTTTGAGCCGAACCTGGCAGACTGGAACTCAGATGATTAGTAATTTGGGGACATTTTGACATAGTTTTCCATACCAAAAACTAAAGATATAAGTACCCAGCAGTTAGTTTAATTTGCTTTTAAGCCCTACTGGCACCGTTCCATAACAGCTGACTGACATTTTTACAAGGAGCCTTTTTGTCAGATTTGTGAACAAGTAAATACTGAGACCAAATATGCCAAATGTCCTTGTTGGAGCTTGATATATCGAGGTGCTCTTCTTCTTCAAGCAGTGTTGTAATTGTCACTGAATAACGATACTTTTGTGAGTCCAGTTTGCTTCTTTCTGTACGTATTCATCTCTATAATAGCAGCCGATCGCTCTGCGCTGGCTGTGCTATTGTTTTCCTAATAAGCGGAAGCGCCACAGCTCAAAATTGCTTCAAATTACATAAACTTTTACCGAAAATTGGCCGCTAACCTTTCAAAGCGCAACCCATGAACAGCTTGACGTGACATAACCACTTTGATGATGTGTACCAGCGCTGCTTTAAACCTCTGCAAGTGTCTGCTCTATGATCTAGTTTAAACTCGCAGAGAGTTCACAGTAAATGTTTTATTGTTGGGAAGGCAGCTTTAGTGTAACTCTTGTTTATGGTAGCAACCTTCCACGGAGGCGAGTTTAGCTGCACAACGGATTAAATAGATACATAGTGAGGGCTGAAAAACATGTATTGAACATCTGAAGTCAAAGACGAGAGAGTAAATGCTCATTTGGTGTCACTGACAAGAGGAAAGTGAGGATCTACTCCCTCTTCTTTTCCCCTCTCTCTCTCTCTCTCTCTCTCTCTCTCTCTCTCGCTCGCTCGCTCTCTGAGAGGTTCACATGGTCCGGTTTTACTTAAAAAATTACCTCATCTCAACATGCCAACACTGGAACATGACCAGGAGGAGCCAGGGGGTCTCGAGTTCTCCTCTCAGGCCAATAAAGTTGGTTTATGGCTTCCATGTTTTTCTAAATTCATGGATGTGAACGCTGGTAATTTAAAGGCCTGTTTTAAAGGAGCGCATTTTCTTCCTGTAAATGTACAACATTTTAGTTTTAAATGAAAATGCTCGAGATGGGAGTCAAAACTTTGGAATGTTAAGTGCAGCAGATACTATAAAAAACATATTGATGGCCTAAGTGCAAAACCCCCAATCTGCAAAATGATCCAGGAAAAGTGGGGAAGAACTTTCTATCTTTTGGTATTTTGTATTATGTAGTGGGTTCTGCAAGAAAACAACAGTTTTGTATTAATATCATTTGATATGTGTAACAACTTAATATGAGGCTAAACTGAGTAACCTTGATCATGTTTAGTAAAACCATGGCATATTCATAACCAGTGCTCTCTTCTCATCACAGTTCTCTAAGTCATTGGTTCAGGTTCGGTTTTACAGCACAGACATATCAAATAAAAATCAATCATCTAGTAAAACCATCGAGATGCATAATCATTATTTAAAATGACAAGTGACAAAATACATGTAAAAAAATATTGCTTATATTAAATGAATAAGTTCTTAGTGGTTTTGCACAAGTGAACCTTCTCGCATGTGCGTGCTTTAACAACTTTCCTTTTTAAATAGTGTAAATGCAGGTGCAATTTCAGTTGCATTTTACAGCTTTCCCTGGGAGTATTAATTTTTAATGAAATTAAAAAAATATCCTGCCTGCCAACACCCATCTCTGCTTGCCAGCCCACGATGGACCGACATCACGTCGCTGAAACTTTATAAAAGCTGGGACTCCAACTGTTACTGTCCAAATCTCTCCATCCGCAGTGAGGCCAGAGACAAACAGTGGACCTGGATTTTAGTCTTTGATGGAAACTGCTGACTTTTTGATATCCAATCCTACCCTGCAAAGTATCCCGAATACAGGGGCCCATGCAGCTTTGTTTATGAGGCACACTTGCATGCTTAAAAGTCTGTTTCTTGATATTACTATAAAGGACCTATTTGTCATAATCTGTCTACTAACCAAGCACAGATGGGGTGACAAAACTTGATCTAATCGGCTCCATTTTCACTGTTTCATGGGATCTGAATCCCTCTTTTATAGACCATCATACTGTTTTCTCTACCAATTAGGCTGTTTGTGCCTTTTAGCACTTTGAAAAACAGCAGCCAGCTCAGCGATCAAGAAATGCACTAATAAAGTTTTCCCTCAGCAGTGAACTCTGTTCCACTGACGGATGCCATTTTTCTCCTTTCGCACGCTTCTGTCAACGGATTTATCACCGTTCATTTTTTTCCCAAATGTTTCACTCTTGTTGTTGCACAACTTCCACTGAACTTCCAACTTTCTATAAGCATGCCACGGTACTTTTGGGACTTGCAGTTATATACATTTTGCAGGTGAAAATGTAATATTTGAAAGTTTATAGATGGTATAAAGAGCAGGTGATGATAGGCATGATTGTAGTGGCTCTTAAGTAGTATATAAACATGTTAAAGAGATTATGCATGAAAATAGTCAAATACAAGCTAAGTGAATCGTTATTACAGAATGAGTGAAAGGCCCTGAAAATACTGTATTTGAATTGTGTCAGATAATGTTTCAGAGATCAGATATATGATCGTTCCTCAAATCAAGACAATGCCTCAGTCACATAGCTGGCCGTACGGAGACGTTTCTACCAGACTTTCCAAAAGCAACCATTGAGATCTTACTAATTTTAAAAAATAATAATAATTTGGGATGAGAAAAAGTTTAAAGATCCTTCTCTGCTTTCCCAATAACTTCAATGTCATGGATCATTTATATGATGCAACCCAGGTATACACTGCAAAATGCAGCTGTTGCCCATTTGCAACACAGGAAAAACAAGACGGAAAAAACTCCTCCACCTCCTCTCATCCCACCAGAGTCCTGCCTTCGGTCCCTTCGGCAAATGTCCCCGTCTTAATCATTTTTGTTCTGTCTTTTAGTAGGCCATATAATATAGAAGACTTGAGGGATAATAGCATACTAAAGAGGATGTTTTGCAGAGACGCCGGCCCATATTGCACTGTACATCCCAGTATGGTGTTTATGTTAAAGTCCGTGGCCACGGCCTTCAAAGGACACTGTTCAGCTTTGTCAGCTTTAGGCAATGTGTGTTTTGTGTGCATCTGTGTGAGTCTGTGTAATGAGGGCATATCATCCTGTTCAGACATTCAGTCATCCATATGTTATTTTTCTTTAACAACCCAACATGCAGATACAGGCGGCTGTAAACCACTGATCTCCTTACTCATCATGAGTAGCACGGAGAAGCTTTCTTATAAAAACACCCAAAATAGCCCACAGGAGGCAATGTTTAAAAAAAAAAAAAGGCAGCACTTTATTTGTATTCTTATGCTTGGCATGAGGGGATTATGTATCAACTGTTTGCGTGCGTCCTTTGATTTGGCTTCACTGTAACAAGGTCCAGATGTTCTAGAGGACCAGGGCCCGATTTAACGTTTCATAAACCTTTTCGCAGTAAGTGAACAAAAAAACCTGGCTCATGCTAGATCAGCAATGTAGGGACCTTAATGTCAGCGTAATTTGTCTAACTGGTAACTTCCTCTGTTTAAGAGTGTTTACTTGTTAACATTCCAGTCAGGATAGCTATCAGAGCACAGTACTCATTGCTCAATTAAAGGTCCAACATTATCTCAAGGAAGACGTCAGAAGTACCAGTTCTTTAAGTCCACCAGACAAGATTAATAAGTATAATTGCATGGAAGTAGAAGTCCATCAAGTACTTCATTTACCTCAATGTAAGTGAAGAACAGGGACAGGAAGTAACCAAACTAAACGGGAGTGAAGTAGAAATTGTCTGCTGAACAATGGTCCACCACTTTGATCCAGACATCTTATCAACTATTAGTTGACTGGCCATGACATTTTGTACAAGGTCACCATGAATCACAATGACTGTCATCAACCGCCACCTTCAGGCCCAAACCTCCGCGTCTCCAACACTTTACACATGGCTTTTACCAATAGCGTTTGCATCAGCCCCACACTGCTCACTGTTAACTATCAAATGTTAGCATGCTAACCCACTAAACTAAGATGGGGAACATGGGAATCACAAGCATGTTAAACATCAGCATTTAGCGCAAGAAAAGCCTGACAGAACCGCGTGCATGGCTGTAGCCTCTGTCTTGTACTTCCCCTTATTCTTTCTTTTTTCATATGAAATATTGAATACTGTCAACTAAACTGTCAATTAAATATTTTGATATGGGCGCCTCCATGGGAAATCGTATGCCTAGCCAAGACAGCATTATTATATGTCTGAGTTATACATTTATTGTAAGTCTTCATTAACTTAGTGATGAAAAAATCAAATCATTATTATTATTTTGTATCTGAAATTTGCAATGCATCCTTAGTGATCCACTGGGGTTTGTTTTATATGCATTTATATGTCTACTTGTGTCTGTTTGAGTTTCTTGAGGCATTTCTAGAACAAATTGTTTCAGTAAGGCTGATCAAATCTAAAACTGTAGCTTGAGCCAAAATGAGATGTAATTGTAGTTTTGACAGTTTGTATTTGCAGACATATACCACATAGTAACATAACTACTTCAAAGACAAAATATGTGTGTTCCCTTTGTAATTGTGAGACTGCATCCAGGAGTGAAGACGTATGGCCTGTCTGTGTGATCACATCCGGCTGTGGTCGCCACCGAGTTACTGTATGTAACTTAGTATTAACACTCTGCACAAAGGGCCTTCACACAAAAAGGCTCTCGTCTGTACAGGCTTTCTTTGTGTTGCCATGGAAGTTTCCACTGCCAGCCAGGAGTGAAACTGGGCATGCAGGCAAGTCTCATGGCAGGTACATGGAATAAGGGAATAAGTGTTGAGACATACTTTTTTTTTTTTTTGACTGACTCAGAGTCCAAATGAAATACAGCTGTTTTACAGACACCACTCTGGACTGCCCCCATCTTTCTCTCTGTGCCTCTTTCCGCGTTGTCGCTGTTTCTCTGAACTCTGTTTTTCAGTTTCTCAACAGTGAGCTAATTGACGTCGACAAAGCTGAACCACAACTGTCCATAACTTCTTTTAAGTATGAGTTATTTGTGCAACTTTCATGCTGGTCAGATACATTCCAGGAGATGCTCCAGAGATATTAGCTATGCTGGTGCTGTTAGCGTCAAAATAGCGTCTTTGTTACGTCACAGCAAGACTACTGAGTCTCTGCGAGACTGTACTTCACCACAAAGGTACTTTGAGTTGAATACTTGTATCAGCATGATGACACGCTCATAATGACATTTACATTATCTTAATGTTTAGGTGTTTTGTTTACCATGTGCACATATTAGTTTAGCTTGTTAGCATGCTTATATTTGCCGTCACTAAATATGAAGTACAGCTGAGGCTGATGGGTGTTAGCGTGAAATATTATTGGAAGCCTGGTGTCGCCTCCAGAAGAATTCACTTCGACAACTTCTCTTTTTCATAATTCACTTCGTCGATCACAGGTAAAGTAACAAGCTCTGCAGTTGCAAAGGCAGGTAGTCGTCCGGTCAACGCAGGTTGACCGTCTAAAACAACACCCGGAACAGCCGGAAGTTCAGCTCTTTAATACACGGTTTTCCGTCACCTACATATCATAAGCAAAGTAACATTTAATTGGCTCTAACCTGTCAAGAGGGGGAGAGTTCTGTGTTCTCATCTCTTCTCACAGAAAGGGACGTGCAACGTCCAGTCTGCTTCTCTCTAATGTCAACATACTGATAAACCGGTGTGTGTGTTCAGGAGTGCAGGCGTGTGACCAAAGTTCCCTTGAGAACAGAACATTTACCCATCATTTCCCATCAGAACAGAACATTTCTAGACACAACTACAGCTGTGTTGTACTGACCTTGCGAAACTAATCTGAACTTCACTAGACATGAATATGAAAAGCATCTACAGAAGTTTTTGATTTATATTATCATGGGTGTCATTAGTTTGAAGGTAATTTGACCATAAAGCAAAACATTTGATCAATTCAATGATTGACCCGATGATGGTGTACATGAATGTCAGGACCAGACGTCTTTAGATGTTTTATTCGATAAGTGAACATTCTGACCTGCCGGTGGCACTACAGTAATTGTCGGAGCAACACCACAGTCCGTTGGAGATTAGGAATGTATTTAGCTAATGAAAGGGTAATCTAGTCAGTTGTTGAGAAACAACATCGTCCCTTTGGTGGCATGCCTGAAAAGTAGTCATAAAATAAATGCTCGTGGATATTTATTTTGTCTTGGTCTATAAACTATCCCATTAATGATTATGTAAATACAAAAAAACAGGCCAAAGCTGGAGCTACATGGTTTTCACTGGACAGCTATAATATGTTAGGTCCAGTCTCCTTCATGTTACCTCTGCTCTTTCTACGCTTTGGTGGCATTTATGTACGTCTTGGGGATAATCTGGCTGGATTCCAGCTCGCTGATTAGGACGTCCTGGCCTCCGTCCAGCTTCTTAACTCTCGACAGGCTCCCCCTGTGTTCTGCAACGAGCCGTTGCGCTAAACAATGTGTTTCCAGTCCGCTCCTGACATGTATGTGTCAGCATGTTTATGTACTGTGGTAGTTTATGCGTGGACAGCAAGAAGTCCCAGTGGCCCTTTGGATATGAAACATGACACACAAGTGAGGTACATCATGGGGGCGTGTAGCACAAAGCTGAGGAAGCAGCACACGCAAAGAAGGTTTTCTCGTATGAAAATGTTCATGACTGTTATTATCTTTGCACAGATTGTACGATACTTTTGATTGTCTCAGGTTTGATTTAATGTGCTGGGTTATTGTCATTGGGTTAGATGGGGTTCTGTTTCAGAACGGTTTACTATAGTTTACCATGATTGTTACATTAACATACTGTTATCATCCTCTGTCGATGTAATTATGACAAAAGAAGCCATGAAATAACTACTTGTATGAATAAAAAACCCAAGTTTGGTTTTCTTTCTGGCTTCTGTGTAACAGTATAGTGCAGCTACTTACTTATATCTTTAATGTGTGCCACATTTCTGTTGCTTTTGCAAAATCCCTAATAACAGAAAACAGAAAACACTCCAGTGGGAAAATGTTGCGACCTTGGATGTTTCCCTGTTCGCTCAGTGGCAGCATCGTTGCTGTGAGAATGTGACAGTCAGGTTTGAAACGCGTCGCTGCCAAGTTCCACAACACAATATGTGATGTAGAACTCTAGAAACTTTAAAGGCAAAATCCTGACAGTTCAGGCTCTTTCATCTTTGGTTGTGATTTTACCATCACACACACATACTTTTCCCATGATGACTAAATAGCTCAGTCAGAATCCAAAGATGATGGAGCATTTTCCATTGCTGCCACGGAGTCAGAATTGCACTACTAAAAAAATATCAGATTCACAACGGAAAGTTTTCTAAATGGATGCAGCAGAACCATCTTTTTTTTTAGTATTATTATACCAAGCATTTTTCTTGAAAAAAACATGAAGATCAAAATGAGTTCAGTCATCAACACAATCTGAGACTACAGACTGATGACAGAAATGGTCATGTCACGGTCGTGCTTTCAAGATGTGAGTTTCATGATACAATCTGAATTACAGTGTAATAATAAAGGTATGTGAGGGCATTGTACCGAGAAGAATCTGTTGTTTTATGTTAGTAGTGAGGGGGGGGTTGTAGAAAACTTAACTATTGAAGCATGTAGATCGCCAATAGCCTGGGTGAAAGCCTTTTGGACTGTGAGAAAGTATTTGAAATTCAGTGACCCTGAAAGCACGAGAGACACACACATGATACTGCCAACATGTTCAAACTCTAATGAACACAGAAATACCCCCACCGCTTTGCTCTTGACCCAGAACCTGCAGACGGTCAGCTTGTTTACATGGATTGATGTTGTCCTTTAAGCAGCATGTGGTCAGGACCAGTGTGTGGTGGGGTAAGGGGGCAGGGGGTCGGGGGGGGGGGGGGTGTTTCTCTGATGGAGCTCTCCACACTGGCTCCCAACATGAGGCTCTCAGCACACATAAGGACAACAGCGGCCTGCATATCCATATCTGGGTCCAAGGCTGGGCCCCTTTGAGGCGGTCAGACGTGATGTTTGGACAGATGTGTGGGTCCAGTACCCCTCTGGTGGTCCGGGCCCACCCCTGACTGGGAAGGATGGAACCTCTTGTGGCTACACATTCAGTCCGATCACGGGTGACATGACTTAAAGGGACAGAGACAGGCCTCTGATACTCTAAAGTCACATGTTGAAGCTTCCCCCATGTGGAATCAAGTAATTTACCCAAAATGCCATGTTTTGTGTTTAAAATCAAAGCAAAATGGGGCACAAGCAGTCAAGTGATCAGATGGGTTGTAATCAAACCACCAGATTGCCCCCTCAAAAAACATTGGTTGCTTCTAAAGTAATGTTTTTTTTCGGTAAGGATGTCCTCGGAGTGAGGTGAACAGCGTCACTATGGTTTTGCACTTGGCGGCTCACGTTACGTAGACTTGGAAAGGAGAGGGGTGAGCGGAGGAGAAATCAGTTGGTTGCAATCTGCACCGACACCGCAGGATACCACCAAATCCCACTCACTGTCCTTTCAAGACAAGTTATACATAAAAAGTGCATTTTAAACCTTTGAGTCTATTTATTTCACAACCTTCTTGTCTGAAAAAGTGTTCCATGTTTCCAGAAATTCTCTCTTCTTCTATAATCTGATTTGAGATCTACACAAAGCTCTTCATTGCCTGTTGCGGAGCACCAGCTGCCCTCTCAGTCTACTTGCCAGAGGCTACATGGTCAGTTCCAATGAAGTCAAGTAAACATCCTGCCTATAGTACAATGTTTAACATTGTATCACATGGTGTTGGTTGTTCTCAGGACATAGGGTTAAGCCGAGTGAACATCTGTGACATGAATGCCCAGAGATTTGAATGCACTGAGGTTTGTAGGTCGGATGGCAACGAGGAACGAGACAGAAAGTGGAATGGCACTGTTTTGTCTCGGCTCCTCGGTCGTATGGCGAACACGTGTGCAGCATTTTTAAAGTTTCAGATTGAGTCATTTATTTATGAGGGCATATGTTTTCAGTTGATACTTGGCTGAAGAAAATCACTGCGTCTCCCACTTTGGACACGCAGTACTAAAGTTAGTTCTGAAATGAAAAACAATATCCCATTTTTGAGTGGAAACCTTTGGTTTGTTTTTATTAACTCCATGCTGCACAACATTTGAGTTACTACTGCTCAGACCTACTGAATACTGCGCACCGGTTCGTGACTCAAATTCTGTTATATGTTGCAGGAATTCAGGAAGGTACGGAGTGCACCAAGTGCAAAAATGACTGGGCGCTGAGGGCGGCTATTGCCCTGCTCTACGTGCTCTGTGCCCTGCTCACCATAGCAGTGGCCATCCTCGGATACAAAGGTAAATCCAAACTAAACCCAACTGTGTTTTTCTTGACCTCCTCAATACAGATTGTACAGCTGTGGTCACATGACTCAACTCCAACTACTGACTGACTAACAATCAGAGTGTGTTTCAGAGTCACAGTCTCTGGACTCACCTTCATAATTCCATTTCTTCAATATACACTGATATCCAATGGTTAAATTCTGCACAATTAAGACATCAATGTGGGATTAGATATCCTTGTATATAAATCTTGTGTTGTTTTAGCCTGATGTTGGACAGATTGTCCAGGATGTTTATACATACAAGGTCCCCAGAGGATGTCTCTCACTTGTTTTGTTCTCGCCCGTCGACCATGAGCCTCGTCTCTTTTGATTTAAACAGATAATTGACATCAAGACAGCAGAACGTGTCTGCATCTTTCGTCGCAAACTAAAAACACATCTTTTTCGACTACACCTTGAATAAGGAAGGTAGCGCAGTAGTAGCACTTTAGGAAAGATTTTCCCCTTACTTCTCCATCCTCTGCCCCCATGTGCAATCTTTCTCTATCTTTGTCTTTCTTTCTAAGGTGTGATGAAAGTCAAAGGGTCGTATCAATGCCACAGAATGGAAAACTAATTCCAAAACAAGTCAGAGAGCCTAGTCTAATAGTTACCACTCAAAGAGACTGCATTGACAGATCACATTGTTTAGTTTCAACTGAATATATATCTTTTGGAGATTGACAAGAGCTACAAATTGAACAGTTGATGTGCAACTTATACTTGCAACCGATTGTTTTGACGTGTCTCCCTGTTTAAAGCACGGCATTGATGTTAAAAAGAAACAGAAAGGAAGAGATCACAGGCTCCATGAAAAATATCCTCAAGCAAAAATTCATCCAAACCTACCTGTTCCACTGGCGCCCTGACCTGGACAGACACCACGGGGCATTCGTGCTGTGAGGAATTGATTTTCATTCAAAATATTATTGAGAAGTTAAGATCTAAATCTGAATGGTGCCCTGCTATAAGTGCTGTCAGGATTGTTTTGGGTTTCCTGCATTGGGTCTGTGTTTGCATGACGCTCATGTGATTTTGGTGGTTTGGCTCTAATGTCTACCAGATGACCATGCAGCGACTGCGCTGGTTGAAAAACCAAGAGATTGTATGGCTTGGTAGCAACTTGTTGTCTTATGAACCACAGGTTGACTCACAAAAGGCTCCAAGTGTCCACAATAGTTTGCATGAAAACCAGTGAAGGCTGGTTTCTGTGTGTTGCATTGTTTCCCTTCCACACGCTTTAAACTGCACATGCAGTAGTTTACCAGCAAATACAATCGATACAGCTTTCTGCACTAATCAACATCTCCGCTCCTGAGTCACTGAGGTTGTGCTCCTGCAGCATTGATCAGCATTAATCTGCTGGGTCTCATGTTGGGTAACTAAGTATAGCTCATAACCTCACAATAGGCAGCCAATAAGCTTTACTCAAATTAGCAACCTTATATAACTCAATAATGCTTTTTCAATACAGGAGTCTGGGGTAGATATACGTCACTGTTCTCAGGGGCCGGTTGTAATCTTGAATGAATGTTAAGGGCAACAAATACAGTATTTGTTACTTCTGAAAAAGATCCATAAGTTAGCATTTTAAAGGCCCAGAGAAAGAGAACAACAGCTCTTTAAAACAGGGACCGTTTGTTTTGTTTTTGTCCCAAGTGCGTGTTACTGTTTTGTGTTTTTGTCACTTCTGGAATGATAACAGTGAAAGCCAGGGTTGTTTTCCAGTGCAGTTTTTAGGCGCCCACATACCAAGAGAAAAACAAGCAATGGAGGAGAGGAGATAGACTCTTGTTGCAGATGTGAGGTGGACAGAAAAAGTAGAACCAGAGTCAGCGTGGCCTTGTGTGGTTTTAATCATGTGTTTGACATTGCTTACGCTCTTGAAGTTAAATTTCTGAATGAATTCCGAACATTTTGTATTGATCAACAGACACAGAGTTGCCCAGTTACAAAAAAAACCTAGGAAACTCCACGTGGTTCCACATCTTGCTTTCAAAATTGCCGTTTGAGTTTCCAGTTATTTACTGGAGAGAAATGAAGGCAACAGCACCCTCTGCTGTTCACAATCAGTTTAGCTTTTTCACGTCATGGTGTGATATTTATGTAAAAGCGGAGGAAGAAGTATTAAAAGGCTTTCTATCTATCTATCTATCTATCTATCTATCTATCTATCTATCTATCTATCTATCTATCTATCTATCTATCTATCTATCCAATAACAACTATTGTAAATATCTATTTATACCTTCTCGTTCATCTTTTATCAGTGGTCCAGAGAATGGACAATGTCACAGAAGGCATGCAGAATTATGGAGGCAAGATCAATGCTGTGGAGACAGACTTAAAGAAACTAGGTAAGTCTCATAACCATTTCTTTTTAACCTGGAAACTGTTAAGCTGGAAACAAAATTTGAAATGCAAGAAGGTGTTTTTTGACCAGGACATCTTACCATATTTTGGTGTTCTTTATTTTTTTTGTGTGTCACCTTTTTCAGATGACCAGACAGGAGAGAAGTCAGTTAATTCCACAGGTGACATTAAGACCTTTAAGTCCGATCTGGAGGCACTACAGAACCAACTCAACAATATTGCCCTCAGAGCAACCAGAAACAGGGATTTGCTGGACGGGCTTCAGATCACAGGCGATGATATGCAGAACGGCCACGTCTCCCTGCAGAGTTTTATGCAAGGCAACGAGGCCTCATTGCGTGGGGTCAACCAGACCTTGGCCTCCTACAGTGGCATGATTGACGACCTCCAGGCAGACACTGCACGGCTCCAGTCGGAGATACAGGGCCAGGTCAACGTGCAGAGTCAGACTCAGGTTAGTGTCAGTGCACTAAACATCACCCAATCCCAGCAGCGCAATCTGCTCAGCACGCTGCAGAAGACAGTGGAAGGCGCAGGCCAGGCGGTGCAGAAATTGAAAAATGACTATCAGGGTCTGCAGCAGACGGCCAAACAGACCCGGGCCGACACAGAGTGGCTGAAGGAAAAGGTCCAGAACCTCCAGGTTTTGGCAGCCAATAACTCAGCCCTGGCCCGTTCCAATGGAGAAACTCTGGATGATTTGGGGACTCAGCTCAGCACACTTGCCAGCCAGATCCAGAACACCTCCGCTCTCAATGAGGACCTTGGCCAGAGCCTGCATGAGCTGATGGACCACCAGAGAGACCACGATAACGCCACCTCATCGAAGTTTGATGAGATGGAGTCAAGGCTAGACAGACAGGAGAATGACATGGACCGCGTGACTAGAAACGTAAGCTTTGCCTCGCAGCTCCTCGGTGCGATCAGCTCCGACCTGAATGGCCTGAGGTCGTGCGCTGAGACAGTGATGCGACATTCAGACCTGTTACTGGGGCTGAATGATAGCATGACGGAGGCCAAGGCAGATAGCAAAGAGCTAAGCGCGCAGCAAGATGAGCTGGCAGGCAGGCTGGACAAAGAGGTCAGCAACCTCGCCATGGTGATGGAGGAGATGAAGATGGTGGACAGCAAGCACTCACAGCTCATCACCAACTTCACCATCCTGCAGGGTAAGAATACAAGACGTACTTGGTGTGTAAGATGAACACCAGTTTTCAGAATATCTCACGTACTCACGCAAACTGCTCCAAATGTTGACTTTACGCAATAAAAGGATTCAGATCTAAAAGAACCATAACGACTAAGTTTTGGATAAAGGGTCCTTTATACTCAAGTTTTACGCAGAGACGCAAGCACGCAAGACCCGCACGACCCGCAAGGGCCCTTTGCATAGTCCCGTAAGCCCTCTTGCGTGTTTGCGTGCGTCGCCCAAAATTTCGGACTATTTCTGGCTACGCGAGCCGTTCGCAGCCCGCAAGGCTCTGATTGGTCTGCTAACCGCATCCTTTCGCATTTCCGGTTTCATAGCATACTACCGCTGTTTTTAAAAGCCATAGCAGAAACACAAACAATGGATCCCGTTGAAGAACGTTTGGCTGAAGAGGTCCGCAAATTGCATTCATATAACTCGTCTTTGACGAAGTATAAGGACACGCAGATGGCGGTAAATTCCTAGAGGGAGATATCGGTGAACGTCGCAGGGGATAGTCGACTCTAAATGCTCGTTGCGCCACCTACTGTTCTGGCGTATGGAAAAGGCGGGAACTATAAACCAAAACGAGTCCGTCGATGCAACTGCGTGACCAGCCGCAGTTGTAGTTGCAATCGTGTATATCGCCCTTAACGCCTATGTCGGGTGTTGAGTACCCTACGACAATCAGCGAAATAATGGTTAACTAAAATTACCAAAGTAGATTTGTTTTAACATGTTAAAACCTTAATACATTCAGACTCACTCATCTGCTGTTGTTGTGTTTCAGGTCCACCAGGTCCAAGGGGCCTCAGGGGGGATAAGGGTCCACAGGGAACAGTGGGCCAGTCAGGACAAAAGGGCGATAAGGGAGACAAAGGGATGCCAGGTTTGGTGGGACCAAAAGGAGAGAAAGGTACTACTGGACCACCAGGTGTGACGGGTCCAAAGGGTCCTGTCGGGGCTCGGGGTCTACCAGGGACTAAAGGATCAAGAGGGCCTGGAGGTCGACCTGGAATCTCTGGGGAAAAAGGTGACTCTGGGGCTCCGGGGATTCCTGGTAGGGATGGACTATCAGGGTTGCCAGGACCACAAGGGCCACAGGGGCCCAGAGGAACCGCAGGAACTGCAGGGCTTGATGGTCTTCGTGGGCCTGTTGGACCCATCGGCCCTCCTGGTCCTCCAGGGCTACCAGGGCTACCTGCGCCTGTAACTCCTCTTTCAAAGCCACCTCAGCCAACACAGCCCGCTAAGATCCTTGAAACCCCCAAACCACCTCAACCCCCCAAACCACCTCAACCCCCCAAACCACCTCAACCCCCTAAACCACCTCAACCCTCTAAACCACCTCAACCCCCCAAAACAGGAGAGGAACCAGAAGGCTCCGTGTCCCGTCAGATCCAGCCCTCTGTCGCCACAGCTCCAGCGCCTGGTGAGTTAAATGTGGCCCATTCTTCGTACATTTTTACTAATTCTCATTCAACGTAGCGTATGATTTCACTTTTAATTTGTCATATTCTGTATGCAGGTTGCCCAGCTGAGTTCAGGAAGTTTAGAGATAGCTGCTATTACTTTTCTTCAGGTCCACAGAGGCTCAACTTTGACGAGTCCAACCAGTTTTGTACTAACAAGTCATCTCTAATGCTGATTATCAACGACAATGAGGAACAGGTAAACTAGATACGACCCCGGTAGTTACTTTAGTTTACTTTGTAAAGAATGAGACAAACCTAATTTTAAATCTGCAGACTGATTGTCCTCTCAAACATCTTTTTCTCCTTTATCCATAGGAATTTGTGAGAGATGCAATTGCAGGAAAAGGTTATTTCTGGCTGGGTCTTACTGACAGAATTGAGGAAAATGTATGGAAATGGGTGGATGGAACTTTGCCTGTTTTCAAGTGAGTAAACCTAAAAAATTGGTTTGAGAAATAGTGATGTTACGAAGCAGATGTAATTAATGTGTTGTTGTGATTCCTGGCTTTATTCTGTTCCAAACATATCAACATATTATTTATGTTTTATTTATTTATTATTTATTTATGTTGTTCCTCTTAGGAAGTGGAAGCCTGGACAGCCTGATAACTGGACGCATGGCCACGAAAACGGCGAGGACTGTGCTGGCCTTGTCCATAATGCCAACTGGAATGATTTCTACTGCACTGACCGCATCGGTTTCATCTGTGAACGTGCCTCTGACTGTCAGTGCCTTCTTTAAATGAGACCTTTTTGACAAATGATATTTATGTGTATTTGTGCGTTTTTATTCTATAGTGTTCCTCCTGTCAACAAATCCCATGAAAAGTTCACAATCAACAATGTGTTAGCTTGTCACATTAATTTCGGAATATATCCTGAAATCAGCTGAGCCCGATAGTTCTTAGCAAATGGTACTGACACTGTACAAGTAACCCCCTTTTGAGTAACACTGCATGAAAAGTAAGTGCTGATATGTATGATCACCAGGATGATGTCAATGGGATTTACTCTAAATATACCACATAGCCCAGTGACAAAAGCTGGAGCTTTTTACTGAATTGCATGGTCCTCATCAGTAGAGGGTGCTCAGATGCCCTGGAAATGAGGAAACTTGTTGTGCCCTTATGCCTGAAGTTTAATGACATCATTCTATGGTACAATGTTTTTACCTGTGTGTACTTCATCATTATGAGTTTGCAGATGTTCATATTTCATTGTTGCAGTTGCTATGGCTGTTAATATATCAGCCTGTGAGCATGCCATAAAGATGTTAAAACATACTTTATGTGTTCTCTTCACAGTGGAGGTTCCAGTTTTATAGCATCCAGAGAAGACAGTGTGAGCTGTCTCTGGGAGAATGGCGATGAGACTGAAGTTGAGGTTGAAGATGCGAGGATAATGAAGGACATGCGGAGGAGCGCTACATGACTAGAGGACTCTGATAAGTCCAGCTCAGTCAAGCGTCACTAAGACCTGGACTGGTCTTTGTCTTGAAGGCACTTTACAAGTATGCGGCAAAAGACATGCACAGACCGAGCCCATTCTTGTATTGATTTGATATTTGTACTGAAGGAAACATTTATTTAGGCTCTACTAAGTCAGCCGGTGTTGTACAGGTGTATCTGTAAATACTATTTCACAAAAGATACATTGTTGATTTGGATTGAAGCTCATATTGTTGTATTTCTTGGCTGCCTCTTATTCTTTACTCTTTCAAAAATATATTTCTTTTAGAAGATTGTGTTGTTAATAAAGTGGAACTATTTTTATACTGTCAACTACTTACAAATACTTACAAATACGCAACTGTGATGAGAAATAAGCTCCCGAGAAAATTATGAGGAATCACTCACCACCAGCAAATGCCTGCAAAATCCGATAATAAATCCAAATTTAATTTCATCTTTCTACAAATGTCTTTTTTTTCTTTTTGAGAATAGATGCTCAGTGTGAGCAGTGCTGCCCGTTTTATGAAGAACAGTATTTCTTAGATGTTAGACTGCCAGTATGATTTGTATTTGTTTGTTTTTGTAATATAGCCATCATATGCTGATTCAGTCATTTTGCCAAATACAATATGTGAAATATGTTACATGTTTAAAATTTGCATAATCCGTTGTTATTGTTGTATGATCAAACTTTTTCAATTAATATAATGCTTAAGGACTGAGTAGCATTTTGTAAACTGCTCAAGGCCCATTATGCCTTAATGCAATTACCAAGTTCCTATGGATCACAATAAAATGGTAAATAAACTGTGTGTGGAGTCAGTGCTGTTTGTCCTATGACATATGGTAATCAATGCATTTGGATGTTATGGTGCAAAAAAAGATGTTTTTGTTAATTACATGTTTACAAAAGCAAAACAAGCAAGGCAACTCCTAATTGATACATTACTTATATCAGACTAATGCACATCTGCTTACCTTTATTTATTTGTATTTTTTTTTAAATGATATATGTCGTTTTTAACATACCCAATCTCAAACAATCAGACGTTGGGGAATAATCCACGGGATCGAGAATCGAACCCGAGTCACTCTTGCAGGGAGGTGGCAGTGCTATAGCCACCTGTTTTGATAATATGTCTAATATCTAATGATATTGTAATAATTTAATGAACTTAATCTTTATATTTATGGAAGTTATGGAATAGCAGTACATAAAAGTAGAGGTGCGATACATTCTGTGTTTTTTTTTCTCTTTAGATGAGTGACTTGCTAACCATGGTCATTATTAAAAGGCTATGGGTAGTTAATTAACTACTGATTGATAACTAATTATTTTTTAAATGATCTCCTTCATATTATGTACTCAGACACATAGTTACATTAGTTGCAACGTAACTGTTGGGGAAAAGATTTAAAGAGTACATTTGTTTAAGAAGATTATGTGGTCAACGCAGGGTCAACGCGATGAGCTAACGTCACATGATCATCACCTGACGATGACATGTTTTTTAGGGCAATATGCAGCTTATGGTTAATTGTCTGTAACGTACAGTCAGTGCGGGCACGCTAATAGACGTGTGAATATTTCCTTAATGAAACTTGGTGACCACCGTTAGTTCAACACGCGACGGTCCGCTTCAATTACCCAGAATGCCTCGCTTGTTGCCGTCTGGCAAAGGAGTGACTTTGTAGAAAATAACCAGCCAGCTGCATTTGACGTTCATGAAGTCGTCGTTACTATGCACGTTAATCGTATGAAATAACATAAGACGGGGACGAAATTAACAGAGGAAGGTGAAGTCTGTTGTCGATACACCAGCAATGCCTCTCTTCGCGACGAACCCATTTGACCAAGATGCTGGTGAGTAATCACAACTGAAGGCTGTTTCCATTAGGCTAGCTGGAGTAGCTTCGATAATACAGCTTTGTATGTGATCATCAGCTGCCTGTCATTTTTATAATACCCTCTGGAGCTTTTGTAATAATGCTATACGACTGTGTTGTAGTAAATGTTGCGGTCTATACTAACTGACACGCTGTGGTCCATGTTTATTAATGTCTGTTTTGTTTGTTGTGATTTGCTCTGTTAGCCGAGGAGCACAGTCGGCTAACTAGCTTACACCCTCATATTATGTGGAGATTTAACTGTTAGCTAGCAGCAAATCACAAGATGCAAACGTTTATTTAAAGAGGTAATTGTATGTTATTAATATGTGTTTTTTTGGTTAAATGTTATATTATTTGTAAAGTTTATTTTTTTTCAATATTTGGTCAGGTTAAATTGTCAATAGACATGGAACAGCGATGTTGTCATCCGGGTAATTGAAGAAACGTTTACATGTTTACATTAACGTTAGTGAGCCTTCTGCCTCCTCCTCGTCTCACTGAATCCCATCGTGTGCTGTCTCCCCAATATGATGAGCATCTATCTCTCCGTTTGCTTTTTTCCCCCTCTTTGTTCTGTGTCGAGTGGTTCAACATGTCATTAGCATGTAACGGTACAGTGTGCAGTCGGTGGAAGAAGTGCACACAAACGCCCAACTCATTATGCAGTGCCAGATGAAGCAGGAAACAGTCCATGTTATTTCAGCTTGAGTGGTTATTTGCAGGCTCTTTTTTCTCTTTGTGTATAACTAAGCTGTTAATATCTGTGTTGGTGTAAGCAGGGGTCGAGGATGCAAATAAAATCCTCCAGTTATGGTCTTTGTAATCCAATATTGCAATGTCTATATAATAGCAATGATAATAACTTGTGAGTAGTCTTGCGGCAGCATTTTCAGCAATGTGAAGTAGTACTTAGCAGAGTGTAATGAAAACAGGTATCATCCAATGGGAACGCAGCAACAGTATAAATGTTATATCAACTTTATATCTTCACATGTATATAATATTATCACTTTTAATAGTGAATTTCTATGGAAACATGAGCGAGAGGAGAGCTCAACACCACTGAATGAAATACACTTAATGGCATATTCTTAATAGGCTCAAATAAACTGGAAATTGATACTGCCGATAGTTTCAACGCAAAAAACAAACTTGAGCTTCAGATTGGTATTTACTGCAAGTCTGTTGAATTGTTAGGGGCCTTCTGTTATTTTGTCTGTTTATGCTCAGTATGATTGTCAAAAAAGGAAATGATCACACAGACACAGTTTGCAACTACAAATGTGTGTTTCAAGAAGCTTTATTATTTTGGATCATAGGAGGATCCTCACCTCTTCTTTCTTCCTCTAAATAGAATGCATCATGAAAAATGTTTTTAGCATCTTTAACCTTTCCGCTTATATTGGTTGTTTTGCTTCTTTCCTGTAGAGAAAGCAACCAGTGAGATGAACACAGCTGAGGACTGGGGCCTCATTCTGGACATTTGTGATAAGATAGGGCAGTCACGCACTGGGTAAGTTGTGATATTATACCTGACACACAAACACATTTGTCAGACATTGCATGAAGTTTAGTTCAAGGTTTTTTTCAATCGTAAAACACACATAACCCAGGGTTGGGTGTAGAGCTCAGGGACCAGGTGCCCATGAATACATTGAAGATAAATATTGATAGGTTCATGTTCATAAAAAATGTATCTAGTGATGTATTCTATTAAACAGAGCTGGATTGATTTGTGGTCCTTACCAAGCAGTTACTCTCCACAGCCTTTTGATTGCTACTTTTCTGTTGCAGGCCTAAAGAATGTCTCCGCTCTATAATGAGAAGAGTCAACCATAAGGATCCTCATGTGGCCATGCAGGCATTGACTGTAAGCAGATTGTTAACAAACAATGTTTGATATAAGTGTTCAGCAATTGCTTGGTTCTTTGGGGTATCATGTAGTCTTCTTGTCATCTGTAATTAACCTTTCAATGAGATGTGCGCCAGTGGAGAAACCAACTTTCCTCGACGATAAATTATATCCTAATAAATGCTACATGTTTGTCACATATTGTCATGGATTAAATAATGAGTCTGATAAACTGTTTGTACCAAATGTCCTCACAGCTCCTTGGTGCTTGTGTCTCAAACTGTGGGAAGATATTCCACTTGGAGGTTTGCTCCAGAGAGTTTGCCAGTGAAGTCAGTAACGTCCTAAACAAGGTTTGTGATGTAATTTTTAATCTCAGGGTGTTGTCCACGTTAATTATGTTTGATAACTTAAAATTGGGTCATGCTGCATCCACCTCTCTTGTTTTTATGATGTGCCTTTTGTACGGTTGTCCCCCCAGGGCCACCCCAAAGTGTGTGAGAAGCTGAAAGCCCTGATGGTGGAGTGGGCAGAGGATTTCCGCAACGATCCCCAACTCAGTCTAATCTCAGCAATGATCAAGAATCTACGCGAGCAGGGTGTTACTTTCCCAGCTGTAGGGTCCCAGGTAGGTGTGTTGAGTGGGAATTTAGCATACTCTATGTGGAAAGTACATTTTTTAATCGCTTTATTTACGGTGGACTAGTGGTGAGTCAGATCCTTACCCTTCAACTGCAACATCCTCATTTCAACTGCATCAGAGGACTTTAGTTGTAGGCCGTGCTCCTCTCTTGCTTTCCCATATTTCATTGCCTAGTACAGGCAAAATGCTTAGTTGTTGATTCACATGAGCATGTGATTATCAATTTGTTTCACAGGCTGCAGAGCAAGCAAAAGCAAGCCCCGCTTTAGTGGCAAAGGATCCCTCCACCTCAACAAACAAAAAAGAAGAAGACGATTTGGCCAAAGGTAAGGAGACGTCTCACACACTAAAATGCTTATTTAGGGTTTTTAGCCTTGTTCTGGACACTGGGAACATTTTTTGTAATACTCTCACGTCAGTAGAGAAATGTATATGAAGAGGTGATTTTAAATATATGCACATGGTAACACCTATGTAATTCTTAATTTGTGTTTTATAAATCACATTTCCTTTCATCAATTTAGGAGGACCACATGATTTTACATATCCGTCTTTTTTGTGTGCAGCAATTGAACTGTCGCTGAAGGAGCAACGTCAGCAGCCGCAGACCTCCCTGTCGAGCCTCTACCCGAACACTTCCGGCCTACTCTCCTCGCACAAGTCCGACGGCAGGAAAGTCCGCGCCATCTACGACTTTGAGGCCGCTGAGGACAACGAGCTTACCTTCAAGTCGGGAGAAATCATCACTATCTTGGACGACAGGTGATTTTTTTACACACAGAAATGTGGGGAAAAGCAACATGCAAGGATTTATCGCATGACTCAAAGGATTGATCCTGAGCTTAGAAGAATCCTATAACTGTAAACTTAGCCAATGAGATCTGAATGCAGCACTGAGAAGACAACACTTTGAATCTATTGTTGGATTATTTCTGTGGGTTTCCTTTTTTTTTTTTTAATTTCAGTGACCCCAACTGGTGGAAAGGGGAAACATACCAGGGAGTGGGATTGTTCCCCTCTAACTTTGTCACAGCTGACCTCACTGCTGAGCCTGAGATGAGTGAGTACATTTTTAATAGAACATTCAGTCCATTAGCAATATTGCTTTATTGATCATAGAGTGGGAAACACTCTAACACTTGCATACAGCTGGTCAAACAATGCAAAGAACACAGTGCAATCAAGACAGTTGTCATCAACAGAAAGTGATGAGTGGGTTATCATATGCAGTAAATAGCAGCCACGCCTGTACTTCTGGAAAGGCACAGGATAAATTCTCTGATAGCAGTTTGTAGACGTTTCCTCCACTTGGAGAGAACGTTATGCAACACTTTCCATTTCTTGTACTTACTGCTTTATAACAATTGTCAGTGTCTGCTGTTTTTATACAGAATCTTTTTTTTGTAAGCCATTCATATGCGATATCTATGTGTGCCTCGTGCTTTTTTCTTTTTCACCATGCACATCGTGTGTGTGTGTGTGTGTGTGCTTGTGTGTGCGTTGTGTGTATGTTGCCACAAAAACTATTTATCTTTTAAAAATGTTTTGAAAAGAGTTTACACACTTGGTGGTACACACAGGTATCAACAGTTTAAATGTAGATCTTATATCTTGGTGTCATATTGTTATTTTTCAGTAATATATAAATTGTCAAAACCCCACAGAAAGGTGCAGGTCTTCTAGCGTAAATTATGTTTTTTCCAGCTCTGCTTTTTCGCAGTCTGGTAGGAGTTTGTCACGCTTCTTAATTACATTCAAATGTTTATTGCTTTGCCACATTTTTCATTTTATTGCTTGTTGCTTATTCATCATAGTCTTTGGCATGGTGCATCTGCAAGTGTGTCATCCCTCAAAACACTTACACACATGCTATCCTTGCTTTCTTTGCTCCGTTTATGTAAAACGCATCCAATGATCAAACATGATGAGGACATCTTGTGAGCGTTATTGGGTTGGGGCTTCCAACAAACAAACACCAAAACCTTTTGTCAATAGCTTGTATCAGATTGTAACTTTTGAACCAGTGTTTTAAACTAGTAACTAACCCTAACAATGTCCAGCCAGCGCATCCCGACCTTTTGAACCTGTCACTGATGGCTGCTGTTACATGGTTTTGCTGTCACTTTGAAATCTACAGTGAAGACGGAGAAGAAGACCGTACAGTTCAGTGAGGACATCCAGGTGGAGACCATAGAGCCCGAACAAGAACCTGTATTTATAGACGAAGTAAGTGTGAACACTTGCTTATTATGCATTTTCTGCCTTATTGAGATCTTACTGTTCCATTATGAAATTAAGGAGTTTTCTTCCAAAATGGGATCTGGCAAAAAATCTCCGACAAACAAAGGTGTCTCTGTTTTAGAAATATAAATTGGTGAATCTATTTGTTTTCCAACTGGATTGAACGATTCACTCATCACATATATCTGTAAAGTGACATCACATGATTATTTTAATCCTTCAGGACAAAATGGACCAACTACTGCAGATGATCCAGAGTGCAGATCCCACAGACAACCAGTCGGACAGCGTTGAGTTGCTACAGCTGGAAGGTAAACTGAACTCCGGGTTGATGCTTCATAAAGCCACTGAAAGTGAGATTAAAGTGCCGAAGCTAAACTAATTTTGGTTTTTAAAAGGTGGATGATTGTTGACGACAGACAAAATCGATAACTATTTGTTGTATTTAAACCAGGTGCTTGCAATCAAATGGGGCCCCTCATTGACCAGAAGTTGGAGGATATAGACAGGTACATTGAGTATTCAAACCTACACAGTTCAAGCGTTTTGTAAATATTTAGTGAAGAAAATCTAAATGCAATGTTCTGTTTGTTTCATCAGGAAGCACTCGGAGCTGTCGGAGCTGAATGTGAAGGTGATGGAAGCTCTGTCTTTGTATGCCAAGTTAATGAATGAAGATCCAGTTTACGCCATGTACGCCAAGCTCCAGAGCCAACAGTACTACATGCAGCAACCTGCCAACGCAGCACAACAGGTACAGCAACTCATGGGATTTTCACAGTAACTAATTGTATTTATTTTTTTAACTCTTTGTAACGCTCACTGTTCATGGTTTTGGCGTCAGGTCTATCCGGGTCAGCCCGCATCAGGCCCGTACGCCATGAGCGGCCCCGCGGTGCAGGGTTACACTGTTCCCATGGAGCAGCTTCCAGCTGGAACCCCCATCCCTGGTCAGCCGGCTCCCAGGTGAGTTTCACAAACCCCAGGAGCTTCCTTTTCTGGTTTACTATGCACATTACACGTTTGTGGCATTCACAAACCTCGCTGCACGTCATCCCAGTTTCTCCAGAGGATCGTTTCCATTTTTTGCTTTCTTTCTCAATCATGTACCATTTATCCATGTATAAAATATAGGCTAGCTTACTCAAAGCAGCAACATAATACCGCTCATCGAGAGCAGTGGTTCTCAACTGGGGGTACGTGAAGGCACATGAGGGCACGTGAGATTTATTTTAAATATATTTAAAATGAGCATCCATTAAAAAATCCTTTTAAAAAGAGTTATCTAATAAATATTCTATACGATATAAGTGTAAATTCCTAAACTGATTTGTATACATTCTGTATTAAATCAGAAACTGATGACACAGCGCTGTGTGTTACATCTGGTTTTCAACCAAAAATGCTTTGAACTGGTTAGGGGGTACTCCTAAAAAATATTTCACAGGGGTACCATCAGTGAAAAAAGCTTGAGAACCTCTCATTTAGAGAGTATTATTATTTCTTACTGGAAATTCTCAGAGATATGAGCCTAGTTCTGCAAATAGACTAGGTTCACCAGGTCACTGTGGCCTCACGTTCGTCCCATTCTTGTGATTGTGGTTTGTCGGGAAAATCTCGAGCAAATGTATTCAGACGTCCTCTCAAACCAACTAGAATTTGGTGGTCAAAGGTCACTGTGATCTCACTGTTATTTTTACTTTTCATATTTAATGATTCCACCGTGCTGTTGTGGTGTTGTTAACGTTCCTATATTCTTTTTCGTAGTGACGTTCATATGTACATGGGCCAGCCGCCAGTCTACACTGCAGCTCCAGGCAGCATGGCCCCAGCCGACCTCCAGTCCTACCAGCACCCAGCCAGCGGCCCCGGCCCGGCCCCGGGCATGACGCAGACGCCAAACTACAGCACCCCCTCTGGCCCGAGCATAGCACCTTCATCAGACCCCTCGCAGGCCCCTTACTTAGAGAAAGCCTTGCTATAGGGCCCGAGCTGACCGTTATCCTCACTCATAAACAACATGCACCAGACCTGATCAAATAGTGGTGGTAGACATTTGCTTTGCTTTTTCGTTTTGATTTGTGTGGAACACCAGATGGATGAAAACATTCATATAGAGTAGACTAAACGTGACACATGGCACGCTTTGTGTTGCTTCATCTGGCAGATAAATATATACAGTTACAGTTCTCGCTCCAGGTTTAGAAGTGATCGTGAGGCTTTGATTTGAAGAGCTCACACCAAGACACACACACGGTCTGAAAACAGACACGCTGTGTTCTTTCGATTCATTTCTGCATTTTCACTCATCTCAAATTCCTTTGCATGATTCGGATGTGAAGCCACAAACCAGCTTTCAGTTCCCTTTTATCTTGATTAAGTTTTGGTCATCATTCAAGCCTGGTCACTTCCAAATCTAGATCTGATAGCAGTATATGCATTGTCCAGTTTTTTGTACGGGACGTGACATTTATTGCTTATTAAGTTAAGATGAGACTATTGAGAAATTGTGGTTATGTTTTATTTAATGAGTCCTAGCTACATTATTTGGTACCAATTATAGAGAAAATGAGACAAACCTATTTCACTTAGGTTTGAAGTGAATTCATAAGAAGTTGATTAGGAATATATTTTTTAAAAATGGCTCAATTTAAACCCATGTGAATATTCATTCAAACTTTATTCCTCATCCTATATACATTTTTAAATGCTTGGCAGACTTACTGTTTGCGGACTCAAGACTTTTTAGGTGGTACTATCAATTAATTTGAAATCAGTTATTGCAACTGTTAAACTACAGTAGTTTACCTCAAATTAGTATCACATTTCACAGGTCCTGTAAAACCTCTGAGGACATTATGAAAACTATGGACAAACAAAATTGCTTAAACTCGAACTATAGCCAATTCAATCTTACCACAATATATAATCATTTTTTTTATATTTGTTAATGCAATTACTATTTGATCAAGTGTGAAACGCACTCCTTCTCACCACCCCTCAACATTTAAACTGGAGCTACACACACACACTTGCACACACTTAAACCAATCCATCACACATCCTCATCAGTGATAATGATATGAGAATTTACCTCCACTCACACACTTCTACGCCACAGCCTTTCACCCACTTAAAGCAACTGCATTGCTAATCGTGTCACAGAAAAGGTGGCATCAACATACTGATTTTTTAATTATTTTTATTCCAAAAAATGACTTTTAGCAGTGCTAAAAACTTTAGATTACTACATTCTGTATATGTCGGCAACTTTTAGAAGTACTGAAAACTGAAGCCACTTTTGTTTTTTTGCGAGGAGGAAAAAAGAAACCAGAGGAGTTCAAGCATGCACATAACTCTTGTATATATACTTTACCGAACGAGTAGTGGAGTCACATGATGACCTCATGGGTGGGCTGGCAGTTAGCACAGCTCCGGGTGTTCCTCTCAGCCTTGAAGGTGAACTCTGCAGTCATGACGTCCCTGCTGAGCTAACGGTGTAAAAGCCAAAGAGAACAAAGTGTGGGGGGGAAACAAGATCTGTTCCTTTTCTTCTTTTCTTAACATAGTCAACTGTGAACTTCATACTGCAGAGTTTTCCTTTTCAAACAGAGCATCTCTAGATCCTTGTGGGGGGATTTAGTGTTCGCTCCGTCTCCATTCAGGGGCTGTACTGACAGACGACGGACTCGGCTACTGAGGGGCGAGCTGTCTGAACCGCCTCAGTGTCTTTAAAAGCATCTCTTTAGTCAGTGTTGGAGTTTTTTTTGTTTTCTTTTGTAGTGCATTATAATTTATGTTATGATTATTGTTATGATGTTTTAAATGGAGAAGCAGTGCAGGATGTATGTATTCAGAGAAAAGCAGAGTATGTGATATTCATGCCTAACTTAGTTGTATATTTAAATTGCTCACATGAGGACGTGGACATTACTCAGTGTTTTATACATGCTTGTTGTACTGTAGCATCAAATGGTAATGTGAAAAACTGATTTAACTTCCCGAAACATTTCAATCCTTTCCCTTCTCAGAGTTGTCGAACACTAAAACAAATTCTACCTGAAGCAGAGCTGAATTGAGGTTTCATGATTCTAGAAGGCACAGTCAGGATTTATAAACAGCTCTTTTTCTGGGTCACCCTCAGCTATCAGTTACAGAGTCACTTTAATATCTAATATTGTACAAATCTACCGCTCACACCATAACTTTCCATGCTCTCCTATGGCTTCTATGTGTTCATAACTGGGTATGATGTCTATCAATATTGACTGGATTGCAAAATAATGAGGAAACGGGGACATTATTTATCTGTTAAGTATTGAATGGTGCTCCATGAAGGAATTATGAAGCAGTCTTAAATACGTTGAGCTCCGTTTTCAAGTTGCAAAACAAATTGGTGTATTGATCTGACATTTGTGTCTCTTTCAATTCCTCGAGATGCTTTCAGTGCTCCCCTGGTGCCACAATAAGAATTTAAAACCACTCCGTTTAAAGCTTTGATGCGTGGGACTTGGCAAACAAGAGGACTTTTTTTTTTTCCTTTTCCCCAGGACTTGATTTTTAACTTTAATATAGTTGCTTTGGGTTGCTGCCTTCAACTAAATGCAACAGTAAAATAGTGTTAATCTGTTTGATCAAAGAGGGCTGAACATATCAAATGTATAAAACGTAGCAGCTATTGCAGGAGCAGCTTCTTCGCCACACAACATCCAAACGTAACATCGTGTTGCACCACAGGGTTGGACTGCAGCCCACCCCCCATGTAACGTTATTGCACAGGATTGAGATGCTGCCTGTTTTTAAGTTTCAAACGTCCTTATTGTAAAGGTTTTGTCTAAACTTGTATCCTGCTGTTTATGTATTATTTTAACCATACTTATTAATTGGAATTCACAATAAAACCAGGCCAAATGTACAGACTGATATGAATGGCCTTGTTTTCCTGTTTTTAGAGCACTCTGTAGATACATAACACATATTTAATGGTGTAAGAAAACCATGAAAACATTTTTGTCATCCAGCTTTTACCATTGTGACGAACCCCTGTGCCACTGTGGCTGTTGTCCCTGCAGGTGGGCGGGGCAGAGGGTCATCAGGAGATTGGGAACACCTGGGCTCGTTAGCAGCACTGGCTTCACCTGGGCTGTTTGTGCCAGTGCCAGCTGTTAAAAGGCCCTCTGCTCTCAGCTAGTGTCTCTTTGTTCTAGGACACCGTTTGGCTCGTTGTTAAAAAATAATGGGTTGTCGCTACACTATACAACATTACATACACACTTTCCACTCATGCACTCACCCCCACTGCTCAAAGTACTGACTCCACACGCCATTGTTAGACTAAGTTGTGTTTTGTGCTAAAGTTAAATAAATCCTTTTTTTGTTAACTACTTGGTTGTGTGTATCTTCCTTTTTTTTTTGTCATGTCTGTGTGGCGCGGTTTGTGACACCACTACTGACGTGGTCTTACATTAGCACTCTTTTCTTTTCGAGTTAGAAACAGCTTTGATTATTTCACATCATTTCCTCAGTTCCTAAATTCAAAGCGGTGTGTTTTGTGTGATTCCTTGTGGAGAATCTCAGTTTTACACATCTGTCAGTTAAATTATCTAATTGATTAGTCAATAAGATGACTTTGGTCAAGGACGGGGCCCGTTGGCAGCCTGTTGAAGCAGAACGTGTCCTCTGCTTTGCCACTAGATGGTGGTGGTGTGTGTGTGTGCGCGCGTGTGCATGCGTGTGTGTGTGTGTGTGTGTGTGTCTGTGTGTGTGTGTGTTTGTATATTTGAGATCCAACCAGGCTGGATGGGACACATTTGTAACTTTTGCCTCACAGGAAGGCAGGTCAGTTTTTCCTCAGCAGCCAAAGATCAATGTCATGTGATTTACAAAGAGGAATTATTAAGATTCTCTTAATTTCATGTAACATTTTTCATTTCATACAGAAACTTGCTATTGTTGAACTTCTGTTCGGTGGTCAGCTGAGTGTGACTTTTTTTTTTCCTTCTTCTTTTCCTCAAATTTATTATGGGATGTGAGCGCTTGTTTTTTGCGAGCCCATAAAAGGACGAGCATGACCACCTCATTACCTCAGCAATAAAAGAATACAGCCTCCAGTGCAGTGTAAGCAGTGTCAGTGTGCAGAGTCCAACGGCTCCGCTGGCTCGTTTCGTGGGAGATGATTGTCAAAGTCTTTGGCTCCGGGTTCAGACCAGCAGCTGGTGTTCAGGGACCATGCCCTCGGGGAAGACGCTCAAGCTCATCCTGTATGAGGGGCTGCAGTTTGCGGCCCTCATCGTACCCATCTTTGTGGTCATGGAGAGGTTCGCCAGCCTCATACGTGACGTGAGGGGACGGGATCTAACGGCCTACTGGCTCGTGGTGGCGGTGTCTATCGCCTATGTGACCTCTGTGGCCCTGCTGGTGTGGGTTCCTCTGAAGTACCTGATCATGAAGCGGCGGAGCTTTATCTCCGAGGTCACGCAGTGGTGAGTAGAGCTGTAACCAATGTCACAGTGAGTAAGTGTCTACGTGAAGATGAAGCACCTAACCTTAAAGAAATAAAACAAACAAATCAAAGGGGTTAGAACACGAGACAGATTTAGTTTTTTTGGCATATTAAAACTGACTTGACAAGGAGAAGAAGACTTAAGTAACAATGCAGTCGTCAAGCGAAAAACCAAAGCCCCAAAATAAAAGGAGCAATACCACAAAAAAAAAACTATTTTGATACAAATAAGTCCTACTTTCAAAGTATTATCAGAGACATATTAGAATAAGCGGCCATGATAATGCAAAGTGTTCTATAGTTAATTGTAAGTAACAGCTGGGAAGGTAATCGTAACTTCTTTTTTCTGTTTAATCTTTAATCCCTCATACTATTTCATATTTATTAGGCATGCTCCTCTCAAACGCAGCTCCATTCAATACACTCACGAGTTTTAGTGCTGCACGTATAACTTAATGACCGGTAGCTTATGGTGGCTAATCTTAGCCAACTCTATCCAGATATTCTTTTAGAGTGTAACTGACATCACTGACAAAATTTTTTACGTCATCCCATTATTGTATCTTGGCCTTTGTTTGGAAAAAGTTACACGGTTTCACTTTAATCCACTTAGTAACCAGATAAATGTAATGATTAAAAGTGCAATATTTACTTCTGAAACATAGTGGAATACAATTATTTAGTAGCAAAAAAATGATCTAACAATTGTAATAATTTGTTTTTCAGGAGACCAACAGCGCTGGCGTATCTCGTCTTGTGCACATTTCCGTGCTTCGCTATTTTAATTGCCAGCTCCAAGGTAATGTCACCAGGATGTTCTTGTTTTTCTCAAATACATTTTATTTTCCATATTTAGAATAAAACAAAAACAACACAGAAACACTGTTGTCTTGTTTTTCAGGGTTTCTGTGTATTGTTTTTGTTTATTCACATCCGTGGGGCTGAGAAGGAAACCATCAAAGCCCTTACTTCTCTCCACCTGGGTTCACACTTAAAATATCACAAAACTTGATATTTATAAACACAAATCCATTCAAGCTGTTACAGCACACACCAACGCGGGCTCATGCAATTGCCACCGTGGCCTTTTTTATAAATTTAAAGCTGACGCGATTCAACTCAAAGAGTCGATGTGGCCGCTTCCATCAAATCCAAATGATCTTCAAGGCTACTGGGACTAGTGGGAGCCCATTTCTGACACTGTGATAAACTTTCTCAATATTTTTGACTTAATACCTCCAAATAATTAACAGAACTCTCAATATTTGATGTAGTATCTCAAAAATAATAAAAGATTCAAATTTTCTTTTGGATTCTATGTCATTATTTTGAGGTGCTTACTCATTTTCTCATTTTATTAACTTCCTGTCACCACAGTGGGGTGAAATGGGCTTCCATTATGTATCACTTTGGTTTCCTCACCTTCCAAATAATATTAATATTGTTAATGTTAGTAAGAGAAAGGCACATCCAATCAAGTGTTGTACTTCTTCTGGCGTTACTCCATCTAACACCCCACAGCCATGTCAGCACATCTCTGAAACATTAAGCCTGCTTTACTTCAGCTGGTATGACGGATCATTCTTGTCACAGTGGAGCACCTGTTGGTGTTCCGTCATGCTCCGGCGGGGTCCTTGAACAGGCGCATTTGTTGTAAACGGTTTTACGACCCCCGCGTGTGAGAGAATATGCTCAGAGCACTATTATTGTTCACTGAGTGATAGTTGACGCGGCCCTGCAGAGAAAAATGAAGGTGGCTTGCCACCAATTCTTCAGCCGCCTGAGATTTTGCTTCTCGAAGCAGCCATACGTTTTCTCATCGTCTACCGAGAGGGACTTTGGCACCATCGCAATTATCAGATAGAGAAGGAAAGTGTCCACCGTCTCATGACTCTCGGTCTGGGGTATTCAGTAACCCATCAGGAGCACAGCTGGTTGGCCATTAACCCAAACTTTAATACCCTCCACCACTCGAGAAAAGAATGTGAAACAATGTGCGACACAAGCAAGAACATAAAAAAGAGCTTCTGGCCACACAAACATTGGTTTGACATATTCATACATCTAATATTTCTTAATTGTGTTGTAAGGGCTTTCAGCAGCATCTTAACGTCCACAATGATGAGGTGATCAAATCGGATGGCTTCATAAAACTTGGCTCCTTGTTCTCAGTCCAGCCGAAATACCAGCATAGAGAGCTTCGATTTAGTTCCCTATCGCTTCATGTCTCATGATTTCCAAGTGGCAGATTGGGTCTTTCTACTATTGAATTCCCGTTTATTGTTGCTGTTATCGGTGGTCCTGCAGGTGCAGGTGGACGGAGGACTCCGGCTGGACCATTTCACCGAGTTGCCCGTTTCCTTGGTGCTCGTCTCCCTCATCTGTGTGGATGTTATAGAGAGAATTCGCCCCTGCAGGCTCATCGGACAATGTAAGTCTTGAAGTTTTTGTTATTACAAAAACACACAGTGATGTAGCTGTGTCTGCTCTGCTTTATCAGTGCGTATGTTTTAGATTGGTTTATATGTAATATCAAATGGCTCCAAGACTTTTCTGCTTAATGTTCTGTCACAGTCGGAAAAGTTTTAATTATTACATTTATTAAGGCTCCATGCCCGCACATTGTCACCAGCTCTAAATGTTATTACAGCAGGAACACCCTGGATTATTTTATTATGACAAGTCAAACAAAGTCTGCCGTGAAACAGGTGTGACTCATTCAACACTGGAGCTTTCTGCTCCAAACCGGTTTCATTTGGAAAAACTGATCACATATTCAGAATCTAAATGAAACATTATTAAAATGTAAAAAAAAAAAAAAGGCTTTCTTGAAACCTTAAAAGAAAAAAAATAATAAAGTACAGCATAATAAAGCTAGCTACGCTACAGTGTACTAAAACAGAAGTTAGAAAACAAAATGACACAATGAGGAAGTGTTCTAGTTCAGGCCAAAGAATACTCTGAATGTGTTGATGAGCTACAGAAGCTCTGCACAATCATAAAGCTAATGCACTCGACTACAGCACACTGCAATGAATCCTACACGTATGTTCTAATGTTCTGTTTAAACCGTTGTAGAGAGATGTTGACTCAACTTAACGGCCATTTTGAACATTTATTTGATGGTGTTGTAGAACTGCATCGTGCTGCACCGACATATGTTTCCTATTATTTTATCTAACCCGTTCATATCAAGGAGAGTAGACAAAATAACAGAGACACATAATGTCGGAATCGATTGACATGATGGAGCAAAACGAAAGAAGACAGGAACCAATGATCTTGACATTTGGCTGGAGCATACTCCCATTAAGGACAGCGTGTAGTATAACAGCTGATGCTGTGTGTGTGTGTGTGTGTGTGTGTGTGTGTGTGTGTGTGTGTGTGTGTGTGTGTGTGTGTGTGCGCGCTCTTGTCATTTTCAGCAGACGGCTTGGATTCCGACTTTGACATGTCGGGCCCCGTCCTCACGCAGCTGGAACAGGTGACCACTGTAACAGGCCAGCTGCATGCTGATGAAGGCCCGAACAGTTCAACCCCAGGCCACGCAGAGGTCAGGAATGGAAGCACCTCAGGCAGATGGCAGGAGCTCTCTGGCTCACCCGGCCGCTCGACATTTAGCTCACGAGCACCCGGCGCTGCCTACCTGTACTCCTCGCCCTCTCGCCGGCGCTCCTACTCCGGGCGGCTGGGCTTCCTGTGGAGGAGGGACAGGAGGTCAGAGGTGTTTGTGGATAGCTTCCTGTTCTGGCTTGACACTGTGGAGATGGTGAGAGTGGCAGGAGAGCCGTCGGTCTTCTACTCGGCCTGGGTGTTCCCCGTCTACATCCTGGCCTTCGTGTCGACTCTCCGGCTGGCCGTCACTCCTCACAACCCGCTGTTGTCTTCTGCTGGATTTGCTCTGCAGGACCTTCCTTTCCTCATCCTCCGAGTCGCTCTGATTGCCGTGTTTGGTTATGTAACTCCTGTGTTGTACCCGTTGAAAAATGTGCTGGTGAGCCTGACTTTTATCTACTTTACATTCCTGAGTAAGCTGAGGATTTTCAAAAGGCAGAGCATGTTTTGAGGAGGAGTGGAACCATCTGTGGTTAATGGAGGATCTGCTTTGATTGTACAGTCGCTGTGTTTATGTGCTGGTGATCAAGAGCAACGTGCTTTGAATTGTAACGGCTGCAAATGTATCATGTATCATTCTGGATTTGTATTATTTTTTTGTATGTGTATGTTGGAGTGTGCAGTAGCCAGCTGTCATTTTTCTGTCACATATTTGAATCTAAATGTATTTATTGATACATCATTTCATGTTTATCTGCTTGTTTTTTTGTATCTGTACATTTGTTACCATCCTGCAAAAAGTGATGAAAACAAAACCATTTCAAACAACCATAACTATGTTGAATAAATATCCTTTGTTTTAACGCAGGTGTAAACATTTTGACAACATTTTCATGTCAGCAATGGGTCAAATAACAGAATATTTTAATCAACCTTCAATCAGCTTGTATAAATGAATATGATGTTTTTCATATTAATATAAATAATTGCTCTTTAAGTTATTTCTGATTAATTCATATTATTATTAGTTCAAACACAACAGCTTTCACATCCTGACATAAAAATGCAAATATATCTCATGTTCTACATGAGCCTAAAAGCATTCATGTTTTTATTCCAGGTGAGTTTTAATTTTGTAACTTGTGAACACAATAAATGTACCTTGTGTTTAGTGCATGTAGAAATGAGTATTCACAATCTAAACACAAATATCAACATCATTCAAATTGCCACCACGTCGCTCGTTAGAATATTGAAAGTTTACAACTGACAAAGTTTATGGAAAACGTAACAAAAATGCTCCGTCCGATTATAAATGATTGTCCCAACACTTTGTTTCATCAGCTGCCCACTCAAGTCAGCTCAGAGTCCTGGGCCGCGTACCCAGCCATGGACGCTGTCTTCCTGGACGACACCACCATATGTATCCCTGCAGGATACATATATATCTTCACAGGATGAAGAAGACCTCACAGAATGACATTGTATTGATTTTCGGGAACGTTCCCCAGAACATGGCATGAAATTCCACTTGTATAGCATCATCTGCTATCGTTATGGTTTTCCACTGATTTATTGAGCTTTTTACTGTAATCTGTGGATGTGGTAAGAGATCAATACTCGTTACTCCTCTCAGCCACTACCAATCCGGTGTTTGCCCGTCTGATGGATGAGCCAGAGCTTCAGGTCAAAATGTTTAAAGGAATTTCCAAATCGGTGGCTGCTCTCTTTAAAAAATACCCCAAAAAATAAATGGAAAACATGAAGGGATTTGAAAAACAACAGCGAATGTCTCTGTTTCTATTGGATTTCTATTGTCTCCCTAATTTGGAAGATTTGCTAAATGCATTATTAATGATAAAATGGTACAAGGCCAGTGACGGGAGACTAGACAATCACACCAGAGCTGAATGAAAATTAAAATGAACTTCTCTTCATTTTCCACAGCCAGCATCATCCTCCCACTTAATAATTCATACTGTAATCTGCAAGACAGCATTAGTGCGTATTGCCTTATTACGGTCATTTTACAGTCCGGAGAGCACTTTTGTTATTCCCATGACAGAATAAATGCTCTGAATGATCAAAGAGAATATAATAAAGCTCTTTATCTGAGTCTGTAAGATACATGTTCAATTATAAAAGCTCTCTGAGGCGGAGGCTTTCATTTTCTTCTCCTCTTTTGTCTAACATAAATGTTTCATGCATGCTCAGAGAAGCTTTTAATTAATTCAGTTTTTAATATCCAAGATCCAAAAATCAGACATTTACTCCGTCTAATTTGATTGAATCAGATCAAAAATAAATGCAAAAAAAAAAAAAAATCGGAACTTTAGACTGATTGGCTCATCACGGCAAATCAACTAAAACAAAGACCTGTTTTTGATCAGCTGTCGATCAATCATTGCAGCTCTATTTATTTTAGCGTGGTACTCCACTTTGATCCATCTGAACAGCTATTGAATGGATCGCCATGAACTGTTGCGCAGACCTTCGTGACGAATCCAACTGAACTTGATGATTTCCCCAAATGTTTCCTCCACTGACCACGAGGCTCTCCACAACTGCAGACCCTTTTACAGTTTGTAAACGATGAGGATCAACCACCTCATGATGATGATTGTGAATGCAAGATATAACAATTTGATTTTCCGTAGCCGGGATCGATTAGTGAGCGGGTAGAATACAATCAGTGCTCTGATATTTAGTGGCTGGATGTACAGTATGTGACATGTGGAGAAGCTCAGCATACATGATATCTGTGGTCATGTGCCGAATGTTAAATGCCAAGATGTGGAGTCAGATTTTAGGCTGTATTGAGTTTTATTAAAGGCTACTATGATTGTGGTCCAGTGGTAGTCAACAGGTTTATCAGCTTGCAGCACATATACGCCGCCGGTGTTTCCGTTTCATGAGAAACCGTGTTAACTGGTGACTCAGCCGAATGCCTCGCGGTTGCCTTGTAGTGACAGTCTTCAAATACATTTGGAAAACACACTCATCTGTGTTTGTTATGTGCACCAATTATGATTGGCAGAAAACAAAAAGACATTTTGGGATCCCAAGCGGAGGAATCCTCTTGATTTCATTTTTCAGCAGACTTTCCGGACTAATGGATGGATTGCAATCCAATTAGTCACAGATACCCATTGTATTGACGTTTCATCATCATCATCATCACTTCGAACGTTTGATTATGCCATTTGGTTTATGACCTACCACTGCAAAACTAATGGCATTCCCATCAGCCTCAGCTGTTCTTTATGCTCATTGTAAGACAGTGTTAGCATGCTGATGTTAGCATGTTGGTCCATGTATGACTGTGCACAGGTAAATACTGAGAGATATACTGGGTACAGGTACTGTGCAGCAATACTCTCCGTCATGGTTTCCCTAAAAAGATTACCTTTAGTTAAAAAAAAAAACCTTTTTGACAGCCTCTCAGACGCTGTACTTTTAAAAAGTTGATTTGGAAACAGGTTGAATATTCTCATCGACTTTCTTCACTTCTGCCAAGAGGTTTTTGAAATCAATCATGGACAGAAATGAAAAGAGGGAATTTCTTTGCAGTGTGAAGCAGCAGTGGAAATGATCCCCTGTGCCTCCTCATCCCGCTCTCAAGGTAACATGAAAAACTACAGAGAGTGTGGCGACGGAGGGGAGAAATGACAAAACGTGAAGCAACAGTGGAGGGAGCAGACATTGTGTGGACTAAAAGATGAGGAGAGGGAGAAAGAGTAGGGGGGCGGGGGGGAGGGCGAGAGAGGACAGACAGAGTGATTGAGGAAGAAGAGGGGAGGGGAGACAGGGGGAGTGGCTGTTAGGAGGGGTGGAGGCTTTGTAAATCTGAGAGGCGAGGAGGCGCATTTGAATTCAGGCTGTGTGTCTTCTGCGCTAGCCGAATGTTACCTGCTCTAGCATGGCAACAGAGAGAGAGAGAGAGAGAGGCAGAGCGGTGAGTTCAGCTGCAGCCTCCACACACACACACACACACACACACACACACACACACACACACGCACACACTTGTACGCACACATGCATGCACAGTCACATCAGGAGTGCAAAGAGTGACTCAGGTAAGCAGGAAGGCTCCTGATGAGAGAAAACCCCTGAGAGAGGAAAGCGGCGAGGTGGAGTGAGAGACACTGGAGGAGGAGCTGAGAGCTGCGATTTTTGAGAAGGAAGAAAGAAGGGGAATCGCACAGAAACCGAAAATCTGGACTCCCAGTGTGGACTTACTGCACAAGGAAGGGACGGACTGGGATACAGGCAAGACGGATGTGGAGTGATGCGAGGGCTCTGATTGGATGAATCTGACAGACTAGAGAGCACTGAGACACACCCACAGAGAAGACAATTACATTTAGTTTTTGGAGCAAGATTATTCGGGGGGGGGCGAGAGGGGAGGGCTCAAAGTCGTGGCGAGGCTTTTTAGGGAGGTTTATCGATTGGGTGAGTCGGGACAGTGAGGGGCGAGGTGTGGTCGTGGGACGGTGGATAAAAGCAGGAGGACAGATGAACCACCTGTCCTTCTGACATGACGTGAGCACATCACGCACGTTGGCACCAGAAAGACAACGCGCACCTCAGACAGGTGCACGGGCCGGAGCACGGGACTCCAGATGCTACGAGACGTTCGCCGTCCGGATTCACCTGAACTCACCTGAGGATTGAGGACACCGCTCGTGAGAGGGACCAGCCGGCTGAAGCGCCAGGTGATCCTCCCCCTGAGGGACCCCGCGGACGCCAGAGAGACTTTCTCTTCTTCCAGGCGGCAATCAGGTGGACCACCTGGGCCATGAGGATCCGGTCTGTTCGCCTGGCCTGAGACGACCCGCCCCGGAGGCTCCATCGGCCTGTCCCCCAACTCCTGCCCCCTCCCCTCACCCACCTCCTCCACCCCTCCCCCCCCTCGCAACTGGATGTCTTGATGTATTGCTGTGGGCTGGGACACTGGCGGAGAGTGCAGTCCACCTATGTAAGTGACCATCGCAGCATGCTTTTGATCCCATAGCAACAGTGGAGCCCTGAGGCAGGGAGACGGGTCGATGCGTCTGTGCGTCTGTGTAGTCAGCAGTCACTTCCACAAACAACGCTGGCGATTCAGTCACATGTGTCGTCGGGGCGCCTTCTGCGTCTGCAGTGTGCAACCGTAACACGAGCGGCCGCGAGTGGGACTCTCACAACCTGTTATGCGCTCACTTCTCAGTGGCGGTCTTGGTGAGTTCTCCGCCCGGCTGCAGCTCGCTTAGGACAGACGCCGTCGTTGTCCGACGGCTCTCTGTATTGAGTACGAGACGTCGTGAAAATATAACCAAGGAGGCAATAACCTGTGTGTCATGGATTCACCTGAGGTTCCACCGTGAGGCAACAGTTTGATTTCAAGCAAAGATGAGGTGCGCGGCAGCTGCTTAGAAGAGCTGTTCCCCGCACATCTGTCCCGGCCGAGCTGTCTTGAGGAGCAGAGGAGCGAGGCGGGACAGACAGGTGCAGTTACCTCATGACAGGCCAGTTTTTACTGTCTTCTCAATGACAGAGAGGACGTCCACTCCTCTCCTCCACTTGCTTCTCTTCATTTCTTCTTGTCTTTCCACTTACTCCCTCTTCCTTTCCTTCCCGTCCTCCCCCTCCGGTCCACCAGTCCGTTCCATGCTTCGTCAGTACAGCCATTGTTGCTTTTTTCCCGTCACGTGTCTCCACAACCTCTGTTAAGTCCTGTTGCAGCTGATAACCATAGAGGCTCAGAGCTGTGCATTGTGTGATGGCGCTGACTGCGGAGGACCCTGTTGCGGCCACATTCCCACATGAAATAGGCTTACTGTCAGTCCCCAACACTGAATAGGCTGTCAGCGCAAAGCCTCGGAGATTATACATGCCGTTCTGCTGCGTGCAATGTGTGCCCACCTCAGCAACACGCCAGAAGAGAAACTTACAGAAAAGAGAGAGCCACTCACGGCTAAGAGCAGTGACACATCAAGAAGTCAGTTTAGCACCAGTACAAACTCTGGACCGGGCAAATGCATTTACATGTAAAGGAAAAAAGCGAAATCTAGATAATGTGTTGTTCTTGTGCACTGGGGCTTGAGAAGATGTTGATGAATGGTTAACGTGCTTCTGCCTAATGTGGTGCAAGTGCATTACTCATCAGTTAGTTTTACTCCATCTGCTGGCCTTTACAGTTTTCAATGATGTTGAAAAAAGATCAATGGAAATCACAACTTGGTTTATGACAGGGGTGCCTCCAAAGAAGAAAATACATTGTAATTAACAATCTATGTTTATTTTGTCAGACTTTTCTTTTATCTTTGCTTTTTAATTCTGGTCTTTGTAGTGAACACAACTCAAAAAAGGTTGAAACCCAGCAACAATAACACAACTTTCAACTTATCCAGCATACAATACCTTCCATTTAGAATTAAAAAAGGATTACCTTCAGTCTAAAGAGGAGTTTAAGACATGTTACTGCTCTCCGCTTTAGTTTCATGCCGTTCTCATGATGTCAGTGTCAGGACACGCTGCCCAACAGGTAAAACCTGTTCAACCCTAAATAAAAGTAAAGACATTGTCTCTTTTCATGTTTACTCATAGTATATAGTTACATCTTAGGCATGGTTGTTAAGCTTGTTTTTGTTCTGTTTGGTGAATTTGGTGTTAAATCTGAACGGTGCTTGTGTAGAGACACTGCAGCATGTTCTCAGAGCATGACCAGCATAGCCCGCTGACTTTTGTTTAATTTACAGGAAACACATTTAGCTCTTACCTCCAGGGTTTTTTTTTTATGGGGACACTTTTAGTTCCACATTTCATGTGCCGGATGCAGCATCGCTTGGATGTTTTGGACTGCAGAGGCAGTTGTGATTCCTCTCCTCCTGAAGCCGACTTCTGTCGAGGTGAATCTATGGACATTGATTATCACGCTGAATCAAAATCCTGTGGATTTGGTAAACACGCTGCGAGCTGTGGTCCGTATTGACTTTCCACACTCAACACTCACACCGCTATTTTCTACTTCGCTGGAGGCGATGGGATTGTAGATCCCAGATGAGTATCTGTGGAGGACCAAAAAAACTCTCCAGGGCTGCTCACTCTCACCGATTTATATATTTATTCTTCGAAATGCAGTTTAGAGAAGTAAAGGGGGTTACATGTTAGCTGCTGTCATTAGAGAATACCGTAATGGACTAGTTTCAAGTTATTTCATGTCACATGGACAACAATTGAAGAGAAGCAGGTGTTTGAAATGAAAAGTTTGGGTCTCAGGCTTCCTCTAAAAATGCTCATTAACATCTTTCCCTCCTAACTATAGACGGAGGCCATGTCCACACTTCTACGTTTCCATTTTGAAACGCGTGTCTTTTGCTATGTTGAGCTGAGAAAACGGAGGAGTTTGGAAAACGTTCCCGAGGACGGACGCATGTGAAAACCCTGTGTTTACAGTTCTGGTGTGGACGGTCGTAAACAGAGAAGTTTGGAAACGGAGACGTAAATACCCACGCCCGCTACTCGTTTGAGTCATAGCAGATACGAGTCCTTCCCGGCTCGCTGTTTCCACTTGCTTGAAAATATGTTACACTAATCTGATCACCTCTTGTCAGACATGAAATTGGTAAAGTATCAAATGAATGTTATGTCAGTCTTGTAAAGAGAGGTAATGAGTTATTCCCCGAAATGTTTAACCAGTCCTTTAAAAACACTACTTTTCTGTCCTTTGCTCCAGAGCTCCAAAGTCTTAAAACTGAGTTTGGTATTCGAGATTGGCAGATAGAGACATTCACCTGTATCTATTCTCTCAGTCCATCTCTGACAATCACCGTCATGGATTACGGTCCAAAAAGCGAGATGACACAAACACACAAATGTGCTTTTTTCAAATCTGTTTTGGGAACGTTACGGAGAAATATTGTGTGTTTCACAACAACCCACTCAATGTAACATGTTTTTTTTTCTCCTATAATCTCATGTTGAGGATCAGTAACCTGCCCTCCAATCTGTGTCTGCCTCGTGTACTGACTGGCCCTCTCCAGTCGTCTGTCCTCCTCCATCCTCACTCCCTCGCTCCCCATCCTGATATACTCACGATGCCGCCATCTCCCCGGCTCCACTCTCCTCGCCACATTCATCCCACCCTTCCTTTCCACTTCTCCTTTTCCATCCATCTCAATCTCTCCTCACCCAGATGTTAGGAGGGCAGGATTGGCCGTTTGCTGGCCCCAGCCTCCGGCATCATGGAGGAGGGGCATCTGCCAGATGTTTGGTTGCATATTCATACAGGGTTTATGAATCTGAAGAGAGCAGACGGCCTCTGAGAAGGAGCAGGAAGAGTAGGATCCAGGTGAACGACTGAAGAAAAACTTTTCTCCATGTTCTATTTCTGCCTCCGACGGGCACTTCTGGAGTTATCCTATCTGTGTTCCCTCTTCTCACTCCCACTCCTCCTCCTCCTCCTCCTCCTCGAGTCAGTTTTGGATCATGTTTAGCCGGGTGTGATTGGAGGGCGACGCTCCAGGCAGATGTAAATCTGGTGAGTGTTGTTGGCACGGGGGGCCAAGCGGTGGAGGACGTCAAATGAGAAGCTCGTCTCCGAGCGGGCTGCTGAAGGTGGACTTGAACCTGGGTGCGTGTGTTTGTGAGGACGCTGAGCGTTTCAGGAGCCGGGCCCTTGACCTCTCTGCCTGCGAGCCATGTCAAGAGCGCCCAAGAACAAAAATGTCTCGTGGGTGAGTACTGCCTCTCTGGCTGGCGGGTGGGGGGAGGAGACAGGGGATGGAGGGGGATTACAGGAGTTCAGTTCTAGTGGGGTTTTTTGAATTTGTTATCTTTGTATGTAAGTTCTCATAATGAAAGCTACATACATAGTTTATATATCAAGTATATTTAGGAGATTTTTATTCAAACACAGTTTAGGACCAAAATATGTCATGTGCTTTTTTAGGTTTAGTTAAGGATGTCAGTCAGTAACTGTTGTCTTTGATGGCTCTTTTTGCACATCTGCCTTCATGGGTCCAACAGCTGTGCGGTCAAAAGTATCCTGAAGCCTTCTGTGCTCTTCTCCGGCCTGCTTTACTCTATCCTGCCCAGCCAGCTGAGAAATAAAAGAACATTTGCAACAAAAAAAAAAAGAAGCCAAGGTGATTAGGCTCAAATCAGTGTGTGTGAAATGGGAGGGGCTTGCGTCTGCTGACAGTGCATGACGGCAGTGCACAGTTTAATGAAAATACTTTCTCGGTTACGTCCAATCGCAGGCAATGATGACATTTTTTTTGGTTTTTGTTGAGGGCAGATGTGTGGCTTCTAGCTGCGTGGACATAACGGAGGGCAGAGGTCTGGAGCTTTGCCTGAAATAGTGCGTGCCATCCATCTCTGCCTCAGCGACCCTGCACTTCTGTCCCCAGCTTGACAGCACACACACACACACACACACACACACACAGACACATATTCTGGTTGTAAGAAGCTTAGGGACAGATGTTTGTTTATGTATGTGTGAGAGCACATGTGCACATGAACACGTGTGCTGTGTAGAGTGAGATGACTCTGTCAGAAGATCTGTAAGAAGGCGTCGAGTGATACTGGCTCTTTGTCTTAAATATAATGTTTCTCATGGTTTTTCTTCCCGAAGCAAAATACATTACCATTTTCATTTTGAGGCCGCTTTCACGTTATGGCCCAAATATAAAGCACTTCCGCCTCTTGTGCAGCTTCGCTCCCGGTCAGGATGTTAGTTTCTAACTACTTAATACTTTAATCTCTCATAAGCTGTTACCTAAATACCGGGCAAAATAACTTTTGCAAAGACCGTGTGATTATTAAATCAGTTGATGATGAAGCCCGAGGCAGAAAAACACGTTCGGTTTGGTCTCATGATTGATCACAGTTTGTTATTGTGCTATTGGTCAAACTTCAACAAATCTCAACGACTCTGCTTTGTGCACGGCTGTGCACACAACGTGCAGGAGGAGACACATGGCAATATGCAAGATGGCATCTCGTATGTGGCAGCTTCCATTGATTGGTGCTCAAGGTATTTACTCTCAACTGTTTTTGTGTATTTGCATTGGAAGAAACCTTTCATTGTAAAATACGTCTTCATTATTTTAAGTGTAGGCTACACACTTGCAGGTCCAGAAATGAATCCTCACGTACTTGGAAGGTGCATAAAAAATGTACAGAGTGTGTGAATGCGCCAGCGGGTGTGAAGAATATCCCAGCTTCTTCATGTGTAGTCCATGGGTGGCTGGTTTCGGCAGCAAAGTGAGCGATCGTACCGTCTTATGCAACGACCTTACAGTTGCGCTTAGAGGGAGTCAAAGTAAGCAGGGACTCTGAGTGTTTTGTTGGCGCTGGAGGAGAGCTGGCTCTCACTGGAGGCGATTTTAGGTGTCATGAAACAGATTTCGTAAAGCCCCGCGTCTGGTTCGATCCCGGTTCATGGGCTAAATGCTGGGACCTTCCCTTTACGGTCTCCTCTTCTGTCACAGACGGCGAGATCACAGTGGTGTGACCTCTGATGGTGATGTCTTCCCCAGGCGTCGAGAACTTGAGAAGGATGTGTGTGCGGCGGCTGTGTGTATTGTAGGTCCAGATGTGTCTGTGACCCAGAGGTCAGTGTTACAGCTTCTTGCCGCACACTGTCACAGCCCGGCCCCCGCAGACGCCTGCCCAGAATGGCTTTCTTTCCATTCTCAGTCATGCAACAGTCATCTCTGCCCTTCGCCTCCGAAAGCTCTAATTTGAGATTGTATTTTTTTCACCATATCACCTGCTTGGCTGTCCGTCTGGGGCTCAGTGACAAATTGACCGAGCAGCTTTACTTACCTTTTGGCTGAAACGCGACGGGGGAAGCGCAACCCCTGAGCAAAACCGCATTGTAGAAGTGAATTATTGCTGCCGACTTTTTAAATGTCGGATTTCACAACAACTCAAACAAATTATCCCAAAATACAATCTAACTAAACAGGGAGAATAGATGCTGGCGAGGTCATCTAAAGGTCGAGCAGGGAGGCCAACGGCGAGGCGAGGACCCCTCTCGAGGACGACCACGTGGGTATGGGACCCCCACATGGACATGGGACCCCATTTAGGTCACTTTGTTGTTGTTTGGAGTGCAGGACCAGGACTCAGACGCAGATACGAAAGCCGGCTGAAGGATAGCGTGAGGGTGGCCAAACATGTCGTTAGCGAGCTGGCCGGAAAGACAATTTATTGCGCGATGGTCGCAAGAATACGTCCAAATAAAGTCCTCTGCCCATTTCAACAGTAATTTCCCCAAGGCTTAGAGGACGCCTCTTGGAGGGATAATGACACAAATGCATCCCTTTCCTCACTACTGGAGGCATATTTCCAGTCATTTTAGAGATACAGGAGTGTATAAGTTACCTCATAAAATAAAAATAAAAAAATCATTTTGCTGGGTCCATTATAGTCCGATTATACTGTCACCGATAGGATAGCTGGCAGCAGAGGAAGGAGCCGAGCGCAGATGAGGACAGGCAGAATGATTATTGCGATGAGTTTGAGTCATTAATTCAATATATGTTCTTTTTTATTGAGCATTGGCGCCAGTTTTGCCATGTGACCCCTTAGAAGGGATCAGTGTGACACCATTATAGATTATGATTTGATTGCGGTCGTGAATTGAGAGAAGTGGACCCAAAGTGTCATTTATCCTCCACAAATTGTTTTATTTCAAGGGTTGGTCTTGAAGGGATGAAAAGTATCCTTGAGAGAAAAACATCCGATCCAAACCATCATCTTGTCACGCGGTTGCAGATGTTCCTTTGGGTCTCTTGAGGGTGTGCCGACCCTCAGGTTGGAAACCATATGCCTCAAGGGTACTTTTCACTTTTTATGATCCATACTCGTTCGTCCCACTGAGAGCAGTAACACAGTAGATAAGATTAACAAAAAAATCAGTGGTGTGTGTGTAGGGCATGTGTGTGTGGTTGATACTTGGCAAGCAAGGAGTTTTAAGCAGTGACAAAGTGACACTAAACGAATGTGTTGAAGGCATATCACTATTTCGCTGTCGGGGGTGATGATGAGTAGATATGTCTCCATCGTTGTGTGTGGCACAAAAGAATTACGCCGTTTGTCATTTAATCTTCCTATTTTGGAGCCAGGCCATTATAATACTCCTGTTTGTGCAGCCAAACCCCAGGAAGTTGTTTGGATACACACACACACACACACACACACACACACACACACACACACACACACGCACACACGCACACGCACACACTAATCATCACCGCTTCACACAACGGAGGGAGCCAACTCTGCTCAACAACACGCATGAGACGCTCCACACTCTGCGTTACGTAACCCGCATGGACGGTGCGGACGGTTGGACACCTCCTTGGTCTGTTTGGAGCTCCAGGTCACAGCGCGCGGTGCGCGGCGCAACAGATGCCCCACGGATAAATAAGCCTTTAATACCCAGAGGACTCAGGAGAGGGTAACTCCACTCAACTCCCAACACAGCCTTAAGTGAAACCCCTCACGCAGCTCATCGGTGTCTCCGGCCGCGGTTTCTTGGGAACTATTTCTTCTTTACGCGCAAGACGGCGCTTAAAGAACGTCCTTTTGCGGCGTTCAACGGCATCCTCGGATACCTCCACCTGTTTCAGAGGTGACGCTCTGGCTCATGGCACACTTGTCCATGTCTCATTCACTGGGGCCAGTTAGTTGAACGATAATCTGATCTGGTCGTTACAACCGTGAGATAACCCCAGTGGACCGCTTTAACCGCCATGCCGCCCAAGAAAAAGGTAAAAAAAAAAAAATGCAGTATTCTGGTGTTTGCTTTTCGCGGGCACGCACGCTCTTGTGTGTGTGTGTGTGTGTGTGTGTGTGTGTGTGTGTGTGTGTGTGTGTGTGTGTGTGTGTGTGTGTGTGTGTGTGTGTGTGTGTGTGTGTGTGTGAACAGGAAGGGTAAGAGAATGCACCATCTGTTGCACTGTGCGTTAATCCTTGTGTGAGGCCTTTCCACATCATTGCGCTCACTGAAACAGTCACAGTATGCAGGGCAGAGATGCAGATCCACATGCTGCATGTATCATGTCATGTGTCCAGCTGAAAATTAGAGAGAGTTGCATAACCAATGACCTGTGAAGATTAGATGGATTCAATCTCCTTCCCTTTCACTCACTCTTGGACTCGCTGTCGAACTCGCTGGCGTTTTGGAACTGAACCAGTGCTCATGCTCCTCCTCATGCTGTGCAAGCGATCAATGCGCATGCTGATGTCATGATGTGCATCTTTCTTACCTGAGACAAATAGTTTAACCCATATTTCTTTCATCATTTGCCTGAAAAAGTATAATCAATCCCAATCTCAAACACATGCAGAGAGAGAACTGATCTGTTTTAATGAGAAACTTCTCCTTTGTGCTTCTAATGCATTACCTTTGCACTCAAGTCACAGAGCGACGCATCTGTGAATCTTTGAAATACCCTGAAGGGTTGTTTAATGACACTTACTGCTGTTATGAAGGTGAATGCAGAACCCTTAAAGACTCTTCAAGCCATCTGGTTGAAGAAATATTCCGTCTGCTGCACAATAATCTTGCCATTTTTGTTGTCGCTGCCAGCTTTAGTTCGTAATCCAAGGAAAGAAAATAGCTGCAAATAACATGTTGTAAATTCTCTTAATTTACTGTGAACCATGTCTGTCTATGTCCATATTTGAATTTTTTTTTGTGTTGTTCAAAACTTGCAGGAGCTTGAGTCTTACTGGCTCATTGCAAAGGAACTCAACTTGAGAAACAACAACAAAAATGCTATTTTTTTCCAGCTCTACAACTTAATTTAAATCTCGCCGGTCTTGTTTGTTGCTGCAGCAGTTTCCGGTGAAAAGGCTAAAGAAAAACCACATGGCTAGACCTGCTGAGCACCAAACAGAAGGCAGACATAGTGGAGCATTTAGCGGCTTAAGAGTATTTATTTCCCTTTAAGGAGACCAAAAACAGAGCTGTTCAGATGCCATGTTTCCCTCCCCAATACTGCTTCTCAAGTTCTGTATCTGTCAGTATCAACACCAAAGTGCAAAAAATACATAAATAAATAAATATCTATATATCTATATATATACATATATGTATATAATATTGTGAGTATATATAACAGTATACTAATAACCCTTTAAGACGTGATATGAATGCATGGCACCATAACAATAGCCAGAGCAGTGTAACATTAGCCGGAGCTCACAAAATGTCAAAACAACGATAGCATTGTTGTTGCCTGTGAAATGTTGACCAAATGTGGACATTTTGCTCGCTCTGGCTAACATTACAATATCCGCTATCTGTACTGTTCATGTTAAGTTAATACCGTGTTTGCTGGCCACGAAATCAGTAATTGCAGGTTTAAGGATTCTTGAGATACGTTCAGAACAACATTAATTGTCACAAAACATTTTTCAAATATCTCTTGGGTTTTTACTAAAACAGATCATGATCGGCTGTGACTCGGATGTAACGGTAACACACAAGAGTCACAAAGTGCAGCTTGTGGAAAGCCTCACCGTCTCTGGCCGGTATAGTCTCTGGCCTACTGTCTTGCATTACCGTGTGCTGGATCGTGCTGCTTGTTACCTAGAATAGGAAAAGCCTCTTAGTAGATGTGCCTTCAGGCATTACATCCAGATACCTGCTTTCCTTCCAGACAGGAAGTGGAGCTCTAGGACAAGTAGACCTGTTTTCTCTGGGGTTCTCTATTTCCAAGTTGATGATAGTATTTACATATCAATCTTTTTTTGTGTTGAGCCTCTCAAAACAATGTTCTCAATGGTGTGCACACTGCAGAAGAGTGACAGAGGTCCCAGCAGTAGTGGTGGTTTAATAATTGCCTCAGTGCAATTAAGTAAAAGAGGATCATAACAAGCAATATGTTTTTGTTTTTTTTACCCTCCTTATATCAGCAGTAATCATGTTGCATCAGAATGTGCCATGCAGAAGAGCACAGAGACTTGCTCTCTGTGAACGATGAATGGGAGATGAAATGTATCTATTACAAGAGCCGAGCAAGCCAGAAATGAAGTTGTACGGATGATATTAATGCAGCTATCATATCTCTATCTGATGACTGCAGGGAGTTTGAGACCATGCGGTCTGTGAGGACGTTGCATTTGTCTCTCTCGCTCTAAATCCTGGATTGACGCATGCTATCTTAATCTCCTTAAGCAGAGACAATCATGACCCAGAGAGAGAGAGAGGAGCCCAAATACTCAACCCTCCCCACCCCTTCTGATTTTTTTTCCAATTTGTTCTTTGGTGCTGCAATTGTCTTCCAGGCAAAAATCCTATTTTTCATTTTCGTGTTTCTTCAAATGTCTCTCTGTAGAAGTAAATGATTTTTATGATTAGTCGTCAACAGCAAAATAATATGTGAACCGTATATAATGTTTAAAAAATGCTGTAACTCTTTCATCATTACATTTAAATAAGAGTAAGTGTAAGGCCAGAAACAATGTGGTTATGCGGGATACTCTGGATCATAAATACGTTTCATATCGGCTTCGTACTCTGCCTGAAGAAATGCACAACGACGCCTGATTAATGTTGTACACAATTGGTAAAGTTTAAGCAACAACACAACTTATTTATGGGTTGAAAAAAGATCACGGTTTGTGTTAAAATGAGAATATAACAAAGTGAACTAACTGCTGTAACTACGTAGCGGTTGCCTGAATAAAAGTTGTGTGTTTGTTGGACCAGCCCGCTCTCCCTCGCTGGACTTCTCACTTACATCATGTTGTTATGAGCGTCTAATAATGATGTTGCTAGAGTTGCTAAAAAAAAAAGCCTGGTGCGCCTCATAGAGAGCGGAAAGAGTCAGATTGTTCAAAGTTTATGAGAAATTGACCTTACTTCTCACTTAATTTATTACCTCAGTTAATATTGTAAACATGACTTTATGCTCAGAGTAGCTATGTTTAAGACTTCTTCAATACAGAATGATGCTCATTTAGTGAATGATGATCCCATTTAGAGGAAAATAGACCATAGCGCGTAGTAGGGCGGGCTTACTCTGCTTTACAGGTCGCTACGCTACCAGAGCTGTGTACGGCGTCTCTGCGTCACTCCTCTGCAGGCCAAATATGATATTGTTTGTTCACTGGTTGCAAAATGGCAAGATGGCAGCGGCCGAATCGCCAAACTCGAGGCTTCATAATGGCAGTCCATACACCAATGGGTGACACCAATGGGTGACATCAGGATGAATACATCTGCTTCTTATATACAGTCTATGGTCTCAAACAGACACTTAAGTATACTTCATCATGATATCACGGCAAGAGAATATTTTAAATGTGTCAGCTTGAAACAATAAAAAGTCAGGCAAAGTTTCCATCCAGCCTTTTAAGCTAACGTTAGCTTAAATAACTAGTTAGCAACAGTTGTCCACAAAATCCACGACTGTTGAGTAGAAATGGAAACTTTGCCTTTATCTACCTCCTTCTGAATTCAAGGAGGCATTGTTTTAAAAAAAAAGTGTTTATGGGAGAAAGGAAAAGTGTAACAGGTGTAGCAATCCAACCCATATGAACATACTGTGCAAACATAAATCCCTTTTAGCGCAGCACAGATCCGCTGAAACTCTTGATCTATAATTGGGGATCTAAAGGGCCGTGATGCAGCCTTTAACTCCACAGACGTAAGCTGGTGCCAAAGTAAAGGTGGCGGTGCCAGCCCGGCCCGGCCATATCTGCTCCACGGTAGCATCAGGCAGAGGGCACAGAGCCAGTCTCCTTCAGACAGATGATGCAGAGCAGCTGATTAGTCGAGGCTTGGAGGAAACCGGACACACGCTGCATGTTAATGAAGCAGAGATAGAGCAACGAAATCAGCACGAGCACATTAAAGTCAATGTGCAGCAGCTAAACTGCAAGAGGATTGGTGTTCATCAGGTGGGATTTCACTGTTCCGCTGCAGCAGAAATACAAAGGAAATATTTATCGGCGAAAATTAGGAAAAAAATGCAGCTCGGGAGGAATGCAGCGTTTTTGTCCGAATCGACGAAAGGTTCACCAGCAAGATTTTAATGATGTGTATTCATTTAAAACGTGTATGTTTCTGCAGATCAACTAAAATATCCTGAGATATGAGTAAATATAATCCAGTTTTGATCTTTTCTCATGAAAAATAATGTTCCTGTTCAAACACCAGATCAAAGCACAGGCTGATCTCCAATAGAGTTGTGAATGGGGGGAGGCCTTTTGGCATTCGCAGCTTTAGAAATAATATTTCTGTACATTTGAAGCAAAGACAATTTTAAGTAGCTGGCAGATGGAGGCGGTCTGAATCTTTTATCTGTAAATTCCTGTGGGCATTTTTGCAGAATTTACACAAGTAAGCAGCAACTGACATTATTGACTCGAACCTTTGCACAGACAGACGAGACAGACAGGACGGGCACGTCACAGTATTTGAAACATGGCAATCAATAATAATATTACAAATAATAATAACATGTTGAATTCGCCTATCTCGTTTTATTCTTTTAAACATTTAATGGCAGCTGCATGTACATTGTTGATGTCAGCACGGCAGCATGGCAGCGTGGCAGCGTGGCAGCATGGCAGAGTGGCAGCATGGCAGCATGGCAGCGTGGCAGCGTGGCAGCGTGGCAGCGTGGCAGCGTGGCAGCGTGGCAGCGTGGCAGCGTGGCAGCGTGGCAGCGTGGCAGCGTGGCTCGGCCGCTGCCACAGGGAGGAAGGCACCACAGATCTGCTCGTGCTGGAGCTGCTGTGTGTGGTGAGGTGGAAACTCTTAACCCGAGTTGTCTTTACGTAGCTATCAAATGAGAAATAGATAACCGTAGCTCCTGGAGAGCAGCCAGCAAGGAGCAGGAAGCCCTCAGGAATGTGGCATAGCGAGTGGCAAGAGTACACACACACACACACACACACACACTTCATTTCTAAATACAAACAAACAGACTGACAGTGCCCACATAATCAGACACACACACACACACACACACACACACACACACAAACATCCTTTTTGTTCTGACACCCTTCATCCCTGTGGAGTTACATTTTCACATGGTTCATGTTTGACTTTTGATTTTTGATTTAGTCCTGGCGTGCTGCCAGCTCGAATGACCCTCCATCTTTAGATGTTTGACGTCTTCCACTGTGAGAAGTGCAGCAGCAGTGATGCTGAACATTGCCAAGTTGACTTAATTGTACTGACATTCTCTACGGGAGATCTAAGTGTCACTTCAATTGCTCCTCTATCAATCTAATTGATTGGAATGTACTGCTCAATTACTGTTAATGGAGGTACGGGTGCATTGGAGCAGTGGGAGTCATTTATGTCTATATGGCATATTTCTTTTCTCAATGGTTGCCATGGCAACATCTCCCCGTTTTTTTTAGGGAATGTGCAGAAGGGATGGTAACTTCAGTGACACAAGTGGATGCTGTCTGCTGCATTGGATGATTGTGTGCTTGGGATTGTGTGCATTGTCAAGATGGAGTTTTCAATTGAGAAACTCAATTCAAACAAAGGTGTGTTGGTTTGTTTCCGTCACAGATATTTAGGGTCTTTGCCTCAGGAGAGACCATTTGAAAGCACAGCCAGCGAGCACTGAACCGGACAAAAAGCACAGTTTAACCATAATTACTGAACCACTTTCAGACCCGGTCCAGAGTTGAGTTTGTCCTCTGGGGAATCGCAGTGCTCTTGGCCAGCCAGCTGGCTGCTGGTGTCTTCGATGGTTCTGATTATTTCAGTTCAGAGATAAAGTCCATCTTCCCAATCAGAAGCTGCTTTCCTAATGTACTCCCCTGGCGAGTGCAGGAAGAGCTGTGTAAACGCTTTTGAGCAGGAAAGGAGTCACCTTCAGGCAGCAGACCAGAGAAAGTGGGTTTAGTTGGTCACCCACTCTCCCGTCATCCTCGTCCTCCACCTTCCTTTGCCCACCTTCTCAGCCACATAATCACGCTAATGGGCTGGGGTGGCTCTCCAACTGGGAGGGGGCAGAAGGGGACAGGAAGTAAGGAATGAAGTAAGTAAGGTGGGATTGGAGAAGAGATGGAGGGATGAATGAAGTGGGTAAAGAGTTTGAATAAAAGACTGAATTAGAAAATGATGTAGGTGCTTTGGACATTTCTTTTAAAGAAAGGGATGTAAAATAAATAAATAGATCCACAAAAAAAATTAAAAACTGCATCGAGTATTATAGCTTAGAGATATTTTTGGTATTATTGGTCAATAAAGAGTCAGTCTCTTCTAACTGAAATTAATCTGTTAATATGTTTGTTATCACATAAGATGTCAAAAATAATAATAGGTTATGATTGTTATTATTTTCAGCATCAGATGATACACCTGTTTGTCTCACGTGCTGATGATGTATTGTATATTATAAGGAGTTTGCTTGTTTTTGCCTATCAGTCCAAAAGCTTTGAGAAGCTGGAGTCAGATCATTATTTGGCATTTTTTTCCTTGAAAATAAGTTCCAGATGATTATTTTGTTCATTGACTAATCAATTAATCTATGTTGAGATTTAAAGTACATACCTCGAACCAAACGCTTTGGAAAAATGATGTGAATAATTACTCTTACTTTTAAAACCTATTTGTAAAATACACTGCCTGAGACAGCCGAGCCATCACAATAGTTAATATTCAAGCAATAATTATTCATCCCTGAATGATGTGGACACATTATAATCTCTGACTTTTTCTTTGTGTATGAATTCAAATGAACACTAACGCAATGAACATTAACAGCCAGTCGATAACTCACAGAATTCTTCGCAGCTCTTCACTAGACATTTTGAAATCACCTGCAGTAGAGCTCAACATTGTTTAATAATTCAGCGGGGGCGTTTTGTACTATTGGCTGGGTGACATTGGCTCGCCGGAGAGGCCGGTGCTGTGCGAACAGATGTCTACACCAGCCATGGGTAAACAGAGAGCCATGCCTGCGCATAATTCTGCCCCGGGGGAGATTTCCTTCCTCCTCCTCTCTTATTCCCTCCTCATCATCATGTTGAAGTCTCTCTACATCCTCCTGCTTCTGTAACTAATTCTCTCTGTTAATTACAAACGCTGGCCCACCACCTTATTAGTAGGACCGTCATGTCTTCATCCTTCATCTGTCACATTATTTGAGACCTTATTTGCCTCGAAGATGATTTTAGTTCAAATGTTTGTTGTCAAATGTGCTTTCAGACATTCGATTCTACTTTGTTTCCTGACACATTTGTAATTGAGTCGCACATTTTTTTATTGTTGGGTCCAATGTGGTGCTAACACTTGAATTGGATTATTAGTAACAAATATGCTGTGTTTTTCCCTCCCTGAAGTTCTCTCTGACAATAGCCCTTTGTGCTTTGCTTGTGTTCTGCCTAATATTGTTAGCTGTTCTGGACAGATCTGAACTTTAATTTATCTCGATGGTTGAGCTGACTTTTGACACCAGATGCATTTCTTTCTACTCGCTCAAATCCAGGAGAAAACCACACAAACTCCAGTCTGTCCCTTTGTAATGATGGACTGCCGTAACCAGACGTGTCATGTTCCCCAAATGATAACTGTATTCTCACGTATCCTCACTCCACAGTCCCTCTTCGCCACCCACATCCCTTCCTGCAGCTCTTCCTCTGTCTTCCCACTTAAAGTAATTTCATAATACAGGCTATTGGAGCTGAGTATTTTTGAGTTGAAGACAGGTTCATCATAACTATTGGCCGATAGTAATGACATGCTGCGTAATCCGTCGTCGTCAAAGTCACTTGTGTCAGGCGGCGCAGTGTGCACCCACTTGGAATAACGTGGCGAGCAGGAGTGTGTGACGGGGTAGAAGAGAGCCAGAGGGAAGCTGAGGTTTTGAAGAGTGAACACAGACACATGACTCTCTGTTTGAAACATGAAATAGGAAAGCTCTGTCTCCTATGAAATACACCTATGTTCTCATAACTAATACATTCAAACAGAATTGCTGAATGACGTTCGCTGGCAACTTGTGTTGCAGTCCAGGAAGTGTAACTACGCAGACATCGCAGGGAGAAAGTGGTCATTATGGCTAACTCACCATATTTGGCTAACACACCATCTATGCTGTTTGTATTGCTTGTAATTGGGATGAAGAAAACATCTGCTGAGTATTTGAACCTGAAATTGTTTGATTGTGTTGAATTAAAAACCACGAAATACAGCGGGTCCAACAACACTTGCAGAGTAACAAAAAAATGAACGCCATACAAGGGAAGTGGCCGCTTGAGGCTCGCTCCATAAACACGTTAATCCCCATAGACCTTCATCTTTAAACCAACTTTACTGCAGAAATAAACCTGGTACAAAAAAACGCTTTTCAATCGCTACAGCTATTTTTTTACCCCTTTATGACAACTGAAGGGGGAATTACACTTTACACAACTCACCTGTTTATACTATATTAAGGGTTTACGTCCAGCATAATTGAGGGCATGACAGATTTAAGTGACAGGTCGGAGCCCTCTCAGGTCGCTCGTAGGTGTCTGAACTGCTGCGCCGTCTGTGCCGGCCTCATTGTCTATGTCGTCACACACTTTGAGCTTCACAACAGCTCCGAGGTAACCTCTTGGTAACGTTGAGGAAACTACAGTGTGTTCATACACGTTTTAGTCTACGATGAAAACACTCGGTTAGAAGAATAGTTCAACATTTTGGAAATGATTCACTGTCTTTCTAAGAGTTTGATGAGACGATCGATATTATTACGCTCTCAGCTCGGCACAACGACCGAGGTCAAAAGGAAACATACCAAGATCTCTAAAGCTCAATAATGAGTCCAGTTGTGTTTAAGATGCAGAAAAACAGAAATATAAAGACGATAGTGTGGTGTAGTGGTGTTAGTAGTTCTCTGTAGAGGCCCGAAACAATGTGACGGGAAAAAAAAAGAAAGTCATTCTTTACATTTCTGTTTGTGTATGCTGCCTACAAATATTTGCTGATCCAAATCAATTTAATCTGTCGGCAGTGTCTGCCAATGAATGTAACATACGTACTGTTCATCATCAAGAAAACTCATTATGGAAGTAGGGTACACATTACAGTGAAATAAATGACATATGGTGTAAAATATCGTGGCCTTTACTGAACTTTCATATCCCTAATTTACGTAGAACGCCTCAACCTCACTATGTGGTTAAAATGCGCTCGACCGAGCAGACTGTCTACAACCACGGAGCTGTTTTGTGACTTTGGGATGCAAGTGTGTATCTTGAGTGCCAGATTGACGCAAAGGACACAGAGGGCATTCATGATCATGTCTTTGAGGGGACAATCTAATCGTTGGGACACATGGCACATAAACCTGAGCGTCGCTGGAGCGATGTGCTGCAACACTTCCTGACAATTAAAGGCAGGAGGCTTCGAGGGAAATACAAAGTAAACGAGAACTGTGGAAAAACTACTGAGGATAATTAGACACAATACAAAATACGGTTGACCAGAAAGGGTGTAATAGAGAGAGAGAGAGAGAGAACAGTAAAGCCTGCAGCAGCTTGATGCTTTTTTAATTAACAAGCAGTCATGTTCAAAAAGAGTTGCATTACAATCATAATAATAATGTCCTAAAACCAAATGTAAACTCTTAACATGTAGTTTGCATCATATGCTTCAAAGAGTACAGACTATATATATATATATATATATATATATATATATATATATATATATATATATATATATATATATATATTTCTTTAATATGAGTGGAGTAGCAAAGCTGTAACACCTGAATACGTAGACCAAACCTCACAATAATTCATTTAAATGGACACTCGTTTTGTTGAATAATGTTGTTTGTGGTGAGCATGCAGTAGCAACTACTACTAAGAATGTTAAACTTCATTTATGTAGCACATTTTGTACAGGGGGAGTAGTTTGATTGTCATTTAACAAGAACATCTCTTATTTGTTTATCGGGAATACAATGTATTAGTCTGAAAGATGTCACGGGGGTCTAACGTAGGATAGTCTGGAATAGCCAGATCTTTCTCCGCAGCACTGTGCTGGCGCTAAAGAAAGGTCTCACACATTATCATGTTCGCATAGGGTAAGAACACTATGGCCTGTTCTGTATTTCTTTAAACCAATCACAGTCGTTGGGGGCGGAGCTAAACACAGGCCGCAGCGGCGGATGTCGGCTGAGCTCTGTTTTTGGAGCGTGCCCTGGATTTCATTTTTGGAAATTGTGTCTGTTCAATAACAAATTGCTGGAGCTTTTACTGAAATAATTTGTGTCAAAACTGCTTTCTCATCTGGCTTTTGATGTTTCGATGAATTGGGATCATGAAGTTAGGACTACAAAGATTTGTATTTGTCTTGTTTCAAAAATGTGATAATCTTTTGCCACAGATATATTGTCTATATCTGACTTTGTGTTGTCTGTTATCTGTTTTATGTTTATATATATATATATATATATATATATATATATATATATATATATATATATATATATATATCTCTCCATTTTCTATTTTACTTCAAAACATATCGTCTGTGCTTCTTTGTGTACTCCACTTGCTCAACCGTTACTTTTTTTCCCCCAATCAAACCATTTGATTTGATTTAACTCAAAAGTCTTCAGTTCAGTTCAATGCACAGCGATCACATCCCTTCAGAGAATTGATCCAACCCATCGCCGTTGCTCTCTGTCCACCATGCAGGGAGAGCGTCATGACACAGACGTCGTCGAGGAAAGAAACGCCCAGGTGCAGCTGGAGAAGGCCAAGGTACTTTCAAACTGTTGCATCACGGTAACATCACGACCCGACACACAGCGGCAGCCCTCAAGGACGCGGTTACATCACACACAGGGAACACAGACACCAGGAGATCGGATTAGCCGAGCAACGTTCTACGATAAAAATGAGTAATTGCAGTCTTCATCCTCGTCTTCCCTTTATGCGCTTGGTGTCTGGTGAGGGATATGAAGCATATTGATTACTGATGATTCAGTTCCGCACTTTCTTTAGCCGACTGCTGTGCAGCAGTACAGCAATACACTGCGTATCCACTGAGTCTAACAACAACAATTCGGCAGGACAATAAATTAAGTTCAAATGTGATAAATGTGTCTGCTTTACAAGCTGTAATGATATACAAGGACACACATATGTAATCCAGTGGGCATGTGAGGTGAGGGAAAGCGCCTCATCTTGATTTAATATTGTAATAGTACTACTGTACTATTTATGGACATCAGTTCACACTTTTGTACAATTCAAGGTTATACTAGACATACTTTTTATTTTTCATTTTGAATACATTCTTTACTTATTTATGAGTTCAAGATTGCTTCATTTTTATTCGACCAATGAGATTTGAGAAGTGTCTTAAAATGAACATGAAGGAAAATGTATTTTGTGCAGCAGAAACGTCTCTCCTTTTCAAGCATAATAATGAATTTAATTGAATCAACAAAATGAATTGGAATGCAACTACTTTGGCTGTGACTTTAATTAAATATATTTATCCTTCAAGACCAAAAGCATCTATAATTTGCCGGCTAAAGGTGCAAGTTTCCAGTCGTGCAATTTTGATATAACTTAAGTATGAGTCTGATTATATGGTTCGATGACGATAAAGAAAAGATATTCACCACTGTGACAATACGTAGGAAGCATTTTGGAATAAAACCCATTTCACATAGATTAAAAAAGCTAAATGAGGAATGCATTTGTGAATCTGCCCATGCTTCTGCAGCAAGGAAACAAAAGGAACTACAAATACATTTTATTTCAATATGGGGAGCACTTTTTCAAACAGTTTCTTCCAGAGGTCGTTTGTGATGTTTCACTTTGTTCTTCGCATGCAAAGTTCTGCCAATAATGATGAAAAAAAGAGAACCAGAGAGAGAAGCTCAAACTCCTTTCTCACCTCTGCCCACGAGACAAATCACTGTGTGAAGTGGACGTGAATGTGGGATTGTCCATTTTGAAATGGACCATGAAATGGTCTATATGCTTGTGCTAAGTAGCAGTACGCTGAGCCCTCTGAGCCTCCTTATGTAATACTGTTATGTCATAAAAAAAAAAGCCCAGACTGTATCTGAGAAAGTAGAGTGTGCTTCAGAGAGAAGAAAATCAAAATACTACAACATTTTAAAAGCAATTTGAAACTAAGTCAGGTTGAAATATTGCACACCTGTTGCCAGAACATAATGGTCACTACACTAAATAAAAACATCACCGCTGACATCAAACTATCTTCTTTCGTCTACGCAGCGCTCGCTGATAGACGTCCCCTCGAATATTGAATTAACCCCTAATCCCCCCCACGGATGTAATACTACTGGTGCTCTGCAATAAAAGCAGGAAACACACACTTTCCCACAGCCTCATCGTTCCAAAGCGGAGTAATTAGCAGCTTGATCTGCGAGCCGCTGACATTTGACTCTGATAGGATTACACCACCAACGGGCTCGGGTCAGGAAGAAGCATACTGCTGCTGTGACGCAAAGAGGAGGACGCAGTCGGGGTGGGGGTGAAGGGTTCAAAGCAGGTGTCTTGAATTTACATTCAAATTAAAGTGTTGTCACAGAGAAAAGAACAGATGTCACTAATAGTGTCACTAATGGCATAAAGGATGGCTCCCCAGTAAACTGTGACAGCGTGACGGCATGAACAGCACCAGGACACACAACATCACACCAACGCTTTAACATCGTCCCGGTCGTGAGATGTGTCGGCTCAATTGAACGTCGAATATCGCTCCTTGAAATTGAGGGGAAATGAATGTATTTTCTTTGTGTGAAATTGTGTCGGCGGGGGGAAACGCGGGGATTAAAGATGAAGTGACATTCATCAGGGATCACATTTCGTTACGAACACGTGTCGCGTGTCCCCAGTTCAAGCCGGTGGCCTTTGCAGTGCGTTGCAACTTCTCCTACACGCCAGCAGACGACGACAACATTCCCGTGCCGGGCCAGGCCGTCACCTTTGAGGCCAGAGACTTCCTCCATGTCAAAGAGGTCGGAAACACACACACATACACACACACAACTGAGTCATTAATGTGAGCCGGGCCTTTGATTGACTTTTCTTCTTCTTCTTCTTGACAACCAGAAGTTTAACAATGACTGGTGGATCGGCCGGCCGGTGAAGGAGGATGGTGTGGTGGGCTTCGTCCCCAGTCCAGTCAATCTGGAAACCATTCTCATCAGAAGGGAAGTGCAGGCGAGGAAAGCTGCCAAGGCCTTAGCCAAGTATGTACAGCGCGCTTCTCTTCTCCCCTGGCTGCAATACAACAGGGTCACAAACGAGCACACGCGCCCATGCTGCTTTGTGCCGATTTATCTTGTAATCCTAATAATAATCTTTATTGGTCCAGCACACAGACAAACAAAAACATCATTACAAAGTGATATACAGGGGATTATATGACATGTTCAGCATTCATCCAATGCTCTTTCGAAACATCCCCAGATTAGACAAAATACAGTTTGACCAGAGAGGTGTAATCAGTGGGAGATGGTCACGCCAGGAATTGTTCTGTTGGAGCCGAGCGGGATCAAACCGGAAGGCTGCACTGTGGCAACAATAAGCTGAGGGCCTCACATGACCCCTTTGTCTCCCACTCTCTATGCATGCGTGTCCAACGTGTCCAGCAAATGTAATGCACACACTTAAGGATGAGATGTGGTCCAAGTCATTTAGTCAAAAATATATTCCCCCCCCCCCTCGAGGTGCTTCATACACATCACAGCTGAGTTATTCGTCCCGTTACCTTTGTGCTGTGACACCACTTTTGTAGTCATTTGAACCTAAACCACAACCTTTTCTTCAACCTAACTAAGTAGTTTTGTTCCCAAAACACAGCAGGGGCTTGCCCACTTGCCCAGAATCACCGATCACTTGTGTTGCTGGACATTCGCAGGAAAAAGATCAAAAGTCACCAAAAATATCATAGGAACCATTATGTGAGGTCACATTGAACAGAGATCCTTTGGCTTTTTGGGGAGGACTTACAGGGCACAGCTGGTAATTCAGTCTTGAAAGATGAAAAACATGAAAAGGAAATTATAAGAGCGCACCTATAAAAGGGAGCCAAGGACAGAAAATCTTCTTCCAAGATCAAGTGAACAAAGTTTGAACGCTTTCCTTTTGTTAAGTCAGTTGGTTGTTTTACTCCAATCGGTCTGGCAGGCAGGAAGATCCACTCTGGACTGAAGGATTTTGACTTGACCTAGTTAGGCTGAAAGAAACTCATCGAGAGGATCTTGGAAATTTGGCTTTTGTGGCAACTGTGTGTGCTGAATCAATTCAAGGGATTTACCCTCTAATCTTTATATAGCGGTGTCTTATATAAGTAGATATGTAGTCTGTAAGCACACATTGTTTCATAGCTTGGATACTCGTGCTCTATTTTCACTAGATTAGGTACAGATAAATAACAAATTTACCGATCGCACACTGGGATATTCAAATGTTACAGCGGCTCAATAGTCAAAGAAGCAGGATAGAGAAATGTAATTGTTGCAGTGATCGCATTACATCATGTTGTGCCTGTGCTAATAACTGAAGTTTTAATGACTGAAACATGTTTATTCTAAAGAAGAAGGCCCTGTTTGTCTTTAGTGAGGAAGACATGAGTTCATTCAGGATTGCTCTCTCATTTCAGCAAAGCCACTCTAGTAGCTCAAGATATGAACTCAAAGAAATATACTCCTCCATCTCAAGGTAAATGTGTGTGCCACAGCATAATATAAATACGTTTGAAAAAAGATTATTGCGTTAACATGAGACACATCTCCCATCCTCCTCTGCATCAACAGCCAATCAGCAGGTGAAAAAGAAACCGGTAAGCAACCCAAGTTTGTTGTCCTCTTTTAACTCATTGTTACTTCTTATATACAGTAGATAGTCCCAAACACGTAGTCTGTGAAACATTTTGAATTACCCTTTTTAAAAAGTATTATTATTATGAATGAGCTTCATACAACAAAATGGCAAGGGAAAAAAATCTGATTTTTATCCATGTTCACTCTGCACAGTAGGCAACATGTTGCATCAGCAATATTTCATATTCTAAATGAAACTTGTGCTTCTTTGTGACTGTAGGGGGAGCAGGTGTCTATGTATGATGTAGTGCCTACAATGCGTCCTGTAGTTCTAATGGGACCATCACTGAAGGGCTTAGAGGTGAGTCCGCCTCACTCATACTATCTAAGTTACTTTTGACTTATGAAGGGTGTAAGATGCTGTCGACCTGAGATACTTAATACATATTGGTATTTGTGTTGAACTTACATAGAGGAGAATGTTCTTTAAATTGCATGTTTCATGTGTACTTCCAGGTTACAGATATGATGCAAAAAGCACTCTTTGACTTTTTAAAACATCGATTTGAAGGCAGGTAAGTTCTGATTTAATTCTCCAGTGTCACACCTTTCATGTGGTTATAAAACGCAATGAAACTGTGTACCAATCCCTGTTCCTCTGTTTCCCCTCCAGAATTACTATTACACGGGTCACAGCGGACATCTCTCTCGCGAAACGCTCCATCCTCAACAACCCTGGGAAAAAGGCCTTAATGGATCGATCGAACACTCGCTCCAATTTAGGTACATCATCCCAACCTGGAGCTACAGTCGTCTGGCAAATTATCTTTTTGACACCACTTTTATCCATTTGGAGAAGCAAGACAGTTTTGGTTTACCAGTTAACTTAGCTTAGCTTAGCACAAAGACTGAAAACGGGTGAAAATAACTGTAAAAAAGTTTAAAAAATCAACTAATGAACAGGTTGTAGCATTGTTTTATCAATGTTTGCTAGTCTTTATGCTAAACTCAGCTAATCAACTGCTAGTTGTAGCTTCATAATTATCATACAGATATGAGGTTGGCAACGACCTTTTAATCAAGTTCTGGCAAGAAAGGAAAGTTGAAATGTTCCTGTAAGCTTAAGATAGAAAACAAGTTGACATCTGAGACGTAAGCAGGTTTTTGGACTCTCAGTAAAGATTGTATATTAATAAGTTCATGGACATTTACTGTGTTTGCCCCAGTGGCATTGTGCAGTATACTAGGTTTAATCCTGCTTGGTTTCAAATGAAGGGGGAGAAGATTTACTTGGTTTTCTCTACTTTTGTCTTTCTCATTGCTCTCTCATCCCAGATGCTGCCGGTATGTATGACTGAAAGCACTTGTAGTCCATGTCTGTCTGTTTGAATGCTCGACCTTCCTTTATTACCTCATCAGCACCATGAGCCACTGTTCATAACAAGCCGGCATTTTATCTATTCATGGTTTTAGTGGGCTTACATATAAGTAATAAGTAATTCACTGTTATTGTATTGATATTTGTCGGTCCTTTAACTTCTTAAAAGACTGAAAACAGCCAGTGCCTCCTCCATGCTCTGCTTTCCTTTGCGCCCTCTAGTGGTCATTCTTTAAAATACCTCTCCTATGAGTGAAACATCTGTTTTTCTATTTTGAGTTGAATTGAGATGCAGAAAAAGGTTTGTTTAGTGACAAAGCCATACACACTCCAACAGAACAAGCTCTCCACAAGGTCCTGTTACGCCCTCTGAGGCAAGTTTGTAATTTGTGATTTTTGGGCTATACAAAATAAATTGAATTGTTACAGATTGTTCAAAAAACAATGATCGTATCACATGACCTTTCTCAGATGAAGTTGTCCGTTTATCATGGAATTGGTTAGAGTCAAACATGAGCACTTTACGGACATGTAATCCACACTTGTATCCTCTGCTGAGGTAGATTGTGTTATTAAATTACAACAGCTACACTAAATTGAAGTTGTGGGGGGATTTTTTTTTTTATCGACTTTGAATTTCAAAATATAACTTGAAAATGTATTTTAACGCTGACCTTGGGTTTGGCAGGTCTGACCTTTAATATAACATATTTAATATGTTATCCACATTTCTGCATATTGATTATATACTTCACATAGCAGCTCTGGTAATGCAAGTACATATAAAATCATTGAAAATGGCACACAGTGGCATTTCAAATATATAACAAAAAAAGGAAATATGCACACCGGATTGTTTTTTCCTGGATCTCAGGTGTCAAAGTCGTGCTTTTCCTCTCTGCTCTTGCAGCGCAGATCCAGGGCGAGGTGGAGCGTATATTTGAGCTGGCCCGCAGCCTGCAGCTGGTGGTTCTAGATGCAGACACAATTAACCACCCCATCCAGGTGTCCAAGACCTCCCTGGCACCGATTCTCGTCTACGTCAAGATCTCCTCACCTAAGGTTTGCGTCGCCAGAGACCTGTCCCTCAGTTCTCACAATGTTTTGTATACCTCATGTATAAAAAACAAACACAATCCCAGAAACTTTTTTTTTTCTGCCTCTTCACTTTTTCCTACTTCCTTCTCCTCACTGCAGGTGTTGACGAGACTGATCAAGACTAGAGGGAAGTCACAGACCAAGCACCTTAACGTTCAGATGGTGGCAGCAGACAAGCTCGCCCAGTGCCCTCCGGTGAGTGCCATCTAGTGGCCAATCTGTGAAAGTGGTGCAGTGGTAAACTGTTCAATACTACTGGATTGGATTTTGAATAGATGAATGAAAAGATGGATGGTTATCGTGCCTGTTACTTCAGATATTTCAATTGTGGCAAATATTTAGACATTTGGCTTTGTCTTATACTGTATACTGTCTTATACTGGAGCACAGTGGTAATAAGATCCAGAAAATGGAAGAAAACAGTATTAAGTTTGGTGCAAACTGGAAATACACTGATGCCCCATGACTTGTATGCAGGGCCATCAGCACCATTGATGGCAGTGACATCATGTCCTCAGTATTTATTGCTGTATAGTCACAATTTAAAAATGTGATGTTGGTGCCGATGCTGTTGACTACAATGTCAATTCAACAAGCTTTTTCTCAAGTCAAAATCAAAGTTTTTGCTGGATGCTCATGTCAGTTTTTTTTAAATATATAGGTAACCATATTCCCTGCACCTATTTTTTTAATTCTCATTGCAAGAACCAAGTTATGACTAGAGGGGTGTTATTTTTTAAAGCCCATCTAATCATGCCACATTATCAGTGATTACACTTTAAACTACTGTTTCAGTTACAGGGTGTTCTTTTCTTTGTTTCCTGCTGTTGGTCTTTTCTTAACTCGATCCATATTCTCATCTACCTGCAGGAAATGTTTGACGTCATCTTAGATGAGAACCAGCTAATTGATGCCTGTGAGCACGTTGCTGATTATCTGGAGTCGTACTGGAGAGCCACTCACCCGCCAGAGATGGAGCCTGCCAACTCACTAGTGGCCCAGCTGGCCGGGAACACACTGCCCACCAGTCCTTCAGCACTACCGGTACATGAAACACAAAGACATATGTACACCTCCATAAAACAGTAAAGGTATAGGGTTTAATATCATTCGCAAACATCTCATCTCACGCATCTCATCCGGACAGACAGTCTGCTGAATGTGGGGAAAAACGGTTTGCATATAGTAAATGATTGACTCAGCAGGAAAGTAAATGTTTCTAGATAGAGGAAATGCACAGCGCGCCGCGTCTGTACTTGTTTCCGTTTATCCATCTAACAATTTCATTTCATTTTTCCTCCTCCTACTCCACTGGGAAGTTGAAGCATTGAGATAGGTCTGCCTCTGGTGAGTGAGATACCTTCAAATGAACTGCAGTAGCTGAGTTTCCACCGCAGTAATAGAGACGAGTTACAGTAGCATCTTCTGTAGAAACTAGCTCGACATTATGTGGATATTAGTGGTGTAGCCAAGACCAGCCAAACCGAAAGCAAGTCACGGCCCACAGGGTATCGAGACCGTGAGAAGAACAAGACCCAGAGGGATGGAGACCATGTCAGGACCAGTGGGAGTCCCACCCTGTATGACACACTGACAATAGCATGTGCAACATGCAAAATGTATCCGAAAGATCCATATGTCTGTGCACCCAAAGAAAACAATTGAAGATTCCTTTTATTTTAGTTTGCTAACATGATGCATGAAATTCCTGTGAGAAACATGAGAAGGTGGCAGTAATAACAATAACCTACCCAGCAAAAAGTGTCCCAGACAATTAATAAATACCACAGCGGATAAAAGAATCCACCAATAGTGATCGTCACCTGAATAAAATTCCTGCTGTTAGCTAAATTTGACCAGACACTAAGTATATACTACTACTACTACTACTAGATATACAGTATGTCTTACATTTGGGAAAATAACTGCCGTGTTTATAGGTCATACTTCCCTTCAAAGAAACTGTCGGCGCAAGTAAACGTATTGTTTTTCTTCAAGTATTATCGGTCCTGACGGATTAATGTCCCAAACCAAACTGCCTCAGGACGAACACAGAATCTCTAAATACAATCAGTAACGTTTTCATTTCAGGATGCTGAATATCTTCCACCCATTACCTTTTTTTTTCTCATTCATGGCATAACAATAACTTGTGTTTACCTCCACATCAGTTACTCTGGTTTCCTGACTGCCTCCAGCTTGCATGCACATCTCAAAATGATGCTTCTTTGACAGCTTGAATTTATAGTCAAGTTAAAACCAGATCAGTTCACTTAACAGCGAGTAAACAGTAGTCGCAGCAGCAGCTGGAGAACAGATGCGGAGAAGTCTGAGGCAGCTCCATGTGAGAAGGTCCCCAGGTCCCATGATGAAATTATCATCCAAAAATATTCAAATTGCCTGTGGCGTGGTAGCCAGTTAAGGAACTTGAGAGCCAGCTGCCTCCCTAGCAGCAGCTGAGTGTGTATGTTTGTGCATTTGGACTTGCAAATACAGAACAAGTGTCTAGCTCAGACATATTGTAGTTTCAAAATCCCATTCTAACATATTATTCATACAAAGTATGTATGTAGTAGCCGTGCATTCCACCTGCATTGCATGTGGATTTTATGTACATGAGAATTGCTGGGATGTATGAGCTTTGAGCTTACTGGACCCGCGTACCAGAATGCACTGGGGCCCTCAGACTGCCCAATGAAAGACTGCAGAGGCAGACGGCTAAAAAAAATGTAACGGGTTAAATAAAAGTGTGTTAGAGCAAGCTTTCTTCATATCATGTCTGTCTCATGTATGTGTCATTGCATTGCATTTTTTTTTTTTGTCCCAGGACGGGCAAAAAAACAAGAAGTCCACTGCCCCCAAGAGGAAAGGTTCCCGGGAGAACCATCTCGACCCGGAGCAGCCGTCAGCCCCGGCACAGGACACGAGGGCTGAGGAGGGCCAAAGAGAGGAGGAAGAGCAGCTCCTGAGGGCTGAACCAAAGAGACCCCAGCATGCCCACCACCACCATCACCACCACCACCACCACCACCGCCGGATGGCCCAGCACAATCAACCCTCCGGTGGCGTGGAAGTGCGGTCGAGCAAGGATTACAGACAGAGGGTTCCCCGCAGGCAGCTGCCCGAGGAGAGGGAGGAGGAGGCGGAGGATGTGGCAGGGGAGGACGAGGAGGAGACCCGCTACAACCACCGAAGCCACAACCACCACCATCATAACAGCAACCACCACCATCATCACCACCACCACCAACCGCAGCAGCAACACCACCGCGGGAACAGCCATTCACACGTCGGGGAACACTACGAGCAGGAGCACAACGAACGCAACCGCCAGCATCGGCATCACCAGCATATCGCACCACGGACACACCACACAGATCGCTATCCTGCACCCAATCATCACAACTACCACGGCCGAGACAGGGACAGAGACAGAGACAGAGACAGAGACAGAGAGAGGCACAAGGACAGGGAAAGAGACAGAGACAGGGATCGAGGTCGAGATCGAGACAGAGATGCACGACAATGGCACAGAGATTCTTATATCCAATAATGACTGTTTCTTGTGAGTTGGTGCATTGTTTTATGCTGCTCAAGTTATAATGCACTACTGGGCGGCGCAGGTTGTGTCATCTTTGTGGACGATGTTTCTCCTCGTCTTTTTTTTTTTTTTTTTTACACTTGTTTATTTTTACTCTTTGCCACTCACGCACACTGTCCTTCTTTCTTCTTCTTTACCAGAATGAATATTATCACTCCTTGTTTTTGTTTTTTTTGGTCCATCTTATTTTCACCCGCTTGACATTAGTCGAGATAAATGCAAAATATATATTTTCCGTTGGTCACGTAAAAGCCAAGAACAGTTAAGGTTGCGATGATTTTATTTAATCTATTATCTCAAAATCACAAGTTCTTTTTTTTGTTTTGTTATCTCGGATTTGTTTGATCGTGATGACAGAACAATGACACTGAGCGACTGGTTTATTGGGTACACAGAGTTATGCAGTCTTATACAACAGGCTGGCAATAACCTTTACCTTTGTGAAGGCTAGTGTTCAGCTTTTATTGTGTTGAATAAACGGTACGATAACTTTGGAGGATGTAGTTTGTGAAGCTGTTGAATTGTATTTGATACTGAACGGTGTTACTCTTATTTAGTCTACCTTCATTGATATAAACGGGATGAACCAACTACATCCTTCAGAATGGTCTGGAGATGAATCAATATGTCTCTAAAACAGATTTTTTTTAAAAACCTGAACATTATAACCTTCATAATGGTAGGATTTATTGCAGGACTGTTATAATAGATTGCATTAGTTTTAGTTCGGTGTACCTCAACTGAAAACAGGTCACGTTCCCGTTATATCTCCCAAACAGATGATCCTGTTAAATGTATTGATCAATTAGTCAATGTATTGATTGATTATTTAAATAACGGATTCATCATTCAATTTGAACTTTTCTTGGAAAAGTGAACAAACCTTATCGGTAAGATGAACTGTAAGATTTGAAAACAAGCACCTTGAGATGTAACCCTGGCTTCTGCAAATTTCTTTCCTCTATTTGTGACACATGATGGTTAATTGATTAAGCAAGGAAGTAATCAGTAGATTTATTGATGAGGGAAAATAACCATGAATTGTTGCCCAAAAGTGTTTTATAAAAGAAAACATCTGTTTTCCCGACACGTGACCTCAAGATAACGGTATAAAACAAAATGAATTGCTGTTCTCAGCTTCTGTGCAATGAATGCATATTATGACTCATATATTATTTACTTTTTACAAAGTTACACAAGGGGATATTTTGTCGAAGATGTTAAACCATAAACATCTGTAGGGAACAACAGACTTGTTTTGTTCAGTGTCACATCCGACTGTACCTTTGTGTTTAAATTGGTGTATCTCCAAAAGCCAATAGTTTATTTTAAACATTGGAAAGGAAAGTCAAACTATTTTTCTACACAATTTTAAAGGGAAATCATACTTTGCTTCCTACTTTTCTAAATGGTGTTCAAACATACAGTATCTATAGACTTTTGTTCTGTCTGGAAGCATGGAAAATCTTTTGGTGACACTGACCTGTGCTATATGCTGGATACTCTATGCATCTTCTTGTGATGAAATATATTGCTTGAATACAATCTCTATGCATTTGTACATACTTCATAATTGCCTTGTTAGGTCGGCTAAATGTAAGGAGAACCAGAGAGCCTGTTGCACTGGTTGGTAGAACTTGACTTACTGTGTATGTTTGCTTTGAGATGACAAGACTGAGATGACTGGTCCTTTCAAAAAGATTTCTTTGGATTATTGTTGTTGTTTTGTACAGCTTTCAGGAGTTAATTTTGACAAATATGCATTATGAAATCATTAAAATGTAAAACAAAGAATGGGTCAATTGACATTTTATATGGAGATGTCGTCAAAGAGTGAGTAAGGGGGGATTTGGAAGAAAACTGTTTAATAGCGCTCCTCGTGAGATCTATTATGTATTACAACGAGTTTACATGTTGGGAGAGTCAAGACAAATCAATAACTCTAAAAGTATAATTACATTTATCAAATGAATAGCACTAGATGTATTATGCAATTGTATCTAATGGTATCATCTATATTTATTATGTCATTGTTGAGGAAAGTGTAGCGTGAACAGCAGACTCACCCGGGGTAGAGGAGGAGAAAGGGGGGGGTGAAAGAGGAGAGGCAGAGAACGCACACCGACCCAGTGGACCTCCGTTGGATATCCTAGTGATCCTGGAGAAAATAGTAATCCTCACCGATATTGGTAAGTCTTCAGTATTTATCACGCTCAATGCTAATTTGTTAAGATTCTATATTAAGTCGTAAGTTTTCTCGAAGGTGTTTTCCAGCGAGGTGCCCTACGGTTGGACGTAACTCCTCTCAACCCTTATCAAGCGAGGATGGAGGTTGTCTACACCTTCTTTCGATTTTGACCATCTCGTCATTCATGACAAACCCTGCAAAAGTCTTCAAATGTACTTACCTTCAGTTTCTTTTGTAGATTCTGTCCTCACTTCTGTCCTTTAGATACTTTGAAAGTATCTGCATGTTTTGCATTTATTGCTTCGTCTAGTCGACTGCTCGCAGAAGGTCTGTTGGTCCCCCATGACCTAAAAGTGGCCATTTCACAGTAGTTCATGAAACAGATTGTATTTGTGCTTAACTTATGAAGATCAAGATGTGATTTCTTTTTACGTTCTATTTCTGTTTAACCTGGGAGTGTAACGTGTTTGCGATGCCCCCTGATATCAGGCAATTCAAGTTAATCTGATGGAGTTTACCAGGCTTTTTATTTAAACATGAGCCAGGAGATGTTCAATTGTCATCAGATTAAGTCTATAAGTAAATGCATTTCTGAAAGGGGTCTGTTTTTCCCTTTAAAAAATGATACATAATGCATTAATCCAGATTCCATCTTTATTTTACATGTAAAACATTGACGGATGAGCAGTAACCAGAACCAGCAGATACATGTAAAGGATACAAAAGTACAATATATTGTCTGAGAAGTGGTGAACTTGAAGTGGAAACACTCACACACAAATGCTAATAAAAAAACATGAATAGTTGAAGCGAATTAAAGCTTTACTGAATTCAATGAATTCTGCTTTACATCACATAGCTATAGCAGAGCCAGGGTCCTCCTCTGCGTTTGCTACCAGTTTATTGGCATCAGGTTGTGACTGCTCACAGTTGGAGAAGAGTGGGTTGTTAAAGGTAGATGACTTTTTAGGTGTAGGCAAGCAGCGTCCAGACCTCTTGAAGAGAAACAAGGCGACGGCTGTTCCTACGGCAATAATAGTAACGACCAGCGCAACTGCCAAAATGCTGCCACGGCCTTGAGGATGCACCATTGGCTTTACTGTAAAGATTCAACATGTGGATAATGAGCCAGAAGGAAATTTGTCAAATAAAAAAGGATAAATAGATGTAACTTACCAGTTGTCTGTAGTGCTTCACTTAATGCTAGAAAGATAACAAACATGAAAGAAAAAAACTTTACAAAAGACGTATCTAATTATTCAAAAACAATTCATTTAATGTGTTTTTGATTCATCACGATGTGTTACACATTCCTGTCACTTTAATTAAAACAGTCTGATGATCTCACTTTTAGAAGATTTGCAAATGTATCCTCTGTTATACCACCCAGTCCCTGTAGTCCATTTCCCATCTGCAGTGTTAATCAATCCATAGCTGGAGGGATTTTGTTCAGGTTCACGCCAGTTAGTGTAGTCCATGGCAGTTCTATCCAACCACTTCCAAATGTCTGGGGACAAATAGAAACCCAGTTTGTGTTTTATTTTCATTTATTTATTACCAGAAAAGGTATTTCTTGAATTTGTTACTTGATTTTGCAACATTTAATTTTGACAAATGAGCTTGTTTAACCTAACATTTCCTTGATTAGGTTGTTTGTGTACTGTGTATTGTAAAGCCTTAGAAAGTTGTTTTGAGGAAACACTTTAGCAGACAGTTGTCAAACAGCAAAACAACAGAGTAACATGAGCATTATGTGTGTCTAGCTAAGTTTAGCCTCTTTTTAGCCCTGTTTTGACTGGAAATGTATCACTTTAGACCTGCTTGCAGGAATACGTCACCCTTAAAATTTCCATTTAAGTATCAATTACGTTACCTTGAATTATTGATGAAAATGTATTTTTTCTCGCATTTTTTAATTTAACCCAAATCTTGATCTTTTCCTTAGCCTATTTAAGTATTTTCTACCCTGTGCATTGGAAGATGATGCCAAGAAGTCCTGATCTGGCGCCAGTATGTGACGAGTGGGGAAAGTTTAACGGCGGACTGGTCATACAACTGGGTAAATAAAAGTTTTCGAACAGATATTTTGATATAGTTTTGCTGTTGTTCAACATAGCCTCAATTTACTGCAATTCATCAAGGATTCACTCAGATTTCGGATTGTAAGATCTTTGTGGAGGCATAATTTCAAAGCTAAACGCGGCGAGAAATTGATAGACAATTGTTATTTCAAGGGTGAAGTATTCCTTTAATGCTCCACTATGTTCACAACCAGGTTTATCACAGCCTTTTGCAGAAAATTAGGACAATTATAGATGCATTGTGGCCATAAAATCAAAAGAAGTAGAAAGATGCTAAAACTCTGTCGGGCAACTGCAGAGCTTTGGTGAAAATTCCTCAGAGGTTTGGCACTATGGCTGCAGTCGAAGAGTCCTTTTTGGTTAGGAGCCTTCCTGACTGAGTGAAATGACCCAGAAGTATCTAAGTATCTGCCATGATAAGTGCCGGTCGAATTATCTAAACGCAAAGGAAAGAAGCTTCTTGCTTCCTTTTTAGCTCTTTTAACATTGGAACTGCCTTTACGAAAGGAAAGGAGATAATGGCGACCCACAATCCCTTGCGGCGGCAACATTTAAAGTGACATATCATTCAGCCGTTTAAGAGAACAAACGATTGCAGATCATGTCAACAATCATGACTAAAACTTGGAAATAGTTTCAATCATCTGTTAACCCGGCTGGCAAACTACAGACATTACATTGCTGTTGCTGACAACTGCTGTAAAGTGATCAAAAACACATACCTTTGTGAGTTTTATACAAGCCGATCCAGAATGAGTTTTGGCTGTCTTGAAACAATCCAATATTGTCTTGAATGAATGCTTGCTCAGAGGGATCTTCAATGCTGGCAAGATGTGCACCTTTACACACAACCAAACAGAAAAGAGTGGGTGTTTAGTTGAAGCTAAACACAGCTGAATGATTTAAAATATCGTTTAGTCCATCCATACGTACCATGTGTTAGACATTGAGCAGACGCATCTGGCCACTCACTCCTTTCTGTGATAAAGAGGTAACAATAACCCTTAAATGGTAGCCAATTGGTAATCTGGTTTGTGTTTCTTGTTTGTTCTGGGTCAGCAGGGCAATGTCCTGGAAAAGCACTTGACTCTGTTGGAGGCACATCTGTGAATGAGAGATAAATACATGACAGTTAAATCAACTACCTGTATGGTGCCTGCTTTAAATTCTAATGTGCTGAATTAAGCACCTATTTGACAATCGTAGAACAAGAGAACAACATCGCCTCATGAATAAAAGGATTATGACTGTGTAGCAGACGGTAGCTTTTGACCTAGCTTCTCTTTTTTTTTAGCTCTTTAATTAAAAGCCCCTTAAAAAGCCCCCAATCATGGTGGGTGGGCATCATATAAATGTGACGGGGATGCCGTTGCCCCTGATGTCAACCGCGTGTTCCGGTTTGCTGGACTTCCGCCGTGGTCGCAGACCACTCCTCTCCTCCTGCTCCGGAGACTCACCTGCAGATCTGTGTCGGTGAGCTCCCATTAGCTCCTGATTTTGTTGCCTTGTGTTAGTGACGGCGTCTTGCTCATATTGCCGCCAGTGCCAGCATTACCTGGCCTCCTAACCCCTTGATTATTGTTATTATTACAATATAAATTTCCCTTGTCACAGGGGACTGTTGGCTGGGTTTGAGCGGAGCGTTGCCACAAAGTGGTTCCCACTAACCTGCTCACCTCAGAAGATTGCTGCTGGTTTGAAAAAGAAGAAAGGCTCTTTTATTAGTAGTGTGTATTTAATATAATCTGTGGTTAAGAACAAGATTATTTTTGTACTCGCACCACGTCTCCATCTACTTCACATATAATGAACCTGAGTGCCCTCTGAGTCCCGAATACTACAGGGCAAGTCCTTCAAAACAACAAACTTTGCAGGTGCAATTCCTAGAGTGGTGTTGTCGTGCCCTGACGGTTAGTTGATATCCGACTATAAACTACATAGCCTTCACTTCTCGCCACAATTGTAAGTATTCGTCAAACAGGTAAAGGTAGGATTTAAAATATACATGAGTCTCACCTGTAGTCTTCATGCAAATACTGCTCATTTTCTGTTTGCAGTCAGCAGTCTTCCATTTTCCTTCGACATCCACAGACACACAAGCGAGGTTTCCTCTTGGTTCCCTTCTACCCCAATTGGTTTTGGTCATGCGCCAGCCATCAATATATCTGAAGTATCCACTAGTCTGAAAGCAAAGATTGATCAAACTGCATACAGCATAATATAATATTTTTATCAACGAAATTTATAACCTTTTTTTTTTTTTAAGTTCATACAGGAACATTGTCCTCTTCCTTACAATTAGCTGGTCTCCAACACTGAAAAGTCTGTTAAATGTTTTCTAATCTGAAAACATAAGTACATCAATGCTGCTTTATCATGATTATATGCTACATCGCGGACAAAAAAAAGCCATCAATAATATAAATTAAGTGAATATTTTTTACACTACATCGTTTTTAAGAATCTTCAGTTTGAGAAACTTTCTGTCCCGTACCTCCATTTTGTTAATTCCAATCCACATCGGACCTTTGACATTCAACCCCAGACGCTCAACGTAGGCCTGTGACCACTGGTTTCGCAGGCTAGCCAGTTTGGCACCATCACTTTCACAGTGCATTTTGGCTGCATTCCAGTCCATTTGTTGAGAAACATGCTTGAAAGAGTCATTGAATATTTTGACATAGTCGGTCGTTGTTGGTTCAGGGGAGTCTGGGAGAGATATATCTGTGTCGGGTGAGAAGTTAGACAAATTCAGTTGTTCCTCAGTGGCTCCATTAGTAGTGTAGTTATTATTTTCCTTCTTTTCTGAAAAAAAATGAAATTACTCACGTATCCCATATAAAAATAACAATCCTGTTTGAAAAAGCCTGCGCTTAAAATACAATACACTAAAATATGTGTTGTTCAAGCGTGTGATGCTTGTGGGTTGATGCTTAGCTGATGATGTTGTGTTTTGTCAATAAGGGAAATACAGAATATATAGAACATCTGATGACATATATTAATCATAGGAAATGCATTCCAGAGAAACATCAGAGGGTAGGCTCACCAAGATTTCGAAGACAGACATATCCATTGGTGTCATTGCAGGACTTTTTTATCCATTTCCCAATACCAATGGTGGGATTGATAGTCATCACAACACATGCTTTCTGGTGAAACACAGCATTGATCAGGTAAAGAATAATCTATGTTACGGTCCAGCGGACTATGCATGACTCATTTGCAAAATATGAGTCACGAAGCAGTAACAGCATTTGTTAATTACCACCACCACCCATGAGCAAAACCAATACTTTTTGAACAATATACTGTACATCTAAAAGGATATTTTTGTTTTATATATTCAATTTATTGTTGAAGAGATAGCCCCAAAGTGCCCCACACGGGAACGAGCCTTTGAGAATTTAGCAGGTCTGTGTTCAAGTCGTGATATCAACCCCAAATGGGTTCTAATACTTGTGTTATTTTATATCATTTTTTTCAGAATTTGTTTGTGAAAAAAATAAAATAAAAGTACTAAATTTGGAACATTACTATAAACACTAAGCATGACCAAATTTTTTTTCTCACAACAACGTGTTTTTGAGCCGCCCTGAGTATTTTCAACTCCACGTTGAAAGGCCTAAACAACAACCTACAGAGTTGAAACACCGCTCTTTGGAAAGATAATAACCTAAAGAACCAGAATTCACAATCAAACAAAGCCTTGGCCTCTTACTAACGATTTTAGTCAAAAAAAACTGTGTCGTTCGGTTCAAAAATGGAAAAGTTAGAAGCTTTATGCCTAAACATGCTCTGACTTGTAGAAGCCTGTATTCAAAATCTGCGGAAATCCCGCCTTAAAATGTGTGACGCGTTTGAAACGCATCACGAAAACCAGGAAGTGAATTACAGCACTTTGAAACTGCAGGACTGGAGGCGTTTGAAAACGAGACATCCCGGCATAACTTGGACTTTTCAGGTACTAATACACATGGGAAAAGCTACGTGCGCAGTAACATATATGTGTTTATTATTATTGAGATCCATTCTGAGGTGTAGTTATTAACAGAAAGGTGAAAAGTAACTTTTGCTCGAAAAAGTGACGGCAAGTTTTTTGAGCTTACGGGTTTTATGTAATTACACAAACTTAACGGTATTTTTTTATTTTTCTGTTCGAATAGATCTCTTTCCACAAGTTATTGTATTTTAGTAATTTAAATGAAGTTAATGAACGTTGTGGTTACGAAGATATTGTAGGAAACGTAACTTCACCCTTTTTAGAATTTCCTTGTCTGATAATGGGTGCAGCAGGTTTTGGGGGTACTTGGGGTGCAACGGGGCTCAGAAGGTTAAATATCTTTACAAAAAAAACAATAATCTAAATGTTCATTACCTCTTGATGACGTTGCGGTGAAAAATCATCATCATATCGCCTTGGGTCCAACTGGAATGAAAATTCAATTTATAATATATATATTTAGCAATATGCACAAAGTGTTTTGCAAACAATGACGATTCAAAACATGAATCCCAACACTAATTTAAAGAGTCATGTAACACTTAAAGTCATTTTAAATGTGTGTTGTTTTTTTTAAGTGCAGCATATTCTCAATCATTATGATTCATGTCTATTTATGTCCACTTACATCATTTCCCCAATTGTTGTATCGCATTGGTCGGCCATCAGTCCAGAGAAATGAACTGCCACGTACGTTAAACAAACCAATCCACAGTTGTGTGTCAGGTGCCTCCGCCAATTCAACAGTCAATAAAACTGAAAATGTTACACATATCAAGCATATCATTTAACTGTTATTTGTTCCCCAGATCAAATAAATAATACAGAGTTTTCTTAAATTGGTTTTCTGGAAAATAGCCACGTACAAAGTAAAACAAACCTTGCACTTTTCTCGACCCAATTGAAGCCAGATTTCCTCCCATTCCTTTGCATTGTGCCTTTGCTCCATGCCACGTCTCCTTCTGGTTATTAATGATGCTGTAACACTATATTGGAAAAATTAACAGTTTGTTGTCATCTCAAAAAAGCAGCTCATTTTTTATTCACAAATAGATCAATAATTTGTAAGATTGAGGGCCTGTTTCATACAACATCAGTTGTATCCCCAGTCTGCCAACTATTACAAAATGAAAGTGACCTCTGACCTTTGAGTCAAATTGTTTCCAGTTTTGTGGACAGCCACCTTTTGGAAGAACTGTTGGCGCTACAGTGGCGCTTGGAGGTGGGGAGCCACTGCGTTTACAAATGTACTTGAGCTCGTGTCCACAATTGTAAACATGCCAGAACCCTGTAAATCAATAACACATATTTAATGAAGAGAATTAGAAAGAAATTAAATCTCTGATTTAGTTACTTATTTAATTAGTTATGAAAATTATGCTAAAAGTATGCTGTAGATTGCCGTAGTAGTTTAATAAGGTACTCACCAATACTTGTAGTAATGGCAGCACAGTTCTCATCATTGCGTTGGAAAGAAGGTTGATTTTCATCCCACCTTTGAAACACCACTGGAGAACCATCCATCCAACTTTTTGGAACACAATAATATCAGATTCAAAATTAATCTGAAAAGTAATCCGTTTTGACACTTGACACGCTCTTGAGTCAGCACTTCACAATTTGAATCTAGTTGTCCATGATTGTTAGACAGTAAAATAGCAGTGAAGAGCAGCGGGCCAAACCACTTGGCACTTTACTTATTCCATCAAATATATTATCTATGTTGTCAATCTTTAATTGTATGTTTTTGTATATTATAAATTATTATATTGAAAAATCTAGAATAAGCTCTGTTTTCAAATTCAAGTCGTAAAATCAACTAGATTTTGTTCAAAGAAAAAATTAAGGTGCTGCTTTCATGTTACCTCTTATCTTGCTCTGTTCATTTTTATTTTGAGTATATGTAATGCGAAAGAGGTTGGCAGACAATGGCCAACCCACAAAACGACCTTGGGGACTGAAGGGTTACACTTAAACATGTAATGTATAATTATCAAAACCAATAATCTCCACAGCCTCCAGGCAGCCTCCGACTGCAGATTACTATTGCGCCTCTATAACTAATGCAATCGAGTATTTATTGATGTGTATATGCTATCACACACAATTGTAGACGATACAGAATCAAAGCACATGATTTATGTCATACATTTACATGTGTATGTTGTGCCTACCTTGGATTACCAAGCATAAACTATGCCCATAGGATTTATCAATGGGTCTGAATCTTATGAAGGATTATTTCAGAATCAGCAATACTTTTTTGATCCCTGTGGGAATTTGGGTGACATTTACATTACTGCAGTTACTATATATATATATATATATATATATATATATATATATATATAATCAGTATTTGAGTGCCTTTACTGTTAAAGTGTTATGACAAATGAGCACTGTTGAATGTTCATCATTTAAAATAAGTCAAATCAAAAGTTTTTTCATGCATGTTCTTTGTTTTCTTTAATGTACCAAAAATGTACAGAACTCTGACTAAAAATCCAACCTATAGGCCATACCGTTAATTGTGTGTACTGCTAATCCCTTTCCATAAATTAAATCGTACTCACCTATATGTTTTATCAAGATCTACGTTCAAGCCTATCCAGTAAGACCCATGATTTCTGGACACCTGCACACAAACAGAAAGAGGCACAGTGGAACCGTACCTACATTACAGAATGTTCTGAGTTTAAATGCCATGGCCAGGAATCAACGTCAGTAATGAAGAATAAATGTCACTTCTCACCTGTTTCCATAAAAAGACACTTTCAGCTTCACTGTTGATAACTACCAAGTCACTATGCTTCTTTTGGCAGTCTCTACGAGCTTCTTCCATGGCCCTCGACTGTCTGCCAATATAATACTGAGCCCCGTTCCATACTAGCCACCCGTCAGAGGTCCTATTGTAGTCTGAAAACATTTCAGAAATATGTTATGTATTACAGTTCACTTTCAGGTTCATATTTTTGTTGTTTTCTGCTTGCTATGAATTGAAAACGTTTGGACTGACTTTGGTGATCCTCTAACTTGTTCACCAGTGCATGAGGTTTGGGCTAAAAGAATCATTTTGATGTTTTAAATGTAGTAGCATCGAAAAATTGGCCCACTTACCAGGAGCGACATAGTCTGGAGTTGGATTTGGAGTCACCCCTGTAAGTAGTGAGGAATATTAATTTATTAATAATAATTTCTACTCCTAAAATGAATTCTTGTGTGATAGTAGACAGCGCTGACCTAAAAACATTTGAGCAAGATATTATTGGAAGGTCAAGCTGGCTTGAATAACCTTCAATAAAGGTTAAAAAAAAAAAAAAGAGTGCCATACTCTTGAAGAGTTTTCATTCCCTAATTTTACCTGCAGGAATCTGGCACGCCCAGTTGTTGTAAGTTTCACAGTGCACATCCCTCCATGACCCGTAGTAGATTTCAATGCAAGATTCCACATTGTTTTTATTGTTTGGCTCTCCATCTCTCCAGCGTTGGAACTGCAGCTGTAAACAAAAGGTTACCCAAAAAACAAATTTTAATTCATATTTTTACAAAGAGAGGCAGGGATGACGTACAGCCCTTGAAGTTAGCATTGCACTGGTTCCCTTGACAAAAAGCCAATGGGATTCTCCCATTGGATATTTAAATTGTTGCAGATAATAAGCTAATAAACTCTGTGACAAACACAGTTATATGATACCTTTTTTCAGAGAATTTCAAGCTTCAAGTTCACAAGAGGGGTTTTTACTGACATTTTATAATATAGAGCAAAATGTTAAAATATCTTAAGCATATGTTAGCCACATACCTTATTTTAGCCGGCTAACCAAAAACTTTGATACGAGGGAAGTGCCAAAATGCTAACTCATTCCCAGGTTTTTGAAGTAGAAAATTGTTCACTCACTGGCGATCCATCGCTCCACACATAACCGTTGACTGAGTCAGGAGCACTTAGCCCAATCCATAATTGTTCGTGCCTATAATGGACAATGATTATATTATATGATTGTTGTATTCATGATATATGTCAAACTTGTTGAAGAACTTCTACTGCAACCAGTTTTGTATTTTCTTAATTGTGTTATGTAACCAGTCATAGTATACCTTCTTCCTATCGTATCTAGCTCCTCAGCACTGTGGATGCTGAGCAGGTCTCCTCCAATGACCTTGCAGTAATCTCTGGCCTCAAACCAGGTCCTCTTTTTTAATATTGAAAACTCCTTGACCAGAAGATAAAGAGGTTCAACATAATTGGGTTGTGTGACTCAACAAGCAAACAGTGTTTTAATGTCCTTGCAGTTTTTTGTATGTGGGCCTTTAAAAGTCATAGAGCACACACACACCCTCTACCCCGCAACAAACAGTACTATCCATCTGCAAGATGCAGAAAGGGAAGATTTACAAAAAAAAGAAAGACTGAATGTAGCACAAAACGTTTAACAGGCAATGCATAATTGAATATCTTTGTTATTATGGATGTGTGAAGACAAGTATCGTTTCATTTAATTGATAATCCTCTCATATGACCTAATACTGAAGCCTAGCTCCAAACAAAACAAAATGTTTGTCATTCATGGCTCACCTTAAGACAATAGTTTCTTAGTTCAATTAGTTTCCAGCCCTTTACACACGTGGGAGGGTTGGCAATGGGTGGTGCAGGAGTTAAAGCGGCCCCCTCTGCCAGGTGTTTGCAGATGTATTTCTCCTTATTGGTGCAGGGCCGCACATCCCAGAGGCCAGCAAAAAACCCAGCTGTCATGGCAACACAGCCCCGTTGGCGACCTTGCATTGTCGAGGGAGAAATGGGGAAAAAGTAAATTGTGGTTCCACTTTTGGACAAATCTTAAAGATGGAGTTGAACCTTTCTCCATACCTGGCATTTCAGCGTTCCAGTGAGTATACCTCACTGAATCTGTGTTGGCCCACACAAATTGATCAATGTTCTTCTGATTTGAAAGACCCAACCAGAAGTATTTCTCTGTTCTCAAACCCACCAAGCTGACAAGGAAGGCATTGTCCAGCCTGGAAATGTTTACACAATTAGGAGCGTGGGGTCTCTTTTTCTGTTACAATTCTTTGTGTACATGTCAATGTATTCAGGCTCATAAAAAGTAGTGTGACACTAAACATATCACATGAGTTCTTACCCATTTGAAACATCAGCTAAGTTAGAATCTGAGCTCTTGCAGTCATCTTTGGCTTCATTAAACGTTTTGGTCTGTATACTTATAAAATAGCAGTAAGAGCCATATCGTATCCACCCCTGGATTGTTGGGGGAAAAAGTGAAGTAAGAATCAAAAACATTATACATTTAAACTTATATGCAGTATAACATATTATGAAGATATAACTTTTGCTTAATGCTGCAGTTTTTAAGCACTCTGGGAACTCTACAACGTGTTGAAACACATACAACCCTTACATAGTTTTATTGTTATTATTATTATAAAATAATAAGTAAGAACATTATAGCATTCATTTGAAGCTGTGTTTCTGTTCACCATTGAGTGTAATATTCAGTTGCCTTTTCGGTGTTTGTCTTGGTCTTGGTTGAAAAAGCAAACCAAAATGCAAAGAGCGCTTGGGAGATCAACGTTAGGTTAGGTTGAAGTTCAGGCACTACACTGAAAGACTGTAGTGTAACTCATGTCGATCCAGTGAGAACTGTTTTTAAATAGATAAATAACAATACAAACTTAACACACAGCTTTGCAGCCTTCATCCTGCTGCACTTCATCTCCAGAGGGTTTTGAGGCACTCATCTTCTTACAAATGGAGCCTCGTTTCTCCTCACACACACGGTCAGCCCAGTTCCCATTCTGCGACAAAGTACCGTGAAATGTTTATGTGGAGACTAGATGAGCTGGAAGGTACGACAGTCAATGCACAAGTAAATCAACCAACTAATTTCACATAATACTGTAGATACAGACATAGTTGACAATGCAATTCAACACATATACAATTAAGTTACCTGCACAGTTAGTTTTTTTGCTGTCTGACAAATCTCATTAAAGTACATCATTAGATAACGTTTTCTCAAGTGTATGTTATGTGCAGAAACACATATGTGCACTATACCAACACATGATGCTTCTTACCTCTCCCCTGATGAGAACACAATCCTTTATGTCAGTGGAGACAGCAGGTTTCCCAAATTCCCAGCTAGTGAAACTGACAGTAGAGTGGTCGCTCCATTCAAACAGCCTCTCAGTCTTCCTGTCATTAAGTCCAATCCAAAGCTCATCAGTGGAATCTGCAGAGATGGACAGTAGAAAGTATCTTTCCGTAACCTGTCTGCGATTAACTTTATCAGGGTTCCCATGCATGTTGGAAAACCTTTAAAACGTCACACAAAGCATTTTAAAACTCCATGTCATCGTGCAGGACAAATTTGGGGTTAAGTGCCTTGCCCGAGGACATATCGACAGGGGAGCCAGGGAACGAATTAGGAGTAAAAACAATGAATGGAATTCCAACTCTATGAGTCAAACACCAGCTAAATACTAGCTAACGGCACTTGTTTAATTTAGTATTGTCTCGTTAAGCGCATTAGGCTACCGCTACTTTTTGAAGTGGTAGCCCATTGTGATTGTGATATTGCTTTGTTAAGTTGGCCAATATTAATAGTAAAGGGATTTACCTATCAAGCCTCAGTGGCAGTTAATAATCTGAGCACAATTAACAGTTACTTTGATTTGTACATTTAGGCGATGTACAGTTTAGTCGCGGTTCCTCAGAAGGCAAATTTGTATTGAAAATTGTAATTCGTCGCCTTATTCATGTTGTCCGGCCACCCACCTTTCTCTTCCTTCACAAGTCCATACTGTTAGCTCTGTCAGCACTATTGCTGTTGTTTACACAGTTTGTACTGTTAGCACCATTAGCTGCATTGGCTGCATTTATTGGGAAGCTGTTTAGACCATCGTCTATAACTGAACAGCATCTGTCATCTTCATCTCAGCACATGACATTGAATGATTGTTGATTGAACATTCAACAAACTACAACATTTGGTATTTTCTTTCATTTTTACGTACTGTATCCAAGTTGAGAGATGATAAAGCTTTGGTCCTCCACATTGCTGATGCTGACCAGGCCCCCTCCTCCATCATGACAGGCTCTCTGAGCATCAGGCCATGTTTTCTGAATGCGATTAAGGTGGAAACAGTGGCCATTGTAGAAAATCCAAGGTTTTGAACAAAATCCTGTCACACCAGCTGATCATACAGAGAGAACAAATCAGTATGAACTGAGTGATAGATACAGTATACAGTGCAGCTATACAGTTCTAGGAGAATGTCAAATAAACCCTATTATTTTCTTCACCTTGTGCAGGCAGTATTTCGGCCGCTTCACTGTAGCAGATGTACCCAAGTTTCTTGCTGCAAGGTAAACTTTGCCAGGAGTACTGTACAGCAGGATCAACAATTGCACAGTTGTGTCCCGGATTAGGAAGTGGATGTCCTTGAACAAGATAATGGTTACTTGACATTGTTGGTTTTGCAAACAGCCTCATATCAGCTCTCAGATTTGTCTTTTATGTGTTTTATTTTTGCTCATAACACCCCGTAACACCACAAAGTGTCACAGTGAACACTGTACTGGATTCTATTGTTTTTTTCAAAAGATAGTTCTTTGAAAATGTTTATTAAGATATTACCATTATAATATAACTGAATTGAAAAAAGTTCAAAACTACCTGAGTCCCATTTCAGGTAGCGGTATGGCCTCCCGTTGGACCATATCCAACCATGTTCTGGATCCAGGATCAGACCAATCCACAGCATATTGCCCCCTGTACCTAGTAGTGCTGTTGGGGTAATGATGAACACAAATGACAAGATAACAGGTCTGTCCTCATGTCAATAATTGTTAGTCGGGCTCAAAGTTCCCAATTATTTTGACAACACAATTGTTTCCACGCCAACATTCAGATATATCAATGCTGGTAATGCTAAGATATATATATACAGAAAATATTCTTCATTAAGAGTGCTATTATAAATCAAATGTATAGTATAGTGTCACCTTACCTGTGACGTAAGCCTGCTGGTGAGGATCGGTGATACTGAGCAGGGAGGCACCCTGCTGTTTGCAGCTGGCTTCAGCCTGGGGCTGGTTCACAGCAGACTGTGTGTTGAGCTGGTAGTATGCGCCTGTTGTTGGGTGTATAGTCCAGCCTTCTTTAGCTATGAGCAAACAAAATATGTTTATATTGTTATGTTTGCTTCCAAATATTTCACTTTCTGCCTGTGTATTTTATGTCTTCATTAAACCTTCTGGTATGTTGCGGGTCAAATCGACCCATTTCGAAGTTTGAAAATCTAGGGGAAATATTTTAAAGTCATTTTTCTGTATGCTTGCCTTAATTAGTGGAATCAACGTAAAACTTTTTTTTAAAATGTCATGTATTTGCATGTCACCTATTTGTATATGTTCAAGTCACCTAATAAATATGGTACTTTAGGATTTGTAATAGACTGACTGAGACACTGACTACGGGAAAACTCCACCCACACGCAGCAGGGGAGGGGCGAAACATGCAAAAGGGTATATTTTCATCTAATCAATCAATAAAAAAAAGAAGTTTCAAAATGCAAACAAAATTCAGGACAACTCCTTTCACTGAGTAATCTGTCTCAGTGAATGTGAAGCTTGAAAAAATGAAGTCAACACAGCAGCATTGTACACATGGCATTATCCCACAGCAGTATTAAAACCACATCCATTTGTACAGGCAGTACTCACAAGTACTCGGGCAGTAACCCCAGCGTTCACTTTGATATTTAGTTTCAACCGCACACCAAAGACGCTTTTCTGGAGAGTCGATCGTAGTGCAGTCTGAGTACCACTGGTCTTTGTACTGGAAGGGGAACATGCATGGCAGTCCAGCAGCGTTTCCATCAATTGCAAAGAGTTCTAACAGGGCATGATGCAAAGATTAGTTTCAGAACATTTATATCTTCAGTGATATACCTTATTTTAACTTAACACAACCTTATCATCTCCCTTAAAACATTATGTCTAATTTTGACTTCATTATTCAATTTTTGTCCTTGACATTCAGTGAAAATGGTCATGATTTAGTGTGGACAAAGCAAGTCCTTTAAAACAACAACCTATTTCATACTGTACCTCTGTATGTTCTTGCACAAGCGCCGTTGGATGTCCCTGAAATTGTGAGGTGGTTATTGGGCCCTATTGTTTTGGAGAGGACTGCTGTGGTATCTGCGGTGAGCTCAATGTAAAGCTCCTGGTCTTTGAGGCCGAGCACTGTTCCATTCTTGCATTCCCACCTTTGGAGGTCACTCTTTTCGTCACAATCGTAGAGGTTTATTTCACTTCCCACACTTTTCCCCTGGACTCCCAGGCACTTCTTTGTTTGCAGAACCAAAAGTCGATCACCAGTCGTCCAACATATGTCATTGCAGTTGTTATTTGTTTTAACCAAACAAAAACCAGTGTCTTTGTTAGTTAGTTGAAATGGTGAATCTGTTGAAAAAGAAATAATTACACCAAAATTATATTGATGTCCCATATATGCAAAAAATAAGTATAAGTAAAACTGCAAGAAGAAAATAATGTATTTATCACTCATGACTCATGACACATGGTAAATAACACAACAGTCTCACATACAGTAAAGTGCATATCGACACAATCTCACCAACAACTAAAAGTCAAAGTTGTTAATACTGTACCGTCTGAAGCCAAACATTGTAATGTTTGGATGAGAAGCACAAAGGCTGTCCAAGTTATCTTCATCGTCAGTATTAGTCTGAGACGTCTCACAGCTGAAGACTTTATCCATGCATTGCTCACAAGGGATGTAAGAGCTGTGCGAATGATTGTTGGAAGTCAATCTTGAGAGAACTGACACATCCCGTCTCGTCATGTCGTCATCACTTTTTTTTTGGTCTAGTGTCTTTTTCTTTATACTTCCAACGTCAAAGCGTGATTTAAAACCGGAACCCAAAAGCTTATGTTTGCACATTTGGCAGTTTCATTGTTGTACATGTTCCCAAAAGATGTTTGGACGTGGACGTGTCATTGCATAATATACAACAGACAATGTGAGAAACAAGAAGTGCTAGTTTCATACTCCAGGAGCTAATGTCTTGAGTAATCGTCTATGCGCATAGTGAACAAGTAGTACATAGCACAACATTCCTTTTTGATTTTGATGGTTATCATTTATCTTTATACACATTTTAGAGGCACAAACCTTAACCAATCTTATGGTTTAAAGCCACTTGCTGGGGGAACGGGAGAACATGTTCGGACGCGTGTTCTGCCACAGCAAAGTGGGCGGTAGGTGATTGTGGGGACCCGGGCTCCGTTAATGAGCCGGACTGCTGACGGAAAAAAACTGTTTGTGTGGAGTGAGGTCTTGATCCCGATGGACCGCAGCCTCTTGACAGAGGGAAGGGACTCAAACAATTTATGTCCAGGATGAGTGGGGTCGGCTACAATCTATTCCTTGAACCCTGTCCTGGAGGGATGGCAGATTCCAGCCAATCACCCTCTCAGCAGAATGGATGATGAGCTGCAGCCTGCCCTTGTCCTTGGCGGTGGCTGCAGGGTGCCAGACGGTGATGGACACAACTGTTCGTGTCCCTTCCCTCTGGCAGGAGGCTGCAGTCCATCAGTACCAAGACCTCACGCCCACAAACAGTTTCTTCCCGTCAGCAGTCAGGCTCATTAACAGAGCCCGACAATCTCCTACTGGTCACTCCCCTGCACGTCCCTTGATACATTATATTTCAATACACTTGTCACTTCACATTACACTTAGTACTGCTATCTGTTTGTCTGAGCACTTTATTTTGATTTTATATGATATTGTACATTTCATTGTAAAATGAATATGCTCCTGTTTCCTGCACTGTTTGTTGTTTGATGTTATGCACCACACACCAAATTCCTTGTATGTGACAATAAATAGTTCTGATTCCATGAGTTTGGACACGTGTGTAAAGAGAGGAAGCAGATGTGAAACAAATTGTGGTTGGAGCAGACCAGCATGATTCATACAGATGGTGGGGAACGTTGCAGTTTGGTTTGTTCTTGTTTACTTCAACTTGACTGGAGGAAGAATTGTCTAATATTTACAACAAAGAAGCTTTCAGACTGCTGACTTTGTCTTTTTTTATCTGAAATGCGGGAGCTTCTTAAATAATTACTCTTTGGTATATTTCTGGAAATGACTTGTTTCAAAAGGTTTCATTGTAAAATACTTCTCCGCAGACACAACTAAATATTACCAATGTGGTTTTAAAGGGTGCGGGCTTATAGTCAATAACAGGAGGACAGTTGGGCTCGGCAAGCTAATCCAGAAGGGCACCAAGTCAACCTTGAACAAATGAGCACAGACAAAGACAGTTGAATGAGTTGCTGTTGCCTTGCCTTGTTTTTATTATATTTGTATTCTTTTATTCTATCTTCATTGATATGCACAATTTCACCCGGTCAAATTCCTTGTGTGTGCAATGTATTTGGCCAATAAATGATTGTGATTGTTCTTCCAGTTAAAGGAGAAACATCATGCTCAATTCCAGGTTAATTCTTATAATTTGGGTTTGAACTAAAAACTTAAATGCTCCTCATAGCGTGTCTACAGAATTTTTACCGCTTTCAAGTATCGATATCGCAGTTAGACCAGCGCAATAATAAAAAGAATACGTGAAAATTGAGCTTTTTTACAATGCAGGACTTTTAATGCCCCCTCGTACCTGCGTGTGCATACTTCCACAGTCAAAGCTAAAACACCCAGTCGAGGTTAATTGGTGACTTTACATTGGTTGGAGGTGTGAATATTTCTATGGAACAGCTAGAGCTAATAGTGCAACTACACCACAACAACTACAGGCAGTGGTCAGCCACAGACGGCGACTAAACTTGCTAATATGAGTCTTCAGAACTGCTTGTCAGATGATAGCATCCAAAACTTCCATCACACTTTTTCATAGTTGGATTAGGCCGGACTGACATTCATTGTGATGTAATGTGGGAGAAGACTCAAAACATTACTGTTCGAATAATCCAGCAATTTAGTTTCCTCCGCTTTGACAAAGCCACATCGTCATTTCTTTGGAGTTTCAGTTTCTTCTGAAAACACTGAATACACTGACAAGTGGAGATGAGATGGTTGTGACTGCTGTCTTTGAAAGAGAGTGCAGAGTCAGCTGAACAACTCTAGGCGGCTGAGAATCGCAGCACAGGCATAATAACAGTTGATGAATCAATGTCAGCTCAGGAAGTAAAGGCTGCAAGTCGTCCCACATCCTCAACCCAGAAGCAGTAGAGGAAGCAGGCCCTCAACGTGGCCATAAGTGAGGGAAAGTATTTGGTTAAAGACTCGATTTGATGCTGTAATAGTAACAAAAGGACAAATTTACCCACAAAAAGCCATTTCTATATCAATTACTCGTCCTGTGATTTGTTAAACAAAACTTTGTTTTTCTCGTGGTCCTTTAAGCACACATCTGAATACCCAAGATATGCCAGGATAATTATTGCTGTACTGTACATTATCTTGTGTTGTTGAGTTACAACTAAAAAAGGTTGAAGACAGTAGGATTTGGTCAATTGGAACAAATGAATTAAAAAAAAAAAAAAAAGGATTTGTGCATTTTTTTTACAGATTTTTTTTTCTTTTCAAAGAGGAAGTGGCTCCTGGGAATTTGAGAAGTGAGCTGTAGCAATGTTGGTGTTGAGTAAGATGTCAAAAAGTAAGCAGGTGAGGTGTGCTGGTAAGAATTGCTGAGTAGACAAAGCGAGTGGGCAACATCAAAATCTTTCTGGGTCTTTTAGCACAATTTGGTGAAAACATTTCCTCGAAAGAATCTTTGACCACCACCAAATACATATCTTGTCTATTTCCCAAATGAATAATGTAAGTGTCTTGTCTAATTGTATTGATGACCATTGTAAAGTCTTTAAAAGGCAACTGGTTTGTTGGCTTAAAAAACAACAACTTCTCCTTCAGTTTTTTTTTTTAGTGCAGCAGTGTTGACATCACCGAGCCATTTCTGGGCGAGGGGGAACATGTCGACATTGGCACTTTCAACATGTTGTTGCCAGAGGTGCCCTTTTGAACGATTTATTGTGTCTGTGCTCGTGAGCAGGTTTTCTTTTGGGCCTTGCGTTCGCGTGTTCATTTCATTCAGGTGCCGTGTATGCCAGCCTTGCACACCACTCATCACATGCGAGCAGCTTTGCATCATCAGAACTCTCATCAGCCAAAAACACTTTTAGTTCCTCCCACAGCACATACACACACAGAGAGCACTTTGCCACACAACAACCATTGGACTTAAGTGTGTAGCAACAGGGCTTTACGCTCCTTTATTTTCAGCTGGGTAAGACATTTTTCTTTTTAAAATATTTCTCCATCGGCAATCTTCACCACAACCTAATTGTATTATCATGAATTCAACCAGGAGAGACTTGTTTCAGAGTTTAAGGAAAATTTATGACAATTGCATATTTTTAAATAGTCAAACTCTTTTGGCGATTGGACTCCATCCTGACTTAGGGTAAGCACGTGTAGTGATGCTGACATCTGCGCCATCAGAATCCCCCCTGGAGTCCAGACACTGGTGGTGGTAGTGTTGAAGAAGGGAGTTTGCTGTAAACCAGTGATTAATGGTGAGCAGGACTGAATGCTCATTGGAGGTGCTGGGGTGGAGGAGGGTTGCGTCGGTTCAAGCTCAAAATGACAACTGACAGCAAGCAGAGCGGGGAAACTATTTCAAAGTTTGACAGCAGCATTGTGATTGGCTTATAGAAATCGCTCCGTCTCCGACTGGTTGGATCATTCAACATCCACGCCCCCAATCAGCTGATGGCGTAATCGCTGCGAGACTAGACTGGTTTCATGAATAAACCGGAGAGTAGGGATTGTCCTCCTGACTGAATTTACGCTTCAGCTTCATTTAACAAGGTCGTTATTGTGCTACCTACTGCCGCCCACTGGCATGGAAGAGTATGTAATTACTCTGCCAGCCACTATTGCAGGCTCAGACGCTCAACAATGGCAAATTATTTGCGGCAAGTAGAAGAAGTAAGAAGAAGTAAGAAAGCAGCAGGGGAGAGTGTTTGAGTGGTGTTTTCTTTGTAAATAATTTGTTGGCATTATTAGTATTGTTTCTGAGAGTACGGCCACTGGCTGGCCCACCTCAGCCCCCCACATTTTGTAATCTCAAAAGTTTTCTTCATGATCATTTACAATTGTTTATAAAGAGAAACCTGAATCAAATTCAAATATGTTTCTTTACTTTTTTGCTATGACACACTGCTTTAAGCATTCATTACATATAATAATGACTAATACTATTACATTCCTCCTGAAAAAAGGAGCAAAATAATTTAGCTAAAAGGACATTTTCATGTGTGTATGTATGTATGTATGTGCATATGTATATGTATACAACCATTTGTCAATAAAGTACGGGAAGCTCACATCATCCATTAGACCTTTACATAGAACATATTTGTTTGTTGCTATATTAATGCTGTGAATGATTCAGATTGCTTCTTTACAGGCTGCATCTCTTTTTCTCAATGAAACAGACTTTTCTTGCTGTTTTGATCCTATGTTCACACCTCGAGTGACAAAAGCAACAAAACACCCGAGTGCGGCCGGCTACATTGTTGGAGAGTCACAGTTGAAGTGTTGCTCAAGTGCTCGTTGATGTAGTGATGTCATTTCATAGTATTGGGAATTGGCTAATGGCATTATTATATTATGTAGATAGTAGTTTAAATATTATTATAGGCCTAAATACAATGGGCTGAAGTGAGATGAACTGAGTGAAAACGTTATTTTATTCGATTAAACAAATAACAACGGCATAATTTGCGTTGAACAAAGGTGATGTATTGTAATGTTTGACATTGCAATGTTTAGATATTGCAATACACATCTCGCAAAATTCTTATTGTATTTAAAATTGTATTTGGACTTAAGTCAGCCCCCTGTTTTTTTTCTTTCTTAAGATATAACTTATTTTGATGATTCTTTAGTGCCAGGTTTAATGTTCATTTAACAATGACAGGCAGTGAGATTTTACAATACAAGCACAGAACAGCATCTAGTGAGCATACGCATAATATGTAACAATTATATACATTCATTCATAGATATAAAGACAGAATCAAATAGCAATCATTCCCACTTAGACATCCTAGAGCCTAAATTGTTCTTTTCCATGAGGTCAGACATCGCCAACTCCATTGAAACTCACACTTGACATGTTGTTAAATAACTGAATATATATTTACTATATTCTATAGTAACATAACAAACAGAGCTAAAACACTAATAAAGCATCAAAGTGTGATTCATTAGTCTGGGATACAGTTCAGTACGTGCTAGATTCCCGCTAGATTCTGCTACTTTATGAATCACAGAGTTATCATCGGCTCAGGGTTTTCTAATTCTGCATTCTCTATCAGTTTATTGGTATCGACCACATCGGGCTGGGATCGTTCACTGTCGAAGTAGAGTGGATTGTCAAAGGTGGGTAAAGGACGAGGAGACTTCTTGTAGATGAAGAATGCAACAACTATCAGCGTAGAACTGATCGTAATCATCAGCACGACAATCAAACTCGTGTGGACGCGACCGCGCGGATCCTGACTGCCATGAGGTTCTGCACAAGCAAACAGATGTGGATCAGTCAAAGCAATTCAAAGTGTGTTTTTGCTTTAAACATCATTTGCATTCACTCCATGTTTTTGATAACAGTCAATGTTGCATTACATGTAAAAAAAAATATATTATTCTTGTTAATAAATAATTCAAATTTACTCAACTTAAGTAGATACAAAGGTGTAACTTACCAGGTTTTTCTTGTTCTGAATCTTTGGAACTCACTGTGTAAAGAGAAGGAAATGGTAAATAATCTTTTTGAAGGAATACTTCCTGTTCCTATTGACCCCAGTCTCTCTCCAGTCTACCATTAAAATTATGGTAATAATTTTTCAGCAGTATATACATAAAGTAACAAATAAAATAACAGAATAAAAAATGATCTGATGCTGGATGTGGAATTTAAGGCAGTTGATGGAGGATTATCTTTAATGTTTTTTTTAGAAACAACCCTTGTAATAGCAATTGTTACAAATCATAAAGTTGTAAGATAATAGGGAGTTTTTATCTCTTCGTTTTATTAGATGTTTAGGACAATGGACCTTTAACAGAGGCTTGAGTATGACTCCTTATTCCAAAGGCTTTAAACAATGTGTCCACATGGATGAGGAGAACTGTTGAAAACGTCATCCATTTGAACCACATGGGAATGATGATCTTACCTTTGGGTGTTTTACAGATGTATGCTCTGTCGTGCCATCTGCGACCTGTCCTCCAGGTCCCACCTGATGTTTCCATTGCTGCATAGTCATCGTCTGGCTCAGCTTCACCCCAGTTAGTGTAGTCCACGACTGTTTTATCCAACCACTTCCATTCCCCTAGAGCCGAACAGAAACTTCATGTAATACTGTTTTTATAGTTTGTCATGTCACGGTTTGATACCGTCAATTTGCCCTGTCAAAGTGTGTATTAAAAGTAAACAAAAGAGCGACAATTAATAGGTTACCCTCTGGTAAACACAATTTAAAAAAAAAGGTATTTGCGCTAAAAGTATTTTCTCAAATTAATAATGTTCCCATTTTAATTTGTTTGTTTCACTTTCATCAGCAGGAACGTTGATTATATGACCAATTTGTTTGAATGTGCATTTGCACGGACAAGTGGATAATGTCTTACACATTCCTACATTAGAGGAATAATAATGTAGGACAGAGTTTAACATTATTCCACTGACAGCAATGTGTAAGTACAGTTTATTTGTGGGTGAATAAAGTACAGAACAGAAAAGAGTGCAATCATACCGTTATGAGTTTTGTACATGCCAACCCAGAAAGCGCTGTGGCCATCTTTAAATATTTCCACGTTGCTTTTGATGAATTGTTGCTCAGCAGGATTTTCAATGCTAGTCAGAATTCCACCTTCACAACAAAAAACAGTCAGGTTGTCACAATTATGAACCACTTATTACTAATTGCTGTTTGTTACATCGTACACTTGATCTACTCGAGATCTAAAAGTGTCTCTTACCATGCCGGACGCAGCTGCTCGCTGCATCTGCCCATTCAATTTCATCGGTTACAAACAAATAGCAATGGCCCTTAAACGGCAGCCAGGTGTAACTCTGGTGGTACTCCTCAGTCGTGTCTGGAGGGCAAATCCCTGGAAAGATGGTTGACTCTGTTGGTGGCACATCTGTGGGTTACAGAGACAGTGATGAGGGGATTGTAATAACTTGCACTGATCCATATCCTGGATTAATATTGCGGTATTGCATATGAGTGAAAAGTCAGTGTTCATGACTTTAATGGGAGAAGGTGGAAATCACAAACTCTCATGAAACTGATTATAATGTTGGGGAAAAAAACCACATCTTACACTAATGGAGTGTCCATGTGTAATGTCCATTTAATTCAGATTGTTTTTAAATGAACTGACGGATTAAATATTTGTTCATGGCTTCACATTAAAAAACAACAAATTTAAGGGATTCAAGATGATTGCTTTTGTAAAAAATATATGTATATATATATTTCCGGAATAAAATTACCAGGTTGTTTATTCTATATTGATGAAAGTATCTTCCTCAAACACCCAGTCTCGGTCGAACTATAGTTCAGTCATATAGAACAACATGAACATATGAGCTGTCATGGATCTCAGCTAGGCTAACAAGCTAACATTTGATACACCATACGCCGAGGATGTAAGCAAAATAAAGTATATTGTAGCACTTGCAGTATGATCACTTAAGCCCTCAGAAGTTGACACTAGGCATGACTGATGGATTGTGGATTATATTAATGTATGTTGCCTGCTAACAACCGTACCTGTAGACTGCATGCAAACACTGTTCATGGTCAAATTGCAGAAAGCGGTCTTCCACTTTCCATCCACATCCAGGTACACACAAGGTCGTTCTCTGCTTGGTTCATCTTCAGCCCAGCTGGCAGAGTGCATGTGCCAGCCGTCGCTATACTTAAAATAACCGCTCTGAAAGCAAGAGAGATCAAATTACATATTACAACATATTAGTTCAGCGTGCATTGTAAATGGCGTTTGGAAATGTCTCTCTTTGCCAAATAGATGGAACAAATTATATACAGAGTATAGTCAGCTGTCTTGTGAGGCTTCTATGCCATGTGACACGGGAAAAAAAAGCTAATCATGTGGAGTTCATTATTTTTGTTTCAGTTATTTTCCCCCCTGGAACTAGCCAGTAGTTGTTTTTGTGCTACAGCACCTGTTTGCTGAGTCCAATCCAAAGAGGAGCTTTGAGATTCATCGCCAGCAGCTCGACGTAGGCTTGCGTCCACTCATTTCGAAGGCTCGCCAGGTTGGCTTTATCCACTGCACAGTTTTTCCTGGCATCATCCCAGGTCAGATTTTTAGTGACAACCTTGACACTGTCATTTCCCAGAGTTACATAGATGTTACTAACAGATGGCTCTGGTTTAGGCTGGATATTTGGGTCTGTTGAGTCAAGAGATAAATAGTTGTTATTATTTTTTTATTCCATTTTTACAGACAACTTGACACAAGAACTACAGGTTGAAATGATGGTTTCCAATGTTCAAAACCACGTTTACTCTATTACATGTAATTTGAACTGAGGTTGTAGGACTCTATATTGAATGATTCATTGTTTGGCCTTAAAGAGAGAGAGAGAACAAACTCACCAAGATCTCGAAGACAGATAAATCCATTGGTGTCATTGCAGGGCTTAATTAACCATTTCCCGGTGCCAAAGAAAGGACTGTGGTTCAACACAACACATTCATCCTGGTGAAGGATGTAGGGAGGAGTTAGAAACCATTGGAAAAAGATTCTAAAATCTTTGGAAAAGATTTTTTAATCTTTTCAATCAAACGGCTGACTGGTTTAAACTTGCAGTGTTCTTAACTGTTTGAGTAAGGGAGGGAGTAAATGAATAAATGAAGGATCGATTTAGACTGATGCTTTTCTTAACTCTTTGAAGCAAGAGAAATTTATTTTAGGATAGGAATATATAAGCATTTTTGCTTCCACCTATACCTTTTTAGTCTCTTTTTTTGTATATTATAGAGTATAGTAATATTGTTATATCATGATTGACTGAATAAACAAAACAAACTTTGGTCTGCTCTGTTATGACAAAAACTAAAAAAGAGTTATATTTTACTTTAAAATGTTGTCTTAGATATGTTACCTCATTCCATCTTTGATAAAAAGACCCCGGACGGCGTCGATTTTTCTAAAGAGAACAAGAGAAACAATAATTCAAACTTTTTCATGTCTATTAAATGGAGACGCAACACTAAGCTAAGATTGTGTGTACTTACAGAATAGCCCCAGTTGGTGTATTTCCTTGCTTTTCCATCAGTCCAGTAAAATCCATCTTGTTTGAAAGAACTTAAACCAACCCACAGGTCTGTACTTGCTATTTCAGCCATATTGGTGGTCAAAAATGCTGAAATTTTTACAAAAAGTTCAATTTAAATTAAGTTCATCATTGTTTTTAAGGTCAATAATGAACTTTCACGATCTGTTTTCACATTGTACACATGATTATGTAGTACATATACACACCTTGCACGCGCCTTGTGGGGATTGAGGCCAAATTACCGCCCATGGTAATGCACTGTCTCATTGCTTCTTCCCAACTGGCCCGCCGGTTACTAATGACACTGTAACACTACGAATGAGAAATGAAACTGTGAGTTTTCACTGAAACACTGGTCTTCTTTCATGAAGCGTTGATGACATTTGATCTGATCCTGAAACATGCCTGTGTCCTTATTTTTCTACCAAACTATTTTTATAGTTTCTTCATTGTAGTAACTCTAAAACCATTGCCAGCTACTTATATATATATATATATATATATATATATATATATATATATATATATATATATATATATATATATATATATATATATATATAAAGAGGACTAGACTGTGTGACTGTACTTTGCGTGAGGAATGCATTGTGAGGTAAAAACATGTTGATAAATGACATATTTGTTTCTTTTGATAATGTTACCTAGATTTTTTTCCCCTATTGACCAATTTGTATTGCTTCAGAAGAAGGAATTTTCAACTTATGTAACTTTGCATGGAAATGAATCTTGTGTCAAATGGTTTCTCACATTTGATATATTTTGTATTTTTATTTACTTCAATTTATGAATACAGTATTTGTATGCTTGTCTGCACCACCAATACTTGCTTAAATGAGCACTTGCTTAAATAAGGGCATGTCATATGTGTACAAAATATGTACAAAATAACAAGTTGTATGGCATACTGTAATTTTGAAAGCAAATTATTTTACTCCTCAGATATTGAATAACAATTGTACATCACACCTGCACAAATCCATTCAGTCCCAACGTAACTTTCAATGCGAGCCAATGTCTAATTGTTGATCAGACTAAATGTTCATGAACTGACATTTTAGAAGTGGCACTGAACGTTTTAAACTGGAGATTAGTTGACAGTGATTTCTGACCTTTGAGTCCAACTTGGTCCACTTGAGTGGACAGCCACCTTTGGGAGGAACTGTGGGGGCTGCAGTGGTGTTGACAGGCGCTGAGTTTCCTCGTTTGCAAATAAACTGGTGCTCTTGGCCACAATTACAAGTACGCCAGAAGCCTGCAAGTCCAGGGGAGATGGAATAATTCACATTTTACCAGGAACTGTTTTTATTCAGAGTAGCGTATTGATCTTATCTAGAAGAGAGCTTTTGAGGTTCGGTTTGGAGTTACTCACCCATATAGTAAGTCATAGTAACGCAGTTCTCATTAAAGGAATTGGTGTTTGGTTGATCTTCATCCCATCTTTGTAACCCCACTGGAGAACCATCCATCCACCTTTAAACACACACACAGTTACATTGAATTATGACGTATGATCATCGAAACAATAACTGTTTCACATTCAACCTTTGTATCCTTGTTGATGTTTTGCAATAGTGGTAAATGAACAGAGGACAAATGCAATATAGAAGTTGCAATAAATGTAGCCTGGCAAGTAAAAGAAAAAATATATATAGAAAACTGATTCGAAAGTCAAATTGAAGTTTTAAATTAGTTTAAATGTCAGTACCAGTAATACTTGAAAATATTATAATACTAATAAGCAATAACTTAAAAGTAGGATCAATTTTAAAATTTAAAGTAGAGCAAAAACATGAATCATGTAATCGGTAAACTTGAATTCACTGAATTACATTTTTATGACATTTACTACTCACCAAAATGACCCATCAAGATCCACTGACAAACCTAAATAATACGACCCATAGCTTCTGGAAATCTGTGAACACATAATTACACAAGCTTTAAGAGCACTTTTCCAGAAAGTAAACTGGCTTTCAATATAAATAAAAATGTGTTGTTTTGCAAAGCCCAAAAGAATAAACGACTACCTGTTTCCATATGAAGACATTTTCATCTTTACTGCTGATAGACACCAAGTCTCCATGCCACTTCTGACAGAAATGACGGGCATCCTCCATGGACATCGTGTCTCTATTGATCAAGTACTGATTCCCTCTCCACACAAGCCAGCCATCGGAAGTGGTGTTAAATTCTGCAAAGGTGTGAGAAACAATGTGTGCTTTACTTTGATGTGTCTTCCTGGTAAAGTACATCTTTTACAGCCTAATGTCTGTCAAATAAAAGGTTTGTGAATTATTTTTATTGGCCCTCGCTAGAAGCTGTAATATTACTGATGCCAAGTGTCGCTTTTTTGTTTTGTTTAGTTTTAAGATGTATTGGTTTCGTTAAGTGGACCAATAAAAATCCTGTCTGTGAATGACCTGACTAATGGAAAAGAACATATTGAATGCTCACAGTTTCATTGTTTTTGCCTCTGTGTTACCATTTTTAAAGACTGTCAATTCATGACTCTTGGTCAATGCATTGCTTTGTCCATCTTTCATTTAGATTTGTTCAATTTGGATTTCGCAAAACATCAAAAACAATAGTAAGACTATCCTGATCATTTTGAAACTTGCTCATTATTAAAGTAATCTCAACTCTAAAATGGGACTTGTGAATTTATACCCGCTCTAACCAGCTTTGGCTAGTTTCCCAACATGTTTGACTTCATGTTTTCGCCACGCTGTGTGTGTGTGTGTTTGTGTGTTAACTTACCCACCACAGTATTATTTGGAGGTAGTTTTGGAATCACTCCTGTAAAACCACAAACAAGTGTCAACTTCCTGAAGAGAGAACACGAACACATCTGCCACTCTCTCCATTCTGAATTCTACTTTCAGTCGAATGTCGTGCTGTGTGGGATGGTGTAACTCAGAAAGGGGAGCATGGCAGTCGCCCGGTTTGACCCCTCGAGCTGTGAGTTACTATGATAACACATAACAGTATCCAGAAAATGACTTGAGTGAACTTTGCGTTGATACATATTCAATACGGTCTTCAATAGTTTCACTAGCAATATTTGATGACCTGACCTTATTTTACGAAGAAAAGAAAATCATGTAAAAAGTATTTCCTTTTCAAGTTTGTACAGGTGTATATTGTAGAAAACGTATCAGAGGTTAACATTCTCACTTTGAGCGAGACGGTTCACATCTGTATTACTGTTACAGCAAGACAATGATATTAAATATATATATAACCTGCAATACTGTGGTCTGTTTAATCCCATTTGATGTAAGGCGAGGCCTAAATATGGCCAATATATAAATCTCAGATTTACATATATATGAGCAAACTAGACCTCAAACAACAAAGGATGCATAACATACATTATTAACTACATCAAACTTTACTTTTTAGAAAAATAGATAACCAACTGTTTCAACTGTACCTGCACGGATCTGACACAGCCAGTCATTGTAACTCTCACAGTTTATATCGTTCCAGGACCCGACCTCGTCCCAGTTGTACGTTCTGAATTCAGTACAAGATTCGTCGTTGTTATGATTGTTTGGTTCTCCTTCCTGCCAGTGTTGGTAGTTCACCTTTGAACAGAAAGAAACAGTAAACCAACTTGTCTGTTAAACCATATGTATATATAAGTACAAAAATACAGGATTTAATACAGATTTATTGCAACAACAAAAAAAAAAAAGTAGAGCACAGTAAACTAACCGGAGATCCATCACTCCAAACATAACCCGTGCTCGTGTCAGGAATCTGAAGTCCAATCCAGGCTCTTCCATGTCTGCTGTACACAAAGTTATATCAATCAATCTAACGTATTTTAGAACGTTGTTACCCCGTAGAGGCAACTGTGACTGAAACGAGAATTACTGTACATCAAAAAAGTACTCAAGTTACATCTTAGTAGTGCAGTGAATTTTGCATTCTATTTCATTTTACTTTTATGTATTCATTGTGAGTGACCTTAAAATATTGACTTGCTTTTCTGAAATCCACTTTGGCGCCTGTGTGTGCCAGTATTTGTGATGTTTTAATCCTCTCATATACGGAGGGCTCTTTTACTGCACATTGTTTTATGTTCACTGGTGTCTGGTAAAATAGCATCTCCCCAGCGCGTACCGTCCCACACGTAGCTCGGCGTCGCTGTGGATGCTGAGCAGGTCTCCTCCGATGGCCCTGCAGTAATCCCTGGCCTCATACCAGGTCTTCTCATCAGCCCGAGGCCCAGTGAAGAACTTGAACACAAGAGTGAACGTCTGATTAAAGTAGACCAGATATGTAGAGCAGTAGAGTAAATTACTTGAATAGACTTTTATTTATTTTGCCCGATTTGTCTATCATACTAAGAGAAATTGACCCATTTCTAAAGCTAGAATAAAACAAATGTCTGGCCACTAAGGAGAAACAGAAACACGCTGCAAACAGAACACTGACATATTATTGTCTTTTGAATTAAACTATTTTTCATTATGTACACATCTAGCAGTAATGGATCAGCGTTGTCATTCATTTGGCAGGAGGTCGGTACCAGCCAAAGTCTAATATTTGCTCTGTTAGAGCTCTGTATTGGCCTCTACCATCATTTTTTTTTTAAATTTCAGCTGCTAACACTTCCACGATTAGTCTGTTGTTTGCTGCTGGATGTGGCACAAGTAAAATATGTAAAATAATGTTACATTTACATAATAAAGACGAATTATCTAACAATAACAACATACATACAGTATGCTATGGTGATTGTGACTGGATACTGGTCTTATTTAGTCGGTCTTTGCATGTTTTTAATCTCTGGTTGTACCTTCGAGCAGAAGTTTCTTGTTCCCACTCGGGCCCAACCTTCCTCGCACTTGGGAGGCGTTTGAGTCGGCGGCGCAACGGTTAGAACCGCCCCCTCTGCCAGGTGTTTGCAGATGTATTTTTCCTTGTTGGTGCAGGGCAGCCGTTCCCAGAGGCCGGCCAAGATCCCAGTCGTCATGGCAACGCAGCCCTGTTCGTAACCTTGAGTTGTTGAAGATAGAAAATAGTCAAGTGTAAGTGACGCAGCTCCTGTTGGTGCCTTCTATTTTAAAGATGGAGCGGCATCTCTCTCCATACCTGGCATTTCTGCGTTCCAGTGAGTGAACCCCACTGAATCTGTGTTGGTCCACACAAATTGATCAATGTTCTTCTGATTTGAAAGACCCAACCAGAAGTATTTCTCCGGTCTCAAACCCACCAAGCTGACAAGGAAGGCATTGTCCACCCTGGAAATGTTTACAAAAGATGTGTTGTCTCATCGTGTCAAACGCGCTGTATCGCACGTCCGCACACAGTTATTTCACGGCTAATAAAACACAAGGCGGTGTTACCCATTTGAAACGTCAGCTAAGTAGGAATCTGAGGTCTTGCAGTCGTCGTTCGCTTCATCAAAGGTCTTTGTCTCTGTTCCGACGAAGTAGCAGTAGGACCCATGTCTTTTCCACCCCTGTGGGAAAGGATTTGAGGTTTGAGTAGTTGTGATTTTAAAATGCAACATATCCATTTTGTTCATGAAAGACATGTATCTATGTCCAAGTGGACATGATGTTGAACCAGTTACTTATGTCAGGGTTTTAATCGTGCACTTAGAGGAGTCAGATGTTGATGGAGATCATATACTTGTTTCATAGATTGCATGTACATGTACTCACAGCTTTGCATCCTATATCCATATCTAATTCATCTCCGGTGCGTTCAGTGGCACTCTGCTTCATACAGATGAAGCCGTGTTTGTCACTACACGAGCGATCGGCCCAGTTCCCTTTCTGCAAGAAGAATTGTAGATTGAATGTACTGGATGGGTGGACTAGAAAAAACTGAATTATTAGAAAATAAAAGGAAAACTTGTCCATATACCAGTGGTTTGTTGTTGGACTAATATGTTTTAATTTTTTTTTATGGAATTCCCGAGAACCTGACACAAAAGATTGTATAAACAATCCACAAATAAATGTAGTTTCTAGCTACTGGAAAAAAGAAAGAAATCGACAAATCCGACAAAAGGTCTTATTTTGATTGTTTGCTGAAGTTACAACCAAAATGTGAGCTGATCCAATGTATGATGTAGTCAGATATACATGTATGATGTAGTCAGATATACATGTATGATGTAGTCAGATATACATGTATGATGTAGTCAGATATACGTGTATGATGTAGTCAGATATACATGTATGATGTAGTCAGATATACATGTATGATGTAGTCAGATATACGTATGTTATAAGAAGGTCAAACTATACGTGCAGCATCGTGGCGCTCGCTACCTTTCCCGTGATGAGAACGCAGTCATCTGAATCAGTGGCGACAGTTGGTTTCCCAAAATCCCAGCTGGTGAAGCTGACAGTCGAGTGGTCACTCCACTCGAACAGCCCCTCTGTCATTATGTCATTCAGTCCAATCCAAAGCTCATCCGTGGATGCTGCAGACAGGTCGGGGAGGAATGTGCCTCATGTCAACCGGTGGTTCAAATATCAGAATGGTATTAAAGATCCACAGAGTGAAATGAATGACGCTATCAGCGCCATAGGAATATTGGTAAACATGCTCAATCTTAGACATCTGTCAGTAAGTATTCTCTGACAGCAGAAACAGAAGGTCGGACTGTCTTTGTGTATATTGTCATCACTTACCGTATCCAAGTTGCGAGATGACAAAACTCTGGTCCTCCACGTTGCGGATGCTCACTAAGTCCCCGGTCTCTTTGCGGCACTCTTTCTGAGCCTCAGACCATGTTTGAATAGTACGATGAAGGTGAAAGCAGTGGCCATTGTAGGGAATCCAAGGGGGTGAACAAAAACCCTGCTCAACTGATGATTAAAAGAACAAAAGATAAATGGGGTTTATTAACTTATTTCATATGGTGAACAGGTCACGTAGAGACACAATACAGTATCCAGAGGAGGGTAGAATAGAATAGAGTTGAATATGTGTCTGTACTTTGGGGAGGAGATGGCGGGGCCCCGTCTTTGTAGCATATGTAGCCCTGCTTCTTGACGCAAGACGAGCTTTGCCAGGTTTGCTCCCCAGCAGAGTCCAGAAATGCACAGTTGTGTCCCGGATTACGAGTCGGACTTCCTAAAACAAGAGGGTGATTTCAATTAAAATTCCTCCTCTGCTAGTGCAGATCTACATACATCACGTCCTCGAGAGTTTTCACAGCATTTTGCACGTTTCGATAGTGTAAAATTGTTGAATTGGTAGGGTCAGAATGAATAGAAAACTGCATTTTATAGGCTCTAGGTCTATCGAGGATAGGTCTATCTCGAGACATGAGAGGTAGAATGACAGAAATACTAATTATGATTGATGAAAAGAAACAATGTCGTTGTTTCATCGGTTGGCCTTGTTAGAAAAGTGTACACCTGCACCTGCTGCTGGGTTCTTGCTCTCCACAAACTCCTCTAGCTGCTAAATGCTCCACTATGTTCAGCAGCTAGTCATTCACATTGTCTGTTTGGTTCTGAGCAGAAAGAACTGTCGGTTTTTAGAAGTTGATGTCTGAACGCTATAGAAAATGCCCGTGAGGGCCGTTAGAGGGAACTATAGCAGGACAGTTTCAGGCTCTAAAACAATAAAGCAGACACTGAAATCCTTGAAAGAGCCGGAGGGGAACTTCAAAGCCATGCAATCATTTTCTGTCGGTTTATATATGAACGACCTTCGTCACATACAAACAGACAATGATTCATTGTTTAGGTTTTTGAGGTGAAGTTACGCAACCTCACACCTGGGATTTTTCTCTTTTCTTGAACTTGTTAGTGACCTTCGGTATAGCTCCAGACGTATATGGCCATCGTTTATGGGAACTCCAGCGAAGCATATTTTTATTGGAGTGAAGTCTTACCTGTACTCCATCTCAGATAACGGAACGGCTTCCCATCAGACCACTGCCAGCCGTGTTCTGGGTCCAGGACCAGTCCGATCCAGAGTTTATGATTCCCTGATCCCATTAGCGCTGTTTATTTGTGTTTGTGTGGTTGAGAGGGGCAAAAAAAGGAAAAGGACTGAGTAAAGAAATTGTTCCTCTTTTTCACATTGTTCCTCTTTTTCATTATTTAAAAACAAGTCAGCAGAAAGACAAAACTAACTGAACAAGGAAATATATCACGGATCACACAAAAACAAAAAATGGGAAATTTTACAAGATGAATTATGAAATACCGTTCGCGATACTGGTTTGCTCCATAGGTGCAAGAGGCAACAGTAGTAGTCATTTCATCAATAATTTCCTGTTTTTTTTTTTAACTAAAACAGCTACAACCCTGTCAAATAATGTCTATAATCTATTAAATAATTGAATTTAAATTGTTTCACATGCAAATCGGCTAAATTAAAAATGTTATGGTGGACACTCCAGAAACATGGAGAACAGGGCTGTGAAATGATATTTTCCAGCAAATTTTTAAGATGTGTTTTCACCGCTTCTGAAGTATCAAATGGACTTCATCTTTCTCAAATAGATTTCTTTCTGAGGATGAATGCATTAAACATCAGTTTAAATAGCAATGTATGCATATGCTGCATTAGAAATATAACATAATAATTAAAAACTACTGTATAAACTAACCCTATGACCCTATAACCACTAACTCTATGTTGGCTCAGTTGCAGAAGCAGCACACATCCACCAGGCATCATCTTACCTGAGACAAAAGCCTGCTGGTGAGGATCATTGATGCTGAGCAGGGAGGTGCCCTGCTGTTTGCAGCTGGCTTCAGCCTGGGCCCACGTCAGAACCGACTGTGTGTTGACCTGGTAATACGTTCCTGTTACGGGGTTCTTTGCCCAGGTGTCTGTGGCTGTGCATCAATACAGCACAATAGAAAACAAAATGATTTAGTCATTTCAACAACACTGTATTGCTGTATCCTGAACTTGTGCTCTAACATTGTGCGCCATGTGTTGGAAAGCATCAAATACATTGATAAACTAATGGACAACCATTTGTAATGCGTCCTCTGAAACGGAATGAAGCTTTCTGAAGATGCATGCAGCGCTGGCATTTGGCATTCAAATCTTAAATTCAGTACTCACAGGTGGTCGGGCAGTATCCCCACTGCTCATGTTCATATTTTGTATTAACCGCACACCAAGAGCGCTTTACTGAGGAGTCGTACATCGTGCATTCTCCAAACCACCGGTCTTTGTACAGGAAGGGAAACGCGCAGATCTTACCAAACGCATTTCCTTCAATGGTATATAACTCTAAAAGGGGAAGAAAAAAAAAGATTGATCACTTTCAATTGTTTTTAATTGATTTGCTGTCGCAAATGAAGTATTCTGCAAAGGTGTATTGTTTTGCTAATTATTTTTAGGGCAAACCTAAACAGTTTCTTCATCATAATCTTTTCGTCACTATGATTGACTTTGGACGTGCACAAACCAAACTCTCGCTCGGAGGACCTTCATGCGTCGTTCAACTTGATCATACGTCAGATGTGAATCTGAGAACAATCATGCATAGTTGCTCATGTATTGTGTTGTTCAGTTTTAACACTGTACCTCTGTACGTTCTCGAACAAGCACCGCTGGCCGTCCCTGTGATTGTGAGCTCGTTATTGGGCCCGACGGTTCTTGAGAGGGCAATTGAATTGTCCGGTTTTATTTCAATGTAGAGCTGTTGGCCTTTGAGAGCAAGCATTGTTCCGTTCTTGCATTCCCACTTTTGAAGGTCACTGCTGTCGGCACAGTCATAGAGGCTTACTTCACTCCCCACACTTTTGCCCTGAGCGCCGAGGCACTTTTTGGTTGAGGTGGCAAAGAGACGATCCCCGGTGGTCCAGCGCATGTCTTGGCAGCGGTTGGACTTTTTCAGCAAACAAAAACCGGTGGCTTTGTTAGTGAGCGAGAATGGAGAATCTGAAAAGAGTGAAAAGATGTAAAAGTGTTAGTGTTCTTTTCAACTGGAGCTCCTCTCTCGTACAAACTAGATGTGCACTCAGGGCATCCTTCAAACCCAGTCTGTTGCTGAAGTGGTGTCAGCTTTTATTTAATGAAACCCAAATGGACATATGTTATAAGACATTAAAGCATAGTTATAGTTTACACAATACGATGACATTGTTTTGATTCCTGTCCAAATGTTCAGTAAAACTAATGTATGAAGACAGCTGATCTTTTGCATCAGTACCAAGAGATATCAGACACGTAGATACATACATACACATGAGAAAGCTTAAGTGCATACTGTACCATTTCTTGTTGAGCATGTTGGGATGAAGAGCACAAAGGCTGCTAGAGTTATCCTGTGCGTGAGCATTCTTCTGATAAGTCTCAGAGCAGGAGACATTGTCCACGCATTGCAAGCAGAGGACGTATGAGCATGAACATGAAAAGGAGGGAATCTTAATACCACTGACACTTTTTTTTCTCTTCTTCTTCTCATTGAGAAAGTGTCATGTTTCAGATTGGCACATTTCAACATTTTGCTACTGGTAAAAAGGGGGGTGGGGGCGTTGGGACACAAAAAAAAAATACTCCCAAACACACACTGGCTTGCTTGCATGGATGTCACACCCACAAAAGGGCAAAAAAAAAAAAAAAAAGCCCCATTCACTTCCTGGCCTGAAACAAAATGATGTGTAAGAGATTCATGCTAAACATGACTCATGAGTCAATAGTCCACACTCATAGACTTGGATGCACATTCCCGGTATACTGTTGGTGGCTGCAGGTTGACACTGGCAAGAGGTGACCTTTCAGTGCATTCTTATGTATACGTATGGATGAAATGGATATTCTGAAACACTAAAGGAAAACAATTAATTATTGAAAGTGACACGTTTTCAGGTTTATTTGAGGAAACACTGTGTCTAATTCAATGTTCAGTGATGGCATGTGCATGTGGATCACTGATGTGAAAAACACACTATCTATTCTATAAAACTCTTATAGTGAGAGACGTGAGAAGAAAGGAACAGCCCGATCAGCTGAGTATGTACTCGAGAGACAAAAATCAGACTGACACTTTGAGTCCAATGAACAGCTCCTCAACATCTTAGAAACACCTATTTACCTAAAAAAAAAAAAAAAAGTTGAGCTTTTTGCATTTATATTTCCTGCATCGCATGATTAGACGAGGCTACAACGAGGCTACAACTACAGTCAGTTGTGCAACCTTGTGTTGCAGAAAGACAACATATGATCCTTAAACCGTCCCAAACACTTTAGCAAGTAATACGCTGGTGACTTTTGCTTTTCAAGTGCGCATGCTTGCGTTAAAAAGCGGTTGAAAGTCACAAATCCGCTGAGCGTCTACAAATGCTATGGTACCTGGGAGGAGGCACGAGATTACTTGCGAGGTTATTAGAGCAAAGTGATGTTGCACTGTTGCTGATGAAGAGAAAATGCTGTGCATCCTGAGTGTAGCAACACAATATCCTGTTTGGGGGGAGAGGCATTCAGATGTTGAGGTTGGTTCTCCAACTCTTCCTTTACATCTATCATAGCATTTTGTATTTTCACTTCCTCTTTGGTTATTCTCCTTTTTGGCGCGGAGGGCTGTGCTGAAATATGAACTTTTGTGACTGCAGTGATTGTTTTATGAGGCCTGTACGTAGGACTAGTGCAGGTTTATATTCTGGTGTAGTTTCTTAGTAACTTTGTCCCACATTCTTCTGATAAATCTCTATCTCAATATGTTCAGGGTCATTAATAGTGAGGGAAAAAAGATGATGTGCTTTTGTATGTTTTCTTTGATGAACCTGCCAGGCCCTGCATGTGATAATGAGCCTGTACAGTTACATCTGGTACATGTGCATACTAGTTCATATTAATTAATCTGCATTGTCCCTTTTTAAATGAAATAAACACAACATTTATCAAAAAAAAAAGTGGACTGCTACCCGTATTTACTTTCAGGGTGCTGCAGGTTCACTAAGCCCTCAAGGAACCTAACTTCACCCCAAACCAAAAACAGATCCACACAAAGTAAAATGTCTAGAATATAGCTCTCGTCCCCCCAGAGGTAAAACAAAACACATGACGCCTGCACACCTTACAGGTGTGACCTGAGACCTTAAAGTCATTTACAGCCCCTGTAGATGAAGGAGGAAGAGGATGTTGATGAGGGTTTGGGACTGATAGGAAAAGTAGCAACCATTGTTGTTGGTTTTGGGCTTTAGAAGCTTTCTGAGCACATGATCACTGCACCTTTTAAAAACCAGAGGATCCTAATCTGGATTCTTTTTGTATTTTTTGCAAATAAAACATATAAAACACAAGAAAATATATTGATGTTATACACCAAATAAAACACCAAATCTTTTGCTATAAGAATCAGTCAGCCATTGAAGAAAAAAACTCAAACAGAAAGAAAGATAATCATAAAAGTATAAAACAAAACAAAAAAATGATGTTAAAACTTTTAGGTAGGATTTGGGAGAATTTAAAAGTTTACGAACGCATCATTTCAAGGTAAAAATCATCCTAAAAGTGCTTTTTTTTCTAGCCGGACCTGAAACTTTACATTTCTTTCTGTGTGTCATCTTCATTTACTCTTAACCAGTAACACTTATATATTTACGCATCTGAGCAAAACTTAACATTATACTTGTTTATTAACTCCAAGATTATTCAAATAGCTCTCGTGGTCGCAGAGACACAGCCATTTTACTTTGTATGTCATTTTCAAGCAGAAAGCTAAAAAAAACTCGGGGCTTAACAGGGTTTTGAACAGTTAAGCTGCATCCATAGTGCTTTTGTGGTCCAGGCTATTCTCTGAGGTTTGAGCCCATTCATGGTGTAGTACTCTGCGACCTAGAGTTGTTTGACTGCTGATGAAGTTATTATTAATAGTTCTTTCTCTCTGTTTTGTCTGGTATTTTTATTTCCCAGTTAGAAAGTCAGACAAGATTCAGTCCAGCTTGCACACCTTCATGCTAATATTTATTGTGCCAAATGCATCAAATACTTTTAGTTGATGCTCTTTGTTTCAATGTATGCGTCGGTTCATGAGAGGAACATCTCAAACTAATTCCAGGTCAAAGTTCACTCACATCAATATTTACGAAAACAAAGAAGGAAAAAAAACCTGCATCTTTACTGCCATCTGGAATATCTACGGTAACATTCGGTAGTGTTTGTTAAATATGTCACTGCTTTACTGAAGTAACAGTGGAGAGATAAGCAACGAGGATCATAAAGACAAGCAACGGAATATATTGCAGTTCACTGAGAAAACTCTGGACTTTAAGCTTGGAAGGGTTTACCGATAAGGAATCACAGCCTTTTATTACAACAATTGATGTGGCAATTGTTGTAATAGAAGTTGCTCTCCAGCAATTCAGTCACAAACTGTTAATCTGAGGGTTGGCTGGTGTAGGTCATGCTTTGAGGATCTTTACCATTTTCTTGCCATGTGTCATGTTCCTCCAGACATGAAGCCATTCTTTTTTTTGCTGTCAGGTAAGGGTCTTCATAGCTAAATACTTTCTTCAGGGGCCGTGGACATTATTCATGTGAATGCTGGTTGAATAAAGAGTGTAAAGATGGAGGAAGAAGTCACCACAAGTTGTCTGTCAGAACTTGTCAATAGCGTGCATGCATTTTCCCCTCCAATGTCTTGTTATGTCTTTGTAACACAATTCTCTTCACAGTATTGTTGGTCATCGTGTCTTCTAGTCCTGATGGGTTGTTCAACTGCACATCTGGAGAAAGTCTCCCTGCCGGACTCGTCTGTGATTTTAAGGAGGACTGTAAAGATGGCACAGACGAGGAGTTTTGTGGTACGCTGACTGGCAAATATTTTTAAAATCAAGTCCAATTTAACTTTTTTCAAACTAAAAGTCACCAAAGGAAATCAGAATGTGCATCAAGAATGCAGAATTTGACACAATTTCACATAATCTGTGAATATACTGTCTGATTGGGGCTCTCTTTTTCTTGTAAAGGGTCATGTTCCTTTGAGCGTCACTCCTGTGGTTGGAAAGACATCAGTAGTGGCTCGTACCGCTGGAGTCCGCAGATGGCAAACATCACCTCAATACCTGGAGAGGACCATACCACAGGAAGTCCGTTTGGTAAACATTAACCTTTTGCCTTGTTTTATTTGTGTCATTACTTTGTTGATAATACCTTTAAAACGGATCCGGCCACGTTTACAGTCTGCGCTAAAAATGTTTTATTAGATTACAAGATCAAGCCTTGGATGATAATCTTGTTATTGGATATTTGTCTGCTGGATACAGGACATGTCATGCATATAGATGGCCAAGAAGGCATTGTTTTTTCTTCGGCTCTTTTGGAGTATTCTGTTGCCCACCTGGCCGCTCTGGGATGCCAGATGAGGTATTAAAAACAATGCATTTTATTCAAGCTGTGCTTTTTCATAAATAAACATGTCCTTAAATGACAACACATTTCAATTATGTCTCGAGAATTTGTCTTGAATTTGCCATACATCCCGCGCTAGCTGTTGCCTGCTTTTTTTTCTGATTTGACTGTCAATATTTTTCAGCTTCTGGTACCATATTTACTACAATTCATCATCATCATCAGAACCAACAGAACCAACCCTTACAGTAACAATGATCAGAGGCAGCACTGATGAAAAGTGGCTACTAAAGCTTTATAAAATTAACACAAACGGTTGGGAGAATGCCACAGTTGTCATCGGAAATCGACCGGGAGGATACAAGGTAAGGTTTAGGCTGTTCACAGACAGTCAGATCAAACTGTGTTGTCCATAAATCAGCTTAGGAATCATCGAAAAATGACACCTCTTACAACTGCAGAACCTGAGAATTATTGTGTTTAAGTTTTCTTCCTCATGAAAATAATCCAGTAGTTGTCTTCACATTCATTGGTTTATTGTGGAGAAAAAAAGTTAGGGTTTACTTTTCAACCCCTGCTTATGTTTTATTTGTTGATACGAGCTATAATTGAATAAAGATTCAAGGTGTAGCGCTCGTAATCTCTTCAATTTTATTGTACCCCTACATTTATTGTATCTTTATCTTCTCTGTTTCCTGTAATTGTTTATTGTATAACAATATACAATAAACAGGGACTGGACAACGCTGGGGGATCAGTAGAGGCACATATTTCGTGGATGAAAAAACAAATTATTCTTGGGAAATTATTTCAAATATTGATTTTCAGAAGAAATGCAGAGTACAATACTTCTCTCTCTCCAGCTGCGGCTTTCTTTCCGCCCTGGAAACAAGGCAGCCAGCGAGGTGATGTTGGATGATGTCACCTTCGCCCACTGTGGAGAAGGCGACGTCCCCGCAGGATCAGACCAGCTCTCCTGTGACTTTGAAAAGGACACCTGTTCATGGTACCACGACTACACTGCCGGGCTTTTGTGGAAAAGTAGTAATGAAGCATTTAGTGGAGACACAACTGCGGGTGAGTATCCTACTGGCTGTAAAACAAGACTTTTGTTGTCTCAATGACTTTGTGGCATCCTTATTCTGCACATTTCTAATGCACACAGTAAGCTCAATATTAATTGAATGAATACGTTTATGTGATGATGCAGGTGATTACATTTTTCTTTCAATAATGTGCATTAGTGGCACTTTCAGTCTTAAATTATTAAGTATTTAATTACTTTTCTTTTCTTAAATGTATTAAATTAGTCTTCTGAATAACTCAGCATGTTGTCATTCACCCAAACTAGCATGTTCTCTTCATTATTTATTTATTGGATCCATTGTACGCTTCTGCCATAGCGGTTGCTTAATCTCCGTAATAGATGTCAAACTAGAATATGAATACATTCATGAGAGCAAAGGTCTAAATTAGGTCCAACAGTGTAAGCACATGTTGATTCTCTAGTACTAGTGCACTAAAGTGCACGGAGGGTTTGATGATTTGTAAAGGAATACATGATTTTTCTTTTTTCCTCCACAGGCTACTACATGCGCGTAACTGCAAACTACAAACTGAACATCTCATCAGCAGCCAGACTCGTCAGCTTCCCTCAACCTGCAGATCAAGTCATATGTGTGAGCTTCTTGTACCACATATTTGGCACCAGCATTGGTAGGCGCCTCACTGTCCATAACGACACTTTACTGTGCGCATGCATACGAATGCTCTGTTGATGTTTGTTTTGTTACTATCAGGTTCCTTGAAGTTTATCACAAAGCGCTCTGGTGAAGAGGAGACGGTCGTATGGATGAGAAGTGGCACCCAGGGAAACAAATGGAGATTTGCAGATCTTACCTTCAACAGTGACAAACCAATACAGGTATTCCCTTTGCTCTATTCTCGTGTTTATTCTTCTGCTGATTAATAACAGATGTTTTTTAGAGGACTTTTTAGAATAGGTGTATGGATTCAAAGAGTTTTACTAAGCCTTCCTCCCAGTGAAATTCCGATCATCTATCAAATAAGATCAATAATATTTAATATATGACTATAATAATATTAATATATTTATTTATTTATATTGTGAGTATAGATAGTATAAACCTATAGACACATTGAATTTAGAATAAGAAAAACCAATAGAATCTTTACCAAATGTCCCATTTATTTTAAAAAAAACCAGAGCAATTTAGAAAGATTTAACACGTGTGTTTTCTTGGAAGACTTGTTCAAAGATTGCCAAGAGTGTAAATGCACGCGACTCAATGTTCCTGCCTCTTATTTCAGTTTCTTCCTCCCTGTTTCTTCCGATTAATGTTTTTCTATTCTGATTGACGTCTAGTTAGCTCGGTTAGCTTTAGTGCGCCTGCATTGGATATGATTTTGACTTCCTATACATGTTTCATGACAAAAATCTCTTCAACCCACCCCGAAATGAACGTGTGTCCTTCTCCAGTTCATTATAGAAGCTGTGGCCGGTGGTACGGAGGGCAGCATAGGCATTGATAACGTACTGGTGTCCGTCAGTGAGAATAGCTCCTGTCCGGCTGAGAGAGAGTGCACCTTCCAGGGCTCCCTCTGCGGCCTGCTGCCCCAAACGTCTGCCGACTTCAGCTGGACCCGCATTAAGGGGGCGTCCCGACCGGCCAACTCTTCAGGCCCAGCCACAGATCACACTCTGAGGACAGAGGAAGGTACACAAACCCTTGAGTTACAGACTCCACTTGCTAACATGTGAGGACATGTAGCAATATTTGAGAATGATGCACAGTTCGTGGCGTAAACGTTAAATTAGTTATCGTGGATAACTCCGTGTGATGGGATGCCATACAAAACATCACATACAAATCAGCATGTTCACAACTCCGCCTTCTGTGTAGGTTATTACCTGAGTGCCCAGCTGCGGAGTCACGCTGTGGGGTCCAGAGGCGCGATGATGACTGCGGTGATGGAGCCCACTGCTGCTGACGGGGAATGCCTCATGTTCTGGTACTACATGGAGGGAAGTGAAGCGGGGGAACTCAGCGTTTCCCTTCAAACTCTTGACAGCAACAACAGTGTCCCGCTCTGGACCAGAAGTGGAGATCAGGGGACGCACTGGAGGCACGGAAGAGTGACACTGAACCATCCCAGTGCCCCGTATCAGGTTAGTTATTGAATAATGATTGGTGAATAAATGTTTTCCCAATTAGTGCACATATTGGAAAACTCTATGCACATGTTTTATACATTTTGTTGTCTGTCTCTTTACTTTCTTTCTTCTGTAAATGCTGCTCTGAATAAAGCAACATGAATTAAGTTAACTTACTGTAAGGACATTACAAGTTAAAACATACATGCACACAAATATGAATTTCATTTTCATTTGGAAAACACATTTTTTCCAGGTAATTGTATGCAGTGAGATGCAACAGTGTCGATGTAGATCCACCAAATGGCATTAAAGTAGAAGTTCACAGTCTTTCAAAAACAACATATGTATGGGAATGCAATGTAAACATCAAAACTCTCCAGTGAGACGCTTTAATTACAGTCGCCTTCCAAAATGACAAGAAAATAAAATATAAAAAGTATCTATTTAGTGTGTACAGTGTAATACTGTGGCAACAACGAAGCGCAAAGAGGACATTTGGTTCTAAAAAGGGAATAATGCTGGAAAGTAACGTTGACATTACTTTCAAAAGGGATCTCTACTTGTTGCCTGTATGTACAGGATCATACACGTATGAGCATTGTTTTCAGATTAATTGGAGTACGGGTGGATTGTGACATTTAGCGAAAGCTTTTTCAGACTCTTCATAGTTTGAGGGAAGTCATACAGTATAAATGGAAAAGAAAAATGGAAATACAGTGTGAGTCATAGTGGTATGAATGGTCCTTCTGAGTGACAGGTGATCTTTGAGGCGGTGGTTGGGGATGGACAGAGGAGAGATGTCGCCATTGACGACCTCACTGTCCTGAATGGCGCCTGTCCCCCGCCCGGTGCGTGACTGCTGTGAACCTTCAACTGTAAAGTTGAAAAAGAAAATTGACTAGTGTAAATGTGTGGAGGGGGCATTCTTTATTTGAATATGCGTTACTCCTTTCGCAGGATTTTGTGACTTTGAACTGGACCTCTGCGGTTGGGTCAACAATCCTCCAGCAGGGTCCGGAGTGGACTGGGACTGGCTGTCAGGGGAGAGCAAGGTTCAATTTGTCCCAGAAACTGACCACTCCACAAATTCTGTTTCAGGTAGTTCGCCACACGCATTCTTCACCTGTAGCCCAATGAGTGGGACATTTAGATTTATCAGTCTACAAAATAGAGAACAAAACAGGGATCTTGTGCCTAAGATGGACTGAAAAGGGAAACTTAAACTACTTTAATTTAAAGGTTTGCAATGCTTCAAGTCTGTCTGATGAACAACATGAACACTGAGACAGTTTGTGTTTGCTGTAATCGGCCCTCCTTTTCATACTAGCTAGAGGTCACTGAGATGGGAGGACAAGATCTACAGTTCTCCTGTCTGACAAATTAAGAGTAAATTTTCCAAAGTTACAGGCTCAATGGTACACAACTCCCTCTTGTCTTTCCTCTTTTAGAATCAGAATCAGAACCATTTATTGCCATGTATGTTTTCACATGTAATGAATATGTCCTGGCGGGACATTCAACAATAAACATTTAACAATAAACAAAGGGCAATAAATGGGAGCATGACTTTTTGACAAAGAAATATACAGTAGAATATAAAATTAAAGTTAAAATAAAGTGCACAGACAAGAGATAACAGCACTTTAAGGTGTAATGTAAGTGTGATGCGAAAGTGACAAGTGTCATGATAAGTGGCAAGTGTATTTAAATATGAGCTACAGCTGCAGTAGAGAGATGCTAACATAAAGAAGCACTTTCACACTTAAGATACTGTAACTTTGGAAGGTACCAACTTGATCTGTTGCCTCTGACTGTTGCTAGCTCATATTGACTTCAGATAAACTTTTTCATACATATTTTCCCCAAGACTTTAGATTTTGTCGCTCATCTCTTACAAAAAAAAACATGTCCCAATGTAGTAGTATAAACAGGAGGGATGATTGTAGTGCACAAAAACGCTTTGAATATTTTACATTCATTGGACAGCTGGGTTGTGGGTTATATGCAACTGAAGATGCTCCTCACACTAAATGTGAATATGACATCATGCAAACTATTTGCACTTGCAGGAGACTTTTGGAAAATGGTTCTCCTGGATATTTTGTGTTTTGTGTCGCTCCACAGGCCACTTTGCGTTCTTCGCGCCCTCGACGTCTAGCAGAGAAGAAATTGCGCAACTGGAGAGTGAGACGATGGAGCCAGTAGAGCGAGCTTGCCTTGAGATCTGGCACCAAGCCCATGGCTGGCTCGACGATAGTAAGTGCCGTCTTTTCTACTGCGTCAGAAAGCATCGATCCGGTCATTCGGATGTCACCATTGTTAGAGGGTTCTTTGCATTTTTGAATGAATATTTTTTACATCTATTTTTTACATACATTGCACAGTTATATTGGGCGGTTGGTAATTTACTGTAAATCCTGTCAAATCCTGCAGCCAAATGTAACCCAGACACCTACACTCTTGTCCTACATATATTATTAATCCTCGTCAAGAACGTTAAACATTTCTGTCAATAAACACAAAATCTGGTCTTCTGATTATGAATTTTGGTGTTTCCAGAGCCCTCATCCGTTACACTAACAGTGTTCGTGAATGAGACTGCTGGACTGCGACCTGTTTGGATTACAAATGGTTTTCTAAATGACTTGTGGATCCTGGACAGGGTGGACTACAATGCTTCAGGGCCTCACAAGGCAAAGCAAATATTGTATTTTCATAATAAATCATGACCAAGTAAAAAAAAAAACAAAGAAGAAAGAAATCTGTGCGAATTTCTAAACACCAAATTTCATTACAGATAATATTACAAGCCTATTGTACCAAGTCAATGGATGGAAACATTGCGCTGGACGACATTCACATCATCAGGGACAGGTACTGCGATGACGTCATCCCAACCACCACTCCAGACCCGCCCACCTCGACCCCCACCGCTCCTGCCTCCAACATGGACTGCACTTTTGAACAAGGTTTCTCTTGGGACGGGAATCGTCTCTTATCTTTGTGTCATAAAGTGTCATGGGCAACATTTCAGTAAATATTTGATATCCTGTTACTTTTGTTACAAACAAAGTAGTTTAACAAGTACAATGATATTTCGTGAAATAGGTCTATGCAGTTGGGTCCAGGAAGTCAGTGATGATTTGAACTGGACTCTGAGTAGCGGACTTAAAGTGGACCAGCCATGGGATGGACCTCAGTATGATCATACTGTTGACAACAATCAAGGTATGAACTGTCAGTAACGACATGAGCACCAACACTTTGAGTATTAGATTATCACTGGAAATCTACTGAGAACCTGACGTGAAAACATAAGAAGCCAAGGAGTTTCAGTCCACATGGTTACTTTACTACAGACACAGAAACGTCACCAGAACATGAATCAATCATGAATAACTGTCTTCTGTCTACTGTTTTCAAAGAAATATCTAAAAGGTTTGCTGATTCCAGCTCCTCATATGTGATGATTTGTTTTGCTTTATTCTGTTTTATATAATTATGATATATAAAAAACATTCCTCCCTGTCCACTAAGGGGTTTTCTTATTGTTGAATGGATCTGGATCTAAGGATGGGGAGAGAGCAGCCGTCTCTGTTCCTCTCACTGTGCTCACTTCACCTATCTGTGTTGAATTCTGGTACTACATGCTCGGGCCTTCAGTGTCCGGCCTGGACCTGCTGGTTGAGACAGTATGTATGCGAGTTAGTGCTACTCCAAACCTGCTGCTATAGGGGTCTTCACTTTTGAGCTGAAATGACTTGGTTTTGTTCTAGGAAACCTCTGAACTCGTCTGGACTCGCCGGGGGACTCAGAATCCAGAGTGGATTAACGCACAAGTAACCGTCAACATGACCAACGCCACCCGGGTAAAAATGAACTTTTTTAAGGCTGATCAATATTTTGAAGTTAAAAAAAATCTGCTGTTGTGAGATTATATATGTTCAGGACCTTTTAGAGTTTTAACAATCTCAAACATATTTATCACATGACTACGCCGTTACAATAAAGGCATTTTAATAGTTTAAAAGAGAGTGCCTTGGAGTTTCCTGAAGATCTTTTTTTATTCTCAAACGCTGGTATTTCTACACTGCCTTGTCTTGTTACGTATCTATTGATGTATATAATAAAGCCATATATATATATATATATATATATATATATATATATATATATATATATATATATATATATATATATATATATATATATATATATATGCAATAAGCTAATATTGGCTGATCAGTAGGGCTCAAATCTGCAATTCATTTATTTTATTCGGGTCTCCTTCAGCTTCATCAAGACAGAATACAGAACAGAAGCAGTTTTACAGAACCAAAACCAGCTTTTTATTAAATAAAGAAAACAAATATTATTGTTTTAAATGCTGTATGTCCACAGCTGATGTTCACTGGCCATAGAAACACCAACAGTCAAGGATTCATTGCCATTGATGACATTCGAGTGAAGGAGGGGGCCTGCACTAACCAGTGTACGTAAACACAGACCACCTTTGCCGTATGTTCACAGGAGATACAGAGATTGTTAAGATTTGGCTCTTTTCCACACCATTGTAGATATGTGTGGGTTCGATTCCAGCTGGTGTGACTTTCAGAACGTTGTCAATCACAAGGGTCGCTGGGTTCGCAAGAGAGGCACAAAACATCAGGTGGATCACTCTTATGGAACGGAAAATGGTGAGTAGAAAACCTCTGTGGTACCAATCAAGTTCATGCTAAGAAGACATGGTTGAAAGAACGGAAAAATCCTGGTCTCACCACAACTGGATGACGGTTATAATATAAAGTGAATCAATAGTAAGTCAGAAGTTATGCTTATTTATGTGTTGACGCTTGTGTTAGTTCACACCCTCGTAATCAGGACGCCACATTGTCAGAGGTTTGGGCAAAATAAAACTCTGAGGAGTTGCAAGATGGTTTCTCCCGCTGACTTTGGCGATCCTCTAACTTTTCATATCACTCCACCATCAGTTCGTTAATTTCTTTGGCTAATGACCAAATACCTGCAAAACTAATGACACTTCCATCAGCCTGAGCTGTGCTTTGTGTTGATGCCATTCAGCAAATGTTAGTATGATAACAAGCTCCACTAAGGTGATTAACAAAGAAAAAATATGCCATGCTCAACATCACAACGCTGGTATTGTCACTCTAAGCATGTTAGCATTCTGACATTAGCATCTAGCTCACAGCATCGCTATGCATAAGTACTGATAAGCAGCTAGCAGCTGTTTGCTTATTTGACACAATTACCTTGAAACTTGTTATTACAGTTCCTTTGTTGCTATATTATTCATAATAGATTTAGTGTAGTTTTTGTCTATTGAGATGAGGGCAAAAACCTGCAAAGATGTGTGCAAAATGATCTAAAACCATCAGTGTTGCTGTAACTGCATGTTTGGCTTAAAATGTCTCTCTCTCTCTCTCTCTCTCTCTCTCTCTCTCTCTCTCTCTCTCTCTCTCTCTCTCTCTCTCTCTCTCTCTCTCTCTTTGCTGCAGGTTTCTACATGACTTCGATGGCATCAAACACTACACAGACGGAAGTAGCTGGGCTGCAAACACCCGAGTTGGCTTCAGCTTCAGAGATATGTGTGCGTTTCTGGTGAGTCCAGTCGTGCCAATCATACACATTTGTGTACTGCTGTCTGCTGCGGGTTGTACTGTTTGTGTTTCTACTGTCCCTGGTCAGGTACTGGATCTCTGCAGGGTCCAGCAACCTTGGCGTGCATGTGCTGCCGAGCGGGGAGCTGGATGATGCACTTTGGGAACGATCTGGAGCGCCATCCTCGAACTGGGAGTTGGCGGAGGTCACTGTTTCCCCCCGTGGAAACTTCCATGTAAGACAGTTTTTAAAATGAACCCTTTTCTCACACTCTGTGTCAGTCAAACTTTCGCTTTCGCAGTGAGTCACTAAACTCCATTAAGGAATTGTATTGTTCATTAATTCCTGTTAGAATGCTTCCTAAAACAGTGTATGTCCCTCACCAGGTTGTGTTTAAGGCCGTCCATGTGCCAGGCACTAACTCTACAGTGAAATTAGATGATATTTCTGTGAGGGAGGGGGCCTGCAGTCCTCCAGGCAGCTGTGACTTTGAATCCGGACAGTGTACTTGGGTGAACATCCCCAAAGAAGATGGACATGACTGGGTGCTGGCTAATGGAGGCCTCCAGGGTCCACCGACAGACCACACAACGCAGACCCCTGAGGGTACATTCTTTGATATACCTCAAAATGATAAGAAAAACATGGGCATGCAGCTGTTGTCGACATCCCAGCTGTAAACAGAGATCTCAGTAATAGGGGAACATATTCCAAGTATAATGTATTACTGATTCCCCCTGAAATTACATTTTGATATCCATATATTTATACACAACAAAATACCAAGAGCAAATGTTATGAATATGTTGGTAACTTTGAAAGGTACAAAGTTATAAAGTGAATATGAAGTGAGCGAAATAATTAGTTCAACAACTGGCAATGTTGCAATTTATGATGAATATGAGCCGCTGAAGTTGCCGTTTGACCGGCACAGTCTGTCATTTATTAACTTCTCCTTTTATCCCTGACTTATGTCCTGTGGCTGTCATCACCTCCCCATTGCCACACAAACAATGTCCTCGTTGGTTCTCCCAAATAACTGCTTCAAAATCATTAGAAATAAACATTGTTCATCCACGAGTTCAAACTGCCAGAATAAGCAGCACTGAGAAGAATTCAAAGCTGATAGTTTGCACTTAAAATAAATAAGTCTTTTATGAGACGTGTGCATTTAGCTCCCACATTTAAATGACTGACCAATAACGACGCAATAATTAAGTATCCACATCTGTGATTTCAGGTTGGTTCTTGTTGAGCTCATCGCTGCACCCGAACCACAGCAACGTAGCGCAGGTGTTGTCAGAATGGATCCAGCTGAGTGACATCACCTCCTGTATCACCTTATGGTACCATATGGACGGCAGGTCAGCGAAATAAATCTACAAACCACCAACATTTTCACACCATACAGTATGTGACAATACAGAGGATGCACTTCATCCTGTTTGGTTTCCTCATTCACTTCCTCAGAAAGTGTGCACAAATGTCATTTAAACATGAATCACCTGCCTCATCCCCTTTGAGCAAGACTAGGACTATTCTGTGGCAGAGTTCACTCTTCACACAGATCTGTGAGCGTGGGATCAAAAAAGACCTAATATAAAAAATACGTTCAACCAATCAACCTGAAAATATGATTCATGTAGAATATGAAAAATCAAATAAGCCCAAAAGAAACAAGTAGTAGTAATATATTAGCCTTGCCTTTTATTATATTGTCTTTGTAAAGATACACATTTTGGTAAACTAACTTGACCGAAGATGTTTTCACAAATCAAACAAATACACTAAATGTCTTTATTTGTCAGTGAGTCTGGCACGTTGAGGGTGTTCATGCGTTCAGGGCCATCGGAAGAAGATCTGGTGTTCAACAGTAACAGCAGTGGACACAGCTGGACCAGGTTCTCTCAGTCTGTCGAGACGATCAAACCGTTCCAGGTAATCAAGAAGAAGTTAAGTAGTAAAAAAAAAAAAAAAGAAGAAGATCAAATGAATAAAATAAAATATATATTTTATCAATGCCGATCACTGATTCCCTCAACGACCAGCTGCTGATGGAAGCAGAGACTAACAACATTGGATTTATTGCCATCGATGACATCCGTGTCACAGCGGGCCCTTGTCAAGGTATTGATATTGCCTTCACTTCTATAGCTAATGACTGAAGTATGTTTGATGATGTTCAAATGAGAAATGAATTTTCTTTTTTTTTTCTTAAAGTAAATGAAACAACATCGGTATTTGTTGGTTGCACCTTTGAAAATGGAACATGTGGCTGGGAGGACGTCAGTTCTGGCCAGTGTCAGTGGATGAGAGGGAGGAATGCCACAATGAACACTGGACCCTCTGTGGACAACACAGTGAGCACTGAACTGGGTATGGCCACACACCAACCCACCAGCACACTGACAGGCAGACTGGCTGTCTCCGGCTCTCGATTCAAATCATAGAATCATAGAAGAAACAATTACCCTTCACGGTTAAAAGCCCTTTCCCAAAAAAAGATGGAAACACCAAGATCTTTGAACCATTTTTTTATCAAAACATTTGCGTCACACAAATATATTTTGGGTGAGATTAGAATGAGATGTTCTTTTAAGGCTGAATGTGCAAATATGCTGAACAAGCTAAAACCGCTTCCCTTTTTACGGTAGCAATGTTAGCTGCAGAGTGGGCACATCCTTGACTTGTTCTGGTTTGAATTTGCTATGCTAAACATGAAATCGACACCTCTGCAATCTTTTTTACTCAATTATGCTGTTTGGTCAACTGTCATCACACCTAAAATATATTGCAAGTTTGAATTTTGCACCTCATTTTTTGATTGTTCCAGGTTGGTACATGTTTGTGGCTCCTTACCGAGAAGATGGAATGAGTCCTGCTGCTGTGCAGAGTCCCACCATGAAACAGGCCAGCGCCACCTGCACACTACACTTCTACTACAACATGAAGGGAGAGAGTAGGTTTCACCTACGCGTGTTCGTGCAGACATTACAATCACATGTTCTTGCTTTCTTTGATACGATACACTTTATCGCACCCTAAAGGAAATGTGTCTTGGACTCGAGTGCTGCACACCTGATATGACAAAGGGCATGTGGTCTTATCATATAACTGCCTCCGTAGTCGTGATAATAGAGAAACAAACCTACAAACACGCAACAGAGTCTGCATGCAGTCTTTAAACCTGTGCTTTGTTACAGACATAGAGATGCTTAACGTGCTGCTGAAGGAGGGCTCCAGGACCACCGCACTGTGGTGGCTATCTGGTAATCATGGAGATGCGTGGCATCTCGGTGAGGTAACGGTTGGTCGATTTCCTCGAGAATTCGCCATCCTGTTTGAAGCCAGGAGGACCTTCAGCAGTCCCGGACACGTCGCCATCGACGACATCGGTTTCATCAACTGCACCCTGCCCGGTAGGCAACCGGCTCCAGCTTGCACGCTAGCCGGCAGCCGCTGGTTCAAGCTGATTCATTCAATGTGTTTTTGGTTTCCTTCTCAGAGCCCCAACCCTTGTGTCCGGAAAATGTGTTTGTGTGCAACAACAGTGTGTGTGTGCAGCACAACCAAGTGTGTGACTTCAGTGATGACTGTGGGGACGGGTCTGATGAGAGCAACTGCGGTGAGATACCACTCGTGTTGATGTAAAATACGTGAGAACTACTGAATGCACTGGTACGCTGGATTCTTACGCTCTCCTTGTTTCCTAGTTTGTGTTTTTCAAAATGTAGTACAGATTTATAGAGCTGCAGCAATTCATTCATGGTGAGGTAATCAATTGGAAGCTTGTTTTATCATTGTTTCATTCAGGTTATCATCATTGTTACGCAGGAATGACGATAACACTATTTCCTAACAATTAACTGTGAACATAATCAGCAGATTAATCTGCGTGAACTGTTAGTTGCAGCTATCCACAGGTTGTTGTTCTTCAGTAGCAGTTTATGACTCGTCTCCCTTTTGCCTTCAGAGCAACACGGTGTTGTTGAGCGCTGCAGCTTTGAACAAGACCTATGTTTCTGGGGGGAAAGCGATGTGCACACAGCTGGAGCAGCGTGGACGCTTCACAAAGGACAGGAAGCCTGGCCCAGACACGGGCCTTCCAGGGATCACACCCAAAACTCTGATGCAGGTATGAGTCTCTCTGAGCTGCTCGGCGTTGAGATTAATCCTCATGGTTCTCAATGTTATGCCCTTTGAATCTAACCTGTTCCAGGTCACTATGTCGTCCCTGGGGATCTGACTGAGGGCGGCCAGACATCAGAGATTCTCTCCAAAACTTTACTAGCCAGCTCCGACTGCACTGTGAGTACACAGAGAGGCTTTTGAAGAAGTAATGTAATCACAAGCCTCATAACTAAGAATGCTGACTTGCTAAATAGCAGGTCATATTTCCCAAGTGTCAGCATGCTGCACATTGCTAATTAGCGCAGGGGTACAGATGCCGCTAACGGCAATTTCATAAGTTGAACAGATATTTAGCCACAAATGAAGGTTTGGATTTCAAATATTAAACCTGATGATGGTGCAAAATGAAAAGTTGGTGTTTACCAAAGGGATTACAGCTGTGTTTCAATCTCTGCATTTTTTGCTCTACTTATCTGGCACAGCACAAATATAAACCTCTGAAGTATTTCACAGTAAGGCCGTGCTGATGCTGAGCTCTTATTATCTATCGCTTGCTTATCTCGGCTCTACAGTATGTTACAGGTTGGTCACAGTTCAAAAGACTGTTCTGCGCACTTACTGTAGATAAAAGCAAGTGATTCATTCTTGATTGATTTTAGAGCACATCATGGCCTCCTTTTCTTTACTTCCCTTTACTGTGATGACTCTTATTGTGTCCGTGTAGGTGAGATTCTTCTACTTCAGCCTGGATGATGCTGCAGCCACACTGACAGCCTGGTCCAGGACGCTGCGGTCGGGTAGGGAGGACGTTCTGTTGTGGCTCAGCGGAAACCCACACAGCTACGACTGGCGGAGAGCAGAGGTCAAGCTCTCCACCTCTGTCAATAGCAAGGTCAGTGAGGAGTCCACCAGGGCTTCGTTTATGAAAATGGTATCAGATTTGTTCACTCGATGTTATCATACGGGTATGATTTACAGGAGATCAATCAATCGTTCAGAACATGTAATAAATACAGGTATACCAGGATAGAATTCATCCATAGAATCCATACATTTCTAGAACCTGATGTGATGCGATTGGTTGTCTTTTGTCCTCTTGCACTCAAAGATAAACTGATTACAATGTGGTCAGAGGTCAAAGGTCAGTGTTGCCTCTTAAAACACGTTGTTGGCCATAAATCCGATATTTTAAGGTTTGTCTTGTTCTCAGATTGTCTTCAGGTATGAGCGAGGTGATGGTCTCAGAGGGCTGGTCGCGCTGGACGACATCTCTTTCTCGAGGGAGTGTCTATTTGACCCCGACAACAACAAACTGCCCGACCCGTCCTCCACCTCCGCCCCGCCTACATCCGCTACCACGCCCACTCCTCCGCTCCCCTGTCAGGTGAACGACTTGACGAAATGAGCTCATATAATATGTGAAACGTAATGTTTAAAAATAGTTTGTAAGCCTGTATCACCCAGAGCCGCTGCTCTCTTTGTGTTGCAGGATAATGAGTTTTTCTGTTGGCGGTCAGATTTGAAAGTGTGTATTCTGGCGGCTCTACGGTGTAATTATCATCCAGACTGCCCACAAGGGGAGGACGAGGACGACTGTGGTGAGCTGCGTGGTTCACTGACTGACAAATGCTTTTGCAGAACAGTGTCTTACAATAACGATGACTTTTTGTCCTCGGGTTGATTCATTACCAAGCTACTAGATCTAAAGCAGGGCGGTAACTAAATCTTGTTCCTCTAGGTGGGGAGAATGAGATCAATTGAGCATGTGGGTCGAAAGTATTGTGCAGAAAATATGTCACGTGACCACTGAAGGTTTCCTTCCAGATACAATGCGTAATGAGAAAATGAATAGGAAGGTCAAAATGTAGTTTTGTTTTATTTCTTTTGCACTTTTTGACCTTTTTGTATGTTCAAATATTCGATAACCTGAGTAAGTTTCAGTTTTGTATTCATACAGGATGTGCAAGTTGTGATGACAGTTGTGTTTTTTTTAAAGATAAGATAAATTATTATCATTTCAGGATAAATGAGGACTCAACCACAAGACCTCGTTACATTTAAAGTTCAAACTTATTTCATACGAGCAACAAAGTGTCACAAATGTCACAAAAGCCACTTTGTGACGAACACGTAATTAATGAATGGACTCCCTTTTTTCCTCACGCCTTGTCTCAAACTTTCAGGTCAGTGCACATTTGAGAGTGACCAGTGCCAGTGGACGGACACCAGTGACGGACAGAGCAGGTGGCAGAGGCAGAAAGCCAGCAACAACACTGAGCCTCCCACTGATCACACCACAGAGACGGGTGACTTTAGGGGCTTATTGACTTATTTCATAGTTTATTGATTTAAATGGACCCACAGGACAAGAATTCTAAGCATAACCTAACTCTAAACTCCACTACCTACATGTTTAGGAGACATTTCTTTTTGATTCAAGACGTTTTCTCTCGTTCTCAGGCTACTACATGAGAGTGAATTTCAGTCAGGGGTCCACTCAGACTGAAGCTCGACTCCAGAGTCCCCCACTCCCGCTTTCATCCCCTTACTGCCAGATTCTGTAAGCAAAAACATCGATGGCCACATTTCCTGCATTATCATGTCTAGTATCTGTAAAATATTTGTTTTGATTCAGAGTTCAATATTTAAAGTACAAATTGCTCAATGCTCCGCACCACCCTTGTCTTTCTTACCATGCAATTATCTTCCCAATCCAACGCTCTCCTCTTCTTCCTCAACACAGGTTTCACTTCCACATCAGTGCAGAGAGTTCTGGGTCACTCCGAGTGCTTATGCAGCAAGCTGAGGGGAGTGAAGCAATCCTGTGGTCACGCAGTCACAACACTGTCTCCCATTGGCCTCCAGAGCATCTGCCTGTAGGCCGACACCAGCAGCCGTACAAGGTGTGGGGGCTCGAGTATCCACTGAAGAGTTGAATAGTTACGTTCAATCCATGGGAATGGGGCATGCAAACAAATGACATATTCAATAAAAACTAATTCCTTAATGAATACGGGAGCATTATGAATGAAGAGGCTTGCATACAGGCCACAAGGGTTGACTTCGTCTATGGGATGGTTGACACATCACTGACAATAATAATAATAATCTATGTATTCACATTGAATGGAGATCTAATATGAAAACATACATTGGAATGTGCATATATGTATACAATATGTTTAAACACGTGAAATAATATGTTTTCTATGTATTGCAGAATATTTCAAATAAGACTTATTTTGTATGGAGTAAAACTATTGCTGTATATTATACTATATCTATCATATGCAGTATATCTGAATGTGATATAGCCGAGGGCGACACGTCATCTTCAAATTACAAAGTCATTTATAAATAGAAAATAGGTAAATAGAATAGATAACTTTAAGATGATCAGTAGTTTAGGGTGTTGATGAGGGCGAGGTGTGTAAACATTGGAAACTGGGTTACATTTCATACATGTTCATGTGCAGGGCTTTTGAAGTGCAATGTGTAAATGAATGTTTCCTTTGTTGTGGAGGACACTAATCGTGCAAAAGCATGAACGCAATCATTTCTAATGCCAGGTTTGGTTCAGCGGCATGAAAGAAGGGATTCAGACCGACACGACTTCTGGAGATCACATTGTTGCCGTGGATGATATTTCTTTTATAAACTGTGAAAAGTCCTACCAACCACCAGGTAAGTTTAAATGTATTGGACATGAGTAGCAGTGGTATGAGTCATAACTTAGCTAGTGGGATAAGTTTCTTTAAGCTACATGTGTTTCCCTCCTCAGCTCTGTCTGCCTGCGGCTGCTCTTTTGAAGATGGTCTGTGTGTTTGGGTTCAGGGGGCTGAAGATGAGCAGGACTGGCTCAGCTGGTCCGGATCCACTGAAACCCCCAACACCGGGCCTGCAGAAGACCACACCACCGGCAAAGGTCACTTTTCTGCCACACTACCCTTCGACAAGTGTCCTAAAACACTATTCACATAATTAATAGTAGTGTTTTGCACTTAATTAATGAATGAATTACTTTAAATACAGAAAGAACATTATTGCATTTGCTCGGAATTCTTCTTTGAAGATGGCTTTGGTAACTTTTACAGTTACTGTGGCCTCATGTGACAATTACTGGAAAATTCACAGGAGGCAAAGTCTCATTAAGACAAAAGGACTGACTCAATGTTGTTAGTTCCGTTAATGCTAGTCATCGCAGAGCCGTTCCTTCTGCAACGCTGTCTACAGCGTTGCATTTTATTTCCTATAAGTTCATCTTCTGATTTGCGGGAGGAAGATTATGTCATAACTTCTTAGAAAAGTCTCGCTTAAAATTGATGATGATGAGGTGGTTTCCAATCTGGGTTTACAAGATGATTACCAGAGTCAGAAAGCAGAATTAAACTAAACTCCAACTCCCCCGTAACATTTTATTTATCTTTTTTCAAATTAATTTGTTTTTGTGATTCTTTTTATTCAAAAATGTATTGACTATCAATGATTCTGTTGATTCACAGGTAAATACATTTACATCGAAGGTTCCCGACCAAGTGTGAAGGGAAATACGGCCCAACTGAAGTCTTTGCTGCTGCCACCTGCTGGTGAACAAGGATACTGTTTCACATTTTGGTACCACATGTTCGGCGCTACTGTCGGCTCCTTGAGGATGCTTCTACAAACAGCTGATCCATTCACGAAAACATTGGTAAAAGGAGGCATGAAATTAGTCGTTTTCTTAGTTTAACGTATTTTTCAACAAGTATGGATAACATAGGTCAGAGAAGGACACTTTTTTTTCAATCTGGACACCTCACTTCCCTTTACTACAATGGCAGAAAAACGGTCTATTGAGAAATATTTGTGACCGCTCCCCCTCTGTTTTCTCTGTTATTATACTTTTCACATAGTTGTGAAATGCTGATTGCAAAATACCAGAGATGCATTGTATAGTGAGTGCAAGCTGCACGGTGTCAGCGCATACCACGATGTTGCAAAAACCTCCTCACATCCTCATTGTGACGAGTGAATCAGCCTCTTGTCTTTCCTGTAGGTGTGGCAAAAATCAGGAAATCAAGGAGACGAGTGGCTGCTGGTGCAGAATCACGTGACCTTGCAGAAAGTCCACCAAGTGATTCTGGAGGCTACAGTGGGGGGAGAAGCAGGAGACATAGCCATTGATGACGTCTCCTTCATCAGTGGACCATGTCCTAACTCTGGTAATAAAACAAACTGAGGAACATCCCTGAAAAACCAACACCATTTGACCTTCTGGTTCAATTTAGACTGTAATTCTCAAGTCTGGTCTTCATTTTAAAGCGGTTGATTATGTAAAAGGTTGAGTTAAATAGCCATGAAAAGAAGGAGTCCTGGCACATTTTCAAGAATCTGTGTCTCTCTTCAGTGAGTCACATCCAGTTAATAATATCTTCCTCCTTAAGGACCTCATTGGCTCGCACACTGAAAAGAAAAAAAATATCTTGGAGAGGAAAAATGTTGCAAGTCTCTCTTCTCATGTAATTATTGTTGGCACAACTATGTGATCAAATCTTGGGCGATAGGGATGTCTTGATACAGTCTGGATATATTGTGTATTTATATGTTTTTCTTGTTGTCGACCAGCAGGACTAGAAATGATTAATCAAAGAGCTTTTGAATCATAAATGTGATCATTATTTTTGAAGCACTGACAGTATCCTTCTGTTAAGTCCTTGTTTAATATCTCACTCAGACTGACTGTACACGGTCAGCAACACAATTTGAGTTACCGTTTCAATTCTTTGCTAATTGTATGCATACTTTGTCGATGCTTTTCCAAAAAACATTGTCCCGTAGATATGTGTGATTTCGAGGAGGGGAGCTGTTACTGGCAGCAGCAGACCACCGATGACTTCGACTGGGTCAGACAATCGGGCTCCAGCCTAAACCCCAACACCGGGCCGGACAGTGACCACACCACCAACACACCCGGAGGCCATTACTACTACCTGCCCTCCTCTGCTGCCGACCGCGCGGGACAGAGCGCGACAATGTCTTCACCACTGTACCCTGCAGGTGTGTGCGTGTGTGTGTGTGTGTGTGTGTGTGTGTGTGTGTGTGTGTGTGTGTGTGTGTGTGTGTGTGTGTGTGTGTGAGATTGGACCCTATGAGTTCCTTTTCTTGCCCAATAAATCAGCCTTTTAGTATTCTAGTGTATTCCTTAATTATAATGATGATGATTATTCGCTGATACTTTTTTTGTAGTATTAGAGGAAATATTGTGATCTTTTATTTAAGTAAAAGTACTAATATTTTATTTTATAAATCTCATATACTCGATGCTAAAGAAAAAAGGCTGTGGCTCTTACATCATTAGATTATTATTGCAAATGAATTAATGTCAAAGAAGTGCTTCCTACTATTTTATATAAGGCAGCAACTAAAGATTATTAATTAGAAATGAATATGCTGATTATGTTATTCAGGAAATAGTGAGAAACCTGTGTAGTTGGTAAAAATCATCAAATTCATGAATAATGACCTAAATCGATAAATCTGTAAAAAAAAAAAAAAATGTTTAGAAATTGTTTAATTAATTGCTTGATTAGTGAATAATTTCAACTCAATTGCAAGTACTGTTCATCTGCATGTTCTATAAGCACTCCAGACTTTTTATGCTACTTTGTAAAGTAGTCAATAAATGTAGTGGACAGTAAATATGGCCAAATATATCCACTATAATTGCTAGATGTATTGGAGTGGAAGTATAAAGGAACATCTAATGGAAATACTTGAGTAAATTAGAAGTAGCGCTACGTAAAAACACACTTATCTGGACATTTAAGCGATCTGAATTGTAAAATAGATGATAATTGATTCATCTGATCTGTGTTTTCTTCTTCTGGGCCTTCAGACAAAAGAGCGTGTGTGCAGCTGTGGTACCACATGTATGGCAAAGGGATGGGGCAGCTCAACGTTTACCAGCAGAGTCAAGAAGGGAAGCAAGCTCTGATTTTCTCTCAGACAGGAGACCAGGGTCGACTCTGGAGGTTCGCTCAAGCGTCACTTCTGCCCCGGGTTCAGCCTTACAGGGTGAGTCACATGGATCTGCCCGAGACAGTCAGGTAGTAACACATGGGAGAATTTCCATTTGATGCCCCTCTTTAAATTCACTTCATTATACTTTAGAGGAAAGCTTTCGCCTGGTACTTTTGGCTGAATATAAAGTAACATGTTGAATGTAAAATTTTTACTTGCAACCGAGTTGTATTGGTATTTATACCAATATGGCTATCATGCTTCTTCCATGTTCATTAAGCACAAAATGAAATGGAAACCTATGAAGTTTGAATCTCTTTTTAAGGTTGAGGTCACCCAAAGTACAAATTATTGAGTAAATCTCTACTAAATCCGTATAATCCACAGACGAAACAGTTTTCTTTGGGGGTATTCTTTGAGTTAAATGAGTATTAAGTCAAATTGATATATCTAAACATCTACACATACAACTAGTGTGATCCCACCTCTATCACACAAAATGTAAACTGTATATTGCTATTCAAGGTCAGCAGGTTACATTGTGACACGCGTTGTGTTTCAGATCGTGGTGGAAGGTGTGAAGGCCGGCCCCACCCTGGAGGGAGACATGGCGTTTGATGATGTCCAGCTGACTGACACTCAATGTCCTCCTCCTGGACATTGTGACTTTGAGAGCAACTCGTGCAGCTGGAGCAACCTGGGAGGAGGAGTCGACCAGGGGGACTGGCTCCGCGGCAGAGGAGCCTCCTCAAACACCAACACGGGGCCCAGTGTTGACCACACCACCAACTCGACACATGGTAACGACACGTGCGCACTGATCTGCGATTCCACGTCGAAAGCGAGTGGATGTGATTTAATCTGATTTATGGAAACTTACAGAATCGTCATGCCACTTGATTGGACGTCATGTCTGCACTGGAAAAGCATAAAGGAGTTCCACAGCAGCCTTATTAACATATGTTAACGTATATTCACATATGTTTTACGGGTGTTTAGTAGGGGTTATGAATTGAACACTTCTTTGCTCACAGAAAAGTGCAAATCAAGACTCTGGAGGGAAACACACCAGTGTTTTTGTGGGTGATGAACAGACAATCTCTGATGAATGTAACACTAATATTCACTCTCGTGTTATTATGAAAAGAGATGCCTGCTGCGTCTGAAAAAGCTGAATGTGAGTCATAACAGTCAAGTTGTGGCCTGTAAAACCCGAACAATGAGTGGAAAAACACGAAGCTCTCTGTGAGGTGTCAGGAATTACAGAGTCTGTGACAGATCCCACATTACACATTTGAGCCATTCGTCATACAAAATCATTGGTTATTGCAGCTTAAACTCCTTACTTTCTGAATGATGATGGTACTTGCATTAAGACCTGTTCATAAGGCACTTAACATGCATGTAGTAAAAAAAAAAAAAGCTTCACATGTAGAGCACGGACACAAACCAGAGACACAGACATAACTAATCCAAGTTTATTATCATAAACCTGTGAAAGTATACATGTTTTCAGTTTGCTTTGTGGGGAGTGGCTTCAGTGCAGCAAGCCAGCTGTACATGTGTTTTATGTCGACCATATCATAAATGAATACGCTATTTGTGAGTGATCGTGCCACGTTTCCACCAGGTTTCTATCTATATGTGGACAGCTCGGTGGGTGAGTGGGGCGACATGTCCTTCCTGGTCGGTGACGTGTTCCAGCCGTCCACCAGGGGTCACTGTCTGACATTCTGGTACCACATGTACGGCCACCAAGTGGGGACGCTCAGAGTTTTCATAAATGACAGGTGACCTACTGGTAATGTCTCACGAGTTGCTTCATTGAACAGGATCTGTACACTGATAACAATTGAATAAACATGTGCTGTCCTGTCTCGTAGAGAAACACAATCTGGTGGAGACGAAGAAGGGAGTCTGGAGTGGATCGAGACAGGAAACAAGGGAGACAGGTGGCACATGGCCAGTGTGACTGTTAAACACGGAGAAGCATTCTGGGTAATTACGAACTCCTGGTTGTTTCATCAGAAGGAATGCAAACACATTCACACAAGTACTGTGCACAAGTACTGTACTGTGCTTTATACTTCTACTCTGCTACGTTTCAGAGGGACGTACGACACTCCGCCGGGGCTCGACCACTAGCTTATGAGCCACTTGACTAAACTAACTAATTTAATACAAAGCAATCAAACAAAAACTAAAAAATAATCCTTGATCTTTCTGATGAAATTCAATTTTAATGGAACAGCAGCATTTAGTAAATGCTGTGTCCGTCATTTATGGTGATAACTTGTATGATCACACATTGTTTTACTGTTTTGTTCACAACAGTATTTTACCAATGTGTATTTGATTTTTTTTTGTTGCAGTTTGTGTTTGTGTATCAGCGGGGTATGGGTACAGATGGGGATGTTGCTCTTGATGATGTCACTATCCTCCCTGGCAGCTGCTCCTCAGAGCCCCCTATTCATCCACCTGAGGATGATAACGGTAACTTGAGACCTTCTTCAGCTTCAACTGAGCAGAGCGTTATTCCATAGTTGTGTTATGAATTGGTTGTCAATTTATCTCACAAAATACAAATCATTAAGCCCTCATCTCGATATTAGTGTAAAAAACACTTGTTGAAAGTAACTAAAACTGATATGGATTGAACTACGAGGCATTCAATCGCAAAATGTGCCTAATTTCGCAACATTATCGCGAAAGTATTTGGTCTGCGTTGTGTATTAGCCTGGTGATATTTCATGTTTTCCTACTGTCAGCAAAGCCCATTGAAAAGGTCAAAACCAGCAAAGCGTTTGTCCATCTCTCCGTGCTTTCTGATGTGCGCTCATTGTCTCTGGCATTCAGCCACACACACATTTATCCCTCCTGAAAACTTGAATCTTCAAAATGGTTTAAAAGATGTATTATACAAAGTTTCGATAATTTCCTGATCACTGTAGTCTTCAGCAAACAATAAGCAAGTCAATATTTGTTCGGGACTATTACGTATTTACGACAGCAGGACAAAGTATGTCGGATTGACACACGAAGCGCCTCAATGCATTTATGTGTTTCAACAGGTTTTGGATAGCTGTAACAATAGAGTGCTATTGCACAGAATAATACGCTTCATCAGGTTTTGAAGACACAGTCAACACTTGATATTAGGATGAATGAATTGTTCATGTTGGTCTTTTTAGGTTGACAATAGGAAAAACATAGAATATCAACAGCTGCATTCCAGAAATAACCAATTCAAATGATTCTGTATGCAAATGTTTAAAAGTTTCTGTGCAAGTGGACAGAGTTTGTACAAAGTGTTAAGACGGAGGCGGATGTCAACTGTTTCTGCGTCTGCAGACGTATTGACTGCAGGTCTGGCTGTTGGTCTGACGATGCTGGCCGGAATCATCATCTCCATCTTCCTCTTCATGGCGAACAGGACGTGTAGTATAAAGTACAATGTCGTTCATAAATACATACATCATTTATGTCATGTGGATAAGAACATTGAAGAATGCTGGTTTTTGTTGTCGGCTGAGATTTCTGCTCGTGTGTCTCAGGAATCAGCCACCATTTGGGAATGACGACGCAATGAAGCAGAACTCTGTGTTTGACCTCTTTGACTGCAAGATAGATGTAAGTCAGCAGGATTTATTAACATAATTCTTGTCCAGCATTCACAAGGGAACAGATTATTTAATATTGTGTTTCCTTTTCAGGGCACGCAACACGGAACTGAATCAGACTTTACCTTCTCCAACCGTCTGTATAATCCATCTCCACGTGCGACTGACGCCACAGTAGCTTCATCTGATGCTTAGACCAGATTAATAACTACCAATTTGTAATTTCTACCTGTGTTCTTGGAGACATTTGAATCCCATTGTAACTGTTATTTATATGATTAAATATTGATGTTAGTGGGACAATTTACTGAGAAAAGATACGTTAATGTTAAATAAGTTCAAGTGAAAGCTAATGTCAGTTAAATGAGAAAGTATCCGTGACTCTTTACTTGTAATAATGACAAGAAGATTAAGAAACAAGTGATGATATGTATTACTAACCTAGAAACCATGTGGCTGAGGATTAGTGAACAATGAACATTTGAACTTTTTGGAGAATAGAATAAAACATACTTTATATTCTAACTTGTTTCATGTTAAGTATGCCTAAACTATTTTTGCCAAAAGCTTTTGGTCCTATTGTTTTAGGAAACTGTACACTGTAACGCTGTCTGTTTTTCTGTTCTGCTTTCGGATTTGAAACTGTTCATGTTTGTGAATTAAGTATTTTATTTACGGTTTTATTGAAATTTAAAAAAAAAATTAAACATACAGCTAACAACACTGAAAATTAATGTTCTGTGATATTGTCTGACGGATGGATGTCTTAGTGAGCAACCTAAAAGTCAACTTTGGTAGACCCCGGTCAGTAGAAACATGACTTTTCAAACTCAATACTGTTAACACCTAATTAGGGGACCCTTTTATATCAGGTCACAATGTACAAATCAAGAAAAAAACATGATATAAATCCCCTCTACACAACTCAAACAATAAATAGGGTTGTGGTGAGGGCTTAAAGGGCTACAGCTCAGTCATGAAATATATTCGAGGAAAAGGGTCACATTTATTTACACCTGCTTTTTTAAACATTTCTATTACTTTCCTTACTGAGGACTTGGCAACACTGAGTGAGAAGCTTTGTTTGTGATCTGTGGTTCGATCAGCAGATGGCGTACGAGCTCCAAGCATGTACAAAGGACAAAATGGACTGTAAAGAATCAAATAGACAACGAGTGTAAATATTTACTCAAGTGGAGAGATTTTTTTAACCGTCTGTTTCTAAAGCATTTAAAAACCTAGTACGCATTCTATGTATGATTCCAGGAGTTCTTAATAGTGCCTTCATCAGATGACTATTTGTGACGCGGTGCAGGACCAAGCGCCGCGCCCCACGTGCCGGCAGCAGGGCGCGTTTTCCTTCTTCGTCTTCTTTTGACGCGCATGCGCATCGCACAGCCTTCACTTTGTACAGCGAGTCTGAGCTACGGTCGCGAGGGAAGACTGCACGGAAAGAACAATGGGCGTAGATGTCGAAACCATTCAACCAGGAGACGGTAAACGATGTATTTTATTCGAATCGCTCGATAACCGAAGTAAATGTCCTGTTATTTCAAAATAAAGCCGTTTTTTCGTCTTTTTTGAACCCCACGTTTTTGTTTTTTTTCCTCCCTCATTTCAGGAAAGTCTTACCCGCGGAAGGGACAGACGGTTTCCGTCCACTACGTTGGTAAATATAACGCTATTTCACAGCTGACTGCTCATTTAGTCCATTCACACTAAGACCACATTACCAAATGCTCGATCATAAACCCGCGGTCCGTTTTCGGAGGTGAGGTCCGATGCTGCTCTCGTGCCTGTGTGGTAACGTTAGCTTAGCACAAGTACTGGGAAACGGGGGGGCGACGGCCAGCTTGGCTCCGGACCAATTTAACAGAATATGCAGCTCCCAAATGCTCGCCATCTTATATTATATACTACACGTAACGTCAGTCGCCCCCACGTTGCCTGTACGTGTGTTGAGATGACTGCATTGTGTGCGTTACTTCATGGTCGTTTAGGTGGTTTAATTCTACCCACGACAAATCAATTATTCCTTAACGATACGTGTTAAAATGTAACTGCTATAAAAATTTAAAAAAACACTGCCAACAAGAGTGCATATCTATTTTACTGCATGTAACGTTAGTGGTTCTCAGTCTAGATTGTGTTTGTCTGGGTCTAGTTTAGGATGTATGTATAAATGCCTTTTGAATATAATGGGACTATATGGCTGTCAAAGCACCACTTTTGCTAGAAATTCTGACTGGGTTACTTCAAAATAATCCACAACTGCTCACCACGTGGTTGTCTGTATATGTAAGTTATGTATTTTGATCAGGTCTTTTTTGTCTTTTTTTTCTCGGTTGTTGAACAGGCACACTGACAAATGGGAAGAAGTTTGACTCTTCTCGGGACCGAGGAGAACCCTTCAAATTCAGCATTGGCCGCGGTGAAGTCATTCGTGCTTGGGATGAGGGTGTAGCTCAGGTAAGGAGACGAGTTTAAACACAACCACGCTGACAATTGTATACATAAAGATGAGTTTACACATGTTGGACTTGTGACTTAGGGCTTGGTAATTTGGTCAAACATGAACATCTTATCTCCAGAGCTGGGATAATTACATTTGTAATAATTCCCCCTGCAAAATGTGCCAGGACAATAAAGTTATTAAAGGGCCATACCTTTTTAGCTCTTCATGAGGAGCTAAAAGAGGATTTTGCATTTTGGGAGGAGCTCACAAAAGGCTAGCACCATCTGGTGATCTCCTCCAGTTGTTGTTTTCCTGTCTTCCCCTTGATATCTGCACACAACTGACTCTAGTTTTGGTTACTCTGGAGGTAGAAACAGACTGTTCCAAGTAAAATACACACACCAGTTTGTCAACTCCTGTGGCTTCACCTCTTGTAACCAGAAATAATATAACAATTACAAACGGAGCATGAACATCAGCGTGCAGAGTCTTCTTTGGGATCGTTTGCAATTGTCTTTTTTATGACACAACTAATGTTGATCCCGCCCCAACTCGATGGAAATGCATTACTAAATCACTGGAACCCACAGAGATGCCAAAAAGCAGGTGTGCCATTCAATATCAAACCTTTTACTACCTTTTTTATGGAGCTTGCTCTTCATCTCCACAGATGAGCATTGGCCAGAGGGCCAAGTTGACCTGCTCGCCGGACTACGCGTACGGTGCCGCAGGATACCCGCCTGTCATTCCCGGGAACTCCACTCTCATCTTCGATGTGGAGCTGCTGGGTTTTTCTTAAAGTTGAAGGTTGCACGTCACAGTTTCTCATGCCATCAACATCTGACACAAATAACTTTATTTAAAGGTGCCGTCAGCAGCGTTTATATACCTAAATAAATCACTGTAAAAATGATTCTGATATCTTGGGTTGATTGAGACAAATTTGACACATGCTGGTGCTAATGTTAGTGCTAAGATGACGCTGGGATCTAAAAAACGTAAGAAAACTGCCACTTATTTCTTTCAGGATTCACGTCGCCTCCATTGCTACGCTTGTCTGAGAAATCATAGATACTTTGTGGAATAATTAGAACCACTGGCCTGCTTGTGTGTTTTTTTTTACAACAATCCAACAGAACCACAACCGAATCCAAGCCATTAGCACTAAATTTGCACATAATAAATATGTATTCTAGTGTCCCAAAAACAGTGCGGAAATGGTTATTGTAATTTAAAAGAAATGCGCATGAAACACCTTTTTAATGAAGAACTTATTTGTGTTTTCTTGCATTAATATATTTAACAGATGCATTGAGTTGATGGTTTGGAACTTTGACACAATGTAAAGAATGGCTTGCAGACAGTAACGGATTATGATTTATTTTCATCCCAACATGTATTGCCTTTTATCGTATTGATTTTGAACTCTGACTCTTAAACTTTATTCTTGTCATTTCAACAAGAATAAAGGCTTCAAGTGTCCTTGTGTTATGTCATGCTTAACCTGTTTTTTGGTAATGTTTTACTTAAGGTGTCATTCATTAGCACGGGTCTTTTCCATGGGTATTGCATTCAATTGATCAAGTATACAACATTAACATGGCATTTATTGAGATTCACATGATTTAGACTTTGAACAACTATTTTGACTGGGAACAGATTTCTCCAGGTGTCCTGTAAATCGGGTAGGGCCAGAGGCGTTAGGAATGTTTTCACATAAACATTACTGCTATCAAACTGGAATCTGCTGTGTTCAGGTGCTCCGTAGCAAGTGTAATGCAGCCGTCTGCACGTGTAAGCGTGCAGGTAAAACATCTTTCCCAGCCTCTTGTGAGAGACGGTTTAAGTTCATCTCAGTAGTGAAAGAAGTTACTATTTACTTCAGTAAAAGTACCACAGTGTAAAAATGCTCTACAAGAAAGAGTACTGTAACTTAAATCCTATGAAAAGCACATTAGTATTGCCAGGTAAAGGTACTTGAAATGAAACAAATTAACAAAACGTAATACATTTCAATAAATTGGTCGAGTTACATTTCATTAAGCTGAAGCTTTTATCCAAAGTGACTTACAATAAGTGCATTTAACCATGAGTACAAACTCAGGACAACAAGAATCAAGAAGGTACCATTTCTTCAAGAAGCCCAAACTACAAAGCGCTATTAGTAAGTCCCATTAAAGTGCTACTTTCTTTTATTCAAGGTAGTTAGAAAATATGTGGTTTTAGTTCTTTCCCAAATACATACTTTTGCTCTTGATATACTGTACATTTCTGCTTTTAAAGTTGTTTATTTTCAAACATTTTATTTTTATTCTGTACAGTAACAAATCAGCTTCACAAATGCAGAGCCTTCATGTGTGTTTGGGTTTCATGGGTTTGTTTTAGGGCCCTCTAGTGGGGAAATCTCTGAATCGCATGCGGGACGTACCATCTGCTGCCTTCACTTGCTCTTTGTAATCTTCGAGCTTCACGATCAATCTCTTGATTGAGGAAACTATCAGCAGTTGCAGTCCAAAGCAACAATGCTCCACCAACTAATTACGACAGTAAAATCCTGATTTATTTTTTTATCCATCAGTATTCTAATATAGTATCACAGTTAAAGGGCCCATTAATCTACATAAGGAGTTTACTGTAAGTAAATGTTCCTTGTTAAAGTTACCAATGCAGCGTTTTTACTTTAAATAGAGTATGTCTTGTGTGGCGAGCTAGCAGTTCTCCACCACTATTTTGGGTTCACATTAGTGACAATTACGACGGCAAGTGAAGGCGGCATTTGGTCTCAGCTCAACAGGACAGACTCATACCTGAAGAAGCGTCAAACTGACGCACAGACGCACAATCTGAAGGTTTAACGTGGACATCAACATGGCGAGGAACTGTACGCTTGGCCTCAATAATAGTTAACGTTGCCTCGTCTTCCATTTGTTTTTATTTTTAGAGAAGTGGATTACTTCTTTTTTTTTGACTTGGTAGGTAATTAACATTTAGACGTTGGAGGGTCGCGGCGCAAACTCATTGCGCTTCGTTCTTTGCGCTTTGACGATGCGTTGCGAACTGAGAGGAAGGATGACGAAGACCCTGACGAAGACTGCGCATCTCATCACTGCACTGGTTTTCGTTTTCCAGTTACAAATAAGCTTCACGAAGCTTAAATCCGCCTATGGTAAGTTATACAATGTGACTATTCTTGAATCTAAAAATAATTGGTTATAAGGTAACCTAACTTAAGAGGAACAGGAGTCAGTATATATACATTCAGTAAAAAGCTGCTTCAGTAAATTATTATTTGGACCTCAAGCTTTTTTTTAAATCACAAAGTTGTGTAACATTTCTGTTAAAATTAACAACTATAAACACGGACTACTCACTACGTTATATTTTTTAGTGTAATGTAATTTTTGTTGCAATTATTAATGATACTTTGTATTTGTATAAAGCTTTAAAAGTACTCAATGCACTTAAAAGACATACAATAGAGGCAACAATAAAACAAGAAAGATAAGAGTGAACAAAAATAATACTACATTTTGTGCATGGCATATTGTGTTGCAATATACATGTAGCACCCCCTTAACTATAGTCAAGTGATCTATACGGAATTGTAATGGAAGAATGAGGAGGTGCTTGGGTTCGAAAATATTTGAAAGACCATATAGGAACTTTACAAGACCACAGACATCAGGTTCCGGTTTAAAATAATTTAGTTTGCTTATTACTAATAAATTGGCTTCTGATACTCTCATAGAGAGCATCAACACGCTGCTCACATCATGCAGGGCCACCATGTGACAGAAATATAGACACAGCATCACAGCTGTCTGGACTCACATGCCTGGTCCTGGACCTGCAGGTGTGAAGAATGTGAAGCATGCTTTCACTCTCTACTGCGAAAAGACACAAATCGGACGCACAGTGGTCACTGGAAAGGGTGGAATGACGCGATGACAGGGCATGCTTGCCACATGGCGCGCGCTGGGGAATTGTTTATCTCTTGTTGCATGAGAGAAGAAGATGCAGGAGTTTGTGAACGGGTGTTTGAGATGTTCAAAGATGCTTTCTCCACATCTAGCAATCCATATAGAATTGTCTTTACTTATTTCTCTGTTGTTACAATATTCCACACTGAGGCTGAAGCAATTTGTATGTGAAATATTCAAACTCAAGACTCAATGTTTTTTTAAAGGAAATATTCTAGATTGCGTTTTACATTGTTGTAAACAGACTCCCCTAACATTTAGCCCGGCATTTTTGGCATTTTTTGGAAACGTTAAAATAATTGGCCAAGTTTAAAATGAGAAACATTTGATGGCTGCAAATCCTCAAATGTTCGCTACCTTTGTTGGTCTTTCTCGCATTCTGCTGCAGCAAACGGCATCATGCTTTGGGGCCCAGTAGGCTGCGTCTTCTACTTTCCTCCAGGCCGCTAGGGGCCGCTAGAGGAAACAAGTTCCTACAGTGAGGGGATAGTAGCTTGCTGAACTTTGGGGGGAAACTAGGCAATTTTCATTATACGAGAAGCTTTTGTTGTTGATTGATAAATTACTTAAATGATTTTCATATTTGGAAAATTTGGGGTTCCTGAGTTTTGTATTTTTCTCTGAATATGTTAATTTATTTACATTTTAACGATTTATTTTCGTTGTTGGCGTTTCAATATTGGTTGTTGTTGGTGCTTCAATATTAGTGAATTTTATAAACATGTTAGCTATAATGTATGTAAACTTCTTTGTGCCCTGAAGAGTTTTTCTTACCTTATTTTTTATTATTATTTTAAATGCAGTAGATTAACCGTTAATCATATTTAAAGTCTCAAAAAAATAAGTTGCGACGCAACAAAATAATCTTTTTTCTTCTTCTTCAGTTACGTCTAAAACGAACAACATGATACATTGCCACATCAATCATTACTTTTGTTCTTTGTACAAAAAGTGCTCTAAAATGTGGACTCTCATCAGGCATTTTTATTTTTTATCATTAGTAATATACTAATGATTTACCGAGTATAAAAAAAGAAAAGAAAACTGGAAGCAAATGATGTGTTCCAAACATAAACACTAACCTCCCTCTCGTTGATTCCTCAGGGGTCTACCGCCCTGACACACAGGGGCCGTCTCCTCCAGAGGTACGGCCGTATGCGGCCACAGGAAACAACAAGCCCAGCGAGAGGAGTCCCAGGTCTGCGGCCCCCGGCTGGGCTGCAGATAAGAGGGGCCACTACAGAGACCAGCACAAGCCAGAGGACTCGGATCCAGACCTGCTGTTGGACGAGGGGCACAACAATTCTACACAGATTGTGGTAAAGTTATTTACAGCTAAGAGAGGTTTCGCAGATGAAGGACAGAGGGACTGAAGCCTTATCTGAAAATAATGCTCCAGGGATGTATATTGGTATGGAGGGACATTGTTTAAAACGGTTTTGAAAATGATCAACGTTATGAATGATGACAATCTTGACTTTGGTTTTGATTGATGGTGACCTGCTTTTACTTTTCATACCTGTCAAAAATCTGTCCATCTCACACTTCTAAATCTGCAACAAAAAAAAAGTGCTTCGCTAAAACTACATAGCCATGGACATGTCGCGTGTCCCGTACACTGATTTCAATCCCTACATCTTTCTACAGGACATTGATCATGTTTACTACACATCCAAACTCTACGGTTCTGGAGACGCAGCCAGCAAAGAGCTGTGGGTGAACATCGACGAGATCGAAGAGGATGAGTGGAAGGTCTGTGGCTTTCTGTCCAGCACCTACAGACAAGCTGAGGTATGAGATCACCTGGGAACACCTGGGCCAGTCAGAGTTTCACTCTAAATATCTCTTGTAATAAAAGTTTGGTGGGCAATCCATCCCCTGAATGGAAAAAGTGAAACATTTTCAAGATTTTGATACCCCAATAATTTAGTCACTGTAAAAGCGGAATGTACTGCAATTCCTTTTTTAAGTTGGATTTTTTTTGTCTCCAGAACCTGGAGCACTTTTATTTAGAGATGACATGTTTGACTGACAGACAGAGAGGGTACTTTAACTTGTTGCAGTTTTGAAGAAAATGGAAGTTATTTAATTAGTTCATATTTCGTTATGAATCAGATTGAGATGTTCCACAAAAGAAATGCTACAAAAAGGTGTGCACATGCGGTCAATTATTGTCCATGATTAAAATGTGGAATCTTTTGGAATTATCCAAGATTGCAAATGGTGCCTCTGGTTATGTATGTCTTTAGCATACAGTTCATATTACACTTTGTCATTCTCTCTTTTTTTTTTCCAGAGAGTGAATCTTTCCTTCGACTTCCCTTTCTATGGACATGTACTCAAAGAAATCACAGTCGCAACTGGAGGTAAGTCTTAAACTAAGAGAAGTTGTTACGAGGCTGAGTGGTTATTCAAAGTAGTTTCAGATCGCTTCTCCTCCTGAGTTACAAGTAGAGCTGCAAAGAAAAGCCAAATTACTGTGAGTGAAGCACTTTGTTTTGGGGGTTTTGTTAGTTGGAGGGAGGGGCCCTTTGTCTCACATCTCGTCCATGATTTATATAATATTTGTGAATAACTCTGTGCATTGCATACAGCTAACTAGTAAACCCCTGCCTGTTTACCTTTCGACAGGCTTCCTTTACACTGGAGATATACTTCACCGAATGCTCACAGCCACTCAGTACATTGCTCCTCTCATGGCCAATCTCGACCCAAGTCTGTCAAAAAACTCCACCGTGTTTTACTTTGACAACGGTAAGAGACCATTTTACTCAACTGTCATTAATTGTGACTGTTTGGGTGTTTTGTCTGCTGTAGAATATGTATACCACACGTCAGTGATGGTTGTGTATGTGTGTGTGTGTATGTGTGTGTGTCTGTAGGCACTGCGCTGGTGGTTCAGTGGAACCGGATTCCCCTCCAGGACAACATCAGTCTGGGAACGTTCACCTTCCAGGCCGTTCTGCACAGCGATGGCCGTATCGTCTTTGCATACAAAGAGGTGACATTTCACTTCCTCTTTCAGTTCTTCTGTTAATGCAACATGTGCATAACCCTGCTGCTATTTTAATTTCGTTTTGTAAAGATTCCTTTCGACATCAATGACATCAGCGCGGAGAATCATCCTGTCAAAGTGGGCTTGTCCGATGCTTTTGTGGTTCTTCATGATATACAGCAGATCCCCAGTGAGTGAGACTTTTGGTGTATGGAAAATGCATTTCCTTGCTATATTTTATTTTTAACAAAACACTCGATCTCACTAGGAGTTAACAACATTGTGTCTTTCCTGACATGCTCCAGATGTTCGGAGGAGAACCATTTATGAGTATCACAAAGTCGACATCCTCAAGTCCAAAATCGCAAATTCTTCAGCTGTGGAGATGATACCGCTCCCAAGTGAGTTCATGCTAATTCAAGTATACAAAGACACGGGATGCTAACATGGAAAAACACACATTCTGATCTATGTTCTGTATATTTGAATTTAAAAGGCATGCAGGTTTAATTCACAGAAGACAAAGCCGTGTATGCCGCCTCACTCGTCACTGTTTTCTTTACACGCAGCGTGTCTCCAGTTCTCCAGCTGCGGTCCATGTGTCACTTCTCAGATTGGCTTTAACTGCAGCTGGTGCAGTCGGCTGCAAAGGTAAACTGGAACGCACTCGGAGCACATGCCACCGACAAGATTATTTTAATATAAGAATAGATGGATGATTGATCTTCATCTGAATCCAGGACTGCATTAAAATACACAGATGTTGGCTGAAGGCAGATATTATGTGAAAATATCGTAAGTGAGTCAGACTCATGACCGCTGCATTGTCATTTATATTGTTGTGGTGCGTCCTACAAGTGACCTTTTGTAGTCAGATACACTTATGAGTGCTCATATCATCTACCTTTTTGGTTCTATTACACAATTTGCAGTTGCAGATGCAAGGATTTGGCGAAGAATGACATGACAGTGGTATGAACTATAAAAAGAATAGATGGCCGCATGTGTTTTTATTGTGCGTGTCCCACTGGCGAGGTCACAGCCACTGCCATAATTTGTGCTTTTACCACTGTTGTCTGCGAGTCGCCGGCTCAGCTGTTGCCATGTTGAAAGTCATTAAAAGGCAATAGAAATGCTGTCAATCTCGCATATAGCGCCTTAAATGCATTTACAGTAAATTATGTATGCATTAAATCGGTTGACATTCATATCATATGTAAGCTGTTTTTTATCAATAATACTTTCATTCATTCATTCATTCATTGTATTTGTGTTGAGAGAGTAATTAGTTGCTTGAACTGTTCCTCCTGTTCTTCTGGCTGCAAAGAACAGTTCTCATTCTGTTAATCAAGTGTATATTTTTCAATGTTCTCATCTTGTTGGTACTAAAGTTCATGCTCCAAAAAGTTTGGAAGACACCTGCATGATCTGATTGACTCACAGCCTCATTTTAGCTTTGCTGAACGCAATTCAGCACAGAATGAGGACTCTGGGTTCTGTCCCTCATTGCCTACATTGTCATTGTTTTGGCAAAATATCTCTCTGTCGCCAGTATGAACAGAGGAGGAACAATTACAGCAACCTACAAGCTTTTCCATGTGGGATAGGGATTGTATCAAGATGGCAAAAAACACAAACTATTTTTCTATTCTTTTTAAACAAACTATAATCCAATTTACAAAAGCTTTACCCTAATGCAGTGGAGTAAACCATGTAGGTAACTATATTCTACATGATTCCTCTCAAAGCCTTCAGGCCATCTTCTGTAAACTACCTAATAACTTTAAAAAACATCAACTGGTTGCAAAAGTCTTTACTAACATTTGGATGTGAAAAAAAAGCCTCAAACATGTTGTCAATACAGTATCTTGAATGTGTGTGCAGGAACAGCTGTAATGGCAGCTCAAGCTCACAGTAACAGCATTTACTTTCTATCCTTAGATGCTCCAGCGGCTTTGATCGCAACCGGCAAGATTGGGTCGACTTCGGCTGCCCGGAGGAGGTTGTCCATTATTTTGGGATTCAAGGAAACGACAGAAAGTTGAACTCTGTAAGAATTGCCGTCTGTCTGCACGAAATAGTTGACTGATGTTTGCTTCTCCAGAGAAGAGATCTCCGGTGTCTCGGAAAAACTGATGTCACCAACGCCACATCTCGCCACCTCACGCATACGACCACGCCCGTGACAACGACCGCAAAGCAGCAGAGGTCAACGAGAGTTACCTCTCAACCCCCCAGCAGGACGTCCTCCGTCACCAAACCCTCACCGGGCAGCAGCGCGGGCAGAAGAACAACATCCACGCCGCAGCCTCCAACCAGCAGACCTGCAGAAGGTGAGCGGCCTCGACGCTCTCAAATTGTCCGGAGTGAACAAACGTGTATGTTTTAGTCGTCGAGCAGAGGCCGGCGCTAATAACACAAAGTGTCACACGGGGACGTGCATCACCTTTTACGTCGAGGCTCCATCCACATAAGATTATTTATTATGTTTGAATCCAGAGTTATATATTTAATCATTATAAAAGCTATTCATTACTTTGAGTTTAAAGTTCATTATTCCAGATTTTAAAATCCACTACAGGACTTCTCAGCTAAAAACTGCAGTATTTCTAAGACTTTAAAACGTATCCTACTATCTCGCCATTTATTCATTTTGTTTGATGGCTTTATGTCAATGAACTTCAGAGTAATTGAAAACTCAAAGTCATTTGGGACAGATTACTACTAAGGGCAGGTGTCATGACCATCTGATGTATTAATATGTGTTGCATTGTATCCGTGCCCAGTGTGTTTTGTAAAGTCTGACAGTGTGAGGGTCAAGTGGTCAGCTATTTCCCAGCCGTCTGTTAGCTCCTAGCTGAGTGTATACAGCGCCATGTTAAATACTACATCGTATCCTCAGTTGCTGAAGGATGACTCAATGTATGCGTGTCACTCTGGTTAAGTCGGAATAAAGGAGGGCTGTTATTTTTGGCTGTAGTGGATATTGTTTGTCAGCTGGAAGTAAAGTAATATTGCCTCGGTTCGAGTAGAATGTTGTACTCGGATATTTTACTTACATTTTTTCTTTGACAATCATACAAATAATACTGCTTCACCTGAAGTCAGTCATTGCATACATTTACAAAACAGTCATTGTTTAAAGACGGCTCATTTCCACTGTGATCGTCTGATGTTAAATAGTAAATCTGATGGTCGAGCCAAATCTCATCCATAAAAGGACAACTAATTGGGCAAAGTCCCCTCTTGTGAGACTATTTAATAGCCAAGATGTCTGTCAATGCTTGAATTAGTTTAAGAGAAACTGGAACTTCATTCCAGCGTGTATAAAAAAAATTAAAAAAAATAACAAGGAATTTTGCTTATTACATCGAGAAAGGATCAAATCTGTTAAGCTGCCTTATTTCCCATAGATGTGATTGTCTCTAAAGTGATTTAAAGTACTCAAACAGATATTTAGGAACAATTGCATGTCTAAGTCCCTATGAGATTAGTTTAAACTGAAAGCCACTGATATAGTTTAAAATATGCTGAATCCAGACAGCTGCAGGGAGGAACAAATACATCTGCGATTAGCTTTACATGGAGTTTAATCTTGATGTGCTGTCGCGCACTATTAAACCAGGAGGTGGCAGCATAGTTTAAGTGGTTTCGAACTTGTGTTCTGGCCAACATCTTTAATATTGATCCATTTAAAAACCCTGATGTTTTTTTCCCCAATAATTTTGTCTTTTGGCAGATTTAAAGCGAAGCCCCTTAACACCATGGCCTCCTTATGAATCCCACTTCTTTTCTTGGCATGACCTGAGAAGCATTCAAGCGCCTTACATGCTCGCTGAGGTGCCAGCAAACTGATTGGTTAAGCCCTGACCAATGAGCTGTCCTCCCCCTCACTACTCGAGGTCAAAGCTTAACCTCAACTAATCGTCTCGGTCTCAGGAAATGCATTACCATTCATAATTATGTGGCCATCCCTATAGGCGTTTGTTTAATGTACATTCTAAATGTTCAGTGTCCTCATAATATTAACAGTCTCCTCTACCGTTACAGTTCATTTCTGGAGGCCTTTCCAAGTTTAATTCTAGATCCAAAAAAAGGCCTCAGTTTGTTGTCCGTGGTCCTGATCACTGACTCCATGTTTCTACAGTAGCCCATAACGGACAAACTGTTCAGTTGGAACGGCATCTGCAACGTGCCACTAAATCTTACACACTGCTCTTGAAGCCATTGGAATATAATGGGAAAAAAAATTGTTTAAAGCATTGAAACATGTCCCGTTGACATCCTGTGTGCTTCCTGAACCACCCCGTTTCTTTTGTTCCTACACAATGAAACTTCATTGTGAATTAATTAAGTTCTCATTAAACATATTTAACAGGGTGTAGCACTCAGCAGGATCTATTGACAAATGGATTATCATTTTGCCATGTACGTTTTCTAAGGCGTGTAATCACCCTGAAAATAAGAAAAGTTGTCTTCATTACCGTAGAATGCGATGTATTAATCTATGTATGGAGCTGGACAGAAACACTAGCTCCAGATTGTTTGTGATCTTGTGTCTGTCACTGTAGTTCTCTCACATGCTTGACACACGGGAGACGTTTCAGTTGCATTCTGCGTCATGATATCACAACGTGCTGTTTTTAGCCCAATAATCTCAAGTGTTCCTAAATTGTGTCCGAGGAAGGGATGCAAATTCCACACAGTGGCTTTAACGTGACAGTTGCATCAGGTGCCGAGGAGACCACGGAAGAGGTGGACGAGCGGCCGCAGGCCGGTCTTCTCGCGGGCATCCTCATGGTGATGGTCATCATGGGAGCAGCCGTCCTGGTGTCCGTCTACATGTACAACCACCCCACCTCCAGTGTCAGCCTCTTCTTCATTGAGGTCAGTGACCATAATCCTCTCCTCTGAACAAACCCTTTTGTAAAAGCACATTTTGTTTTTTTTATTTTGGATTTCTCAATGAAATTTAAGTCAAAATGAGTAAGACTTGAAAATAAGTGTTTTCGTCATCCATCATTCGACAGTTATTGTTGCCTTGTGAACAGCAAAGCCTGAAGATAAAAGCCGGTCCTTCCAACACTTAAATCTAGTGATATTTATCTACAGATATTTTGACAACCACTAAGAAGGTACACCAAAAAAAGTTCAAGCATAATTTTTACAACGGGGATATTTTTTGATAAATTAGTGTTGATCGGGGTAGACTTGGATGAGCTCTACTTCTATATTTGTCATTTTGGAAGCTTGGTCTGAGAACATGAGTTTGTAATAGTGGCTCTCCCAAATCGAAGCGGGAGAGGTTTTAGAGGCAACATGTAACATTTATATATTCAAAGTAATTTAATTACAAAGTGTATCTTGCAGAATAGAAACAAATAGTTCAAATGCATGCTTTTTTCTCCCCTCAGCGGCGGCCGACTCGCTGGCCAATCATGAAGTTCCGGCGAGGCTCCAGTCGGCCTTCTTACACCGAGGTGGAGGCTCCGAGTCTGGACAGCACGGTGGTCATCGACCCCAAACAGTCGTTCGTCATGTCGGACAGAAGAGAGAGTGAACAGAAAGAAGGATTCATAGTTCCCGACCAGAGGGAGCGCTTCCTTGTCTCAGAGAGCTGACCAAAACTACATGTCCCAGGAGGCTTTGGAGCAGACCAGGACCTCGATGAGAGAGAGACACTATTTTCCATTCAGCTGCTGCTCAAGTTCCTTTTAAGGATATCATTTGAGTGTTCAGAGAGGAAAACACCAAACCTCTATGAGGAAACAGTTTGGCATCAGCTGAGTGAGCCAAGCTTAATGTAAAAAATATAAAAATAAAATGTATTTTGCTCAGGTCCCTCGTTTGTTTACTACAGCTGAATGTTTGTTTTGAGACCGTTTTCTCTTAAAGCTGGCTGTTATGTGTTGTTCCCACACCTCCTTCACAAAGAGGAATGTCATATTTAGGTGTCATTTCCTCATCTCAAAAATACAGACTAAATTCCTCACCCACCTTCATCTGAGGGCAAACAGGGTGCACAGGGACCTTGAATCAAATGTCTGGGACCAATTTACATTTTGTACTTTATTTTTTGAACTGAGAAAAAGCAGATAAAACATTTACTGATTGGTTTGCTGTACATGTCATGATTACAAACATCCACGGGAAAAGTATTTGTTTTCAACATGCTATATCCCCCCCGTATATTATCCTTTCCCTCACTGCACAGTATTTATATTGCTTTGTTCATCAGCAAGTTAAATAGACAAATAATGATGTTACAATGAAGTCTATAAAAAGTACAGTTAAAAATATCAGTTTTTAAAGACCTACTATAATTGAATTATTTCATCTCAATATTGGTGAATTTAAAAAGTCTAAAAGCTCAAACGTTGGAGATTTTTCAGTGAGCTGAGGATTAACTGTTTACCTGCTCATACATTTTCAAAATGTAATAGTTTTAGCTGCTGCACATTTGTACAAGATGATGTAACAGTGCTACTTGTCCAGTATTATCTGAGGCGTGTAATGAAGGCAAATTAATGGATCACTTAAAACTGGCCTGTAGGCTGCAGAGTTTCAGGGTCAAGGCACTTCATGTTGAAGATACTGCAGAGGACCTGGACCTTTAGGTTTCCTCCTTGTCTTCTGAAACAGATCAAACATGATGTAGGAAAAAAAAATGTATGCATGCATTTGTGGTTTGAGGTACTAGTTTAAAATAAGATTGTCAAACTTCAGTCAAAAAGCACTTCCTTTTGAATGGATGAATATGTCACCAAAGTGCAAATTTAATTGCACTTTTGCATACATTTGTTGAAGTAGCTTCATATCTCCAAAGATTACCAAAGAATACATTTAATCTGAGTGTGTTAATATGGCTAATTAAGAAAACGTAGCCATTACACAACCTTTAGTTTGATTTCCTGTTAGTGTAAAAAAAGTTAAGTATGGTCACTTTTGTTTCTCTTTACTGAAAATACAGTATAATGCATTATATACAGGTAAGCTGCATATAATTGGAACAGTGTGCTTCTTACCTTTTACTGGTGGTGCAGGTAATCGCCTCCTCAGCTGCCTTGATGACTCCACAGTGACAGGCTGCAACAAGACGCATGTGAAACTTTAGGAGTTTCTTTTTAATCATTGTGTTTAACATAAGGTTGTGGTAGTTACACTATTATGATACAATTTATATTACGTATTCTGGTACCATCATTGTAATGGTCTTGGTCTTTGTTAAGCGTGACTGTTGTGTGTCCACATTGAGGCCTGCACTCTTCAGAGCAGCAATTCGGGCCGAGATATCGCAAATCTGGTGCAGAAACAAGTAACACGGTACATATTTGATTAATAATTAAAACTTATAATCAGACTGTAGTTGCCACTGTACTTGCAGCACCCTAAAAGCCAATCTGTGGTTGTATGAATTTGTAAAACAGCTTCCAGAAATCCAGGCCCAACAAAAAGCAGCAGAGCACTTTTTTAATATTCCATTTTCAGCTATACAACGCATATCTAGTTTCAACTCACCTGCAGCTCAGACTGTTGAACCTTAGCAGCCGCTGATGCTACCTGCTCTTCCAGGTAGGACAGCTCCATGTCCGATGTGGCGCTGCAGACGCCCCGAGCACACTCCTCCAGGTCACTCAGCTCCGCCTCCAGACCGTACACCTCCCCAGCCGCCACGTACACCTGCATGTCCAGTTCAACAACCGGATTAACTTCTAAACGTGGTCATTCTAAATGATAACTTAAACCTGTTGGAAGTAGTATTGTTACAGGCAAGTCAACTGAAGGAATTGAAACCTAAGAATGGCTTTGACAGACCCAGTGATGCAAGTATTCTTTTCCACAGGGACTTAAACACTCAAATCAAATTTTGTAGCTTGGTTTCAATCGGTACGAGGCCGCCACCTTGAATAACATTTAACGTCAGTCAAATTACACTGTATTTTTGTAATATGTATCACTGTCAAATAGAAATTGACAGTTTTAAAACAAAGCTGAACAAAAGTAAACTTACTTTACCATTTACTTTTCTTTTGCTTTGTTTTTAGCCGTTTTACCATTTCTTGAAATACAGACATTGCAAATCACATTTTATGATATAGTGTAATTTGATATTTTCATGACTTTAACATACTATACCATTTGTACTTGGAAAAGATACTTGTTACATTCCAATCCTGTAAAAATGTAGAACTGGTCTGTCGTATAGTACTAGGAGACCAGTAGTGTAACACTGTTAGTACACTGTGCAGTAATACTACTGCACATTGAAACCAGCAAATAAAAACATAAACAGTGACATCATGTGCAGTGAAGGAGACAAATATAGATAATAAAAAGCCAAACTTACGTTCTCCTCCAGTCTTGAGAACTGTTGATCCAGTTTCTGAGGATCTGTGTTGGAGGGCAGCAACGTGCTGGAGAGTTGCGGGCCGTCTCCTCCCTGCAGCAGCAGCAGCTCTTCAGTGGCGTTCAGCACCTTCAGGACCTCAGTGGTGATGCTGCGCAGAGACACGGCCGAGTACCTCTACAACACACACACAGACAGGTTGACGGATAGCTTTGTATGAGCCAAGATTAAAAAGTACATCTCATTTGAACTGATTTGTGTTATCATCTCAAAATCCGTGGCTGGGGGTTCACCTTCTTTTTGCCAATCATGAATAGTTATATGATGTAAATTATGTAGAACCAAATAAAGACCTGCTGTTCATAATTCGTTGTGGACACACTGGTGTCTGTTATTTGTTATAGTATCATCTAATAAACGAGTGAAAAAAAAGGAAAACTCTAAAGTGCATTATTGCTTGAAAAGACATCTAAACTAAAGACATAATTGTCACTCTACTGTGAATGGCCTGTTTGGATAAATATAGGTGGCCAACATGGGCATGGAAAACATTAGTGAAAGAATAAAAGCATACTGAAAAAAAAAAAAAGTTATGGAATGAGATACATGCATGAAAAACATGAAGAAAGTGCAAATGAAGAACACTGGCTTCCTAAATCTTCAATGATCGCCACACGTTGCATTTCTCAAGCAAAACCAGTTCTCACCTGCTCCAGCAGAGTTGATATAAACTGTATTGTTTTGTAAAGCTCCATGTCTCTACCCTACAGAAGCACAGAAGAAGAAGAGCAGACAGGACAGACCAGGAAATGAAGAACAGCACCAAGCAGAGGCGATTAGTAGTTTGATACATTGCCAACAACCGTTTATAAAGAGTTACTCAGATGTAATGTTTGCTTTCAAGCGGGCCTGTAACTCTAGCTGATCGCTGTCGTAATTACAAGATGGGTCATTTTAAAATGATTATGGAGATGAAATGTGTATCAAATCGAGAAAAGTCACGAATTTATTCATACAAAATATAATCTTGACTGTACATTTGAACAGCCACTAACTATAGGTTTCTCCTGAGTGGAAAGCAGCACAATATCTATAATAAAATCCATTGCTTTTGAATGCCATGAGATGTCTTTGATGACTTGAAGTGGTCCTCAAATGCAAACATTTACAGGTTGCAACATAACCCATAGATATTTTTGCCTTTATTCTTAAATAATATATTATGCCTTTTAATATTATATTTGTGTGATTTCTGAAATATGAGCATGCAGCAGAGAGAGACTGATACTCTAAAACCAAAACACCATGGAGCAGGTGCCAATTGACACATCTATATATAGAACAATGGAATGGATTAAATGCATTGTATTGATGTAAAATGCAACGGTGCGTTTTATTGCTAATGAAAACTTTTAATTAGTTAGAGGGTGAATGTGTTATTTTTTTAAAACAGACTAATCTTAATCCTATAATCACAACAGACTTTAGTTCTTACATTTTGAATCTCCTCGGGTGACAGTAAACCCTCTTGAAGAAAAGACTCTCGCTGCTCCACATCGCCTGCATTTTCTTCTTTGGTTTCTTCAAGACTTTTACCCGTTTCTTTACTTTCACACTCTCCCTGTGTGTCCGTCATGTTCCACTCACGAGGCACTTTTCTGTCTTGTTCGCCATCGTCCATTTCTTGTCTTTTACACGTCTTTTCCGCCTTCAGCGTCTCTTTGATTTCTAAATGTATTTTTTCTTGTGCATCTCTATATTTTTCCTGCCACTCATTTTTATTTGCGCCTGTAACATCTCCACTCCCCTTTTCTCCGTTAATGTCAATTCCAATTTGTTTAAACGTTTCTCCTGGTCTTTTGCTCACAGCCGACTCTTGCGTTACGTTATCGCCTTGACTTTTAAACTCTTTTGCACTTCCTGTCTCCTCTGAAGCATTTGCGCTGTGATCATCAACCTCAAATCCACCTTCTCCCTCAATCTTTACATCCTCACCTGTCTCTACTTCCTCTGGTTCACTACTTAGGCTCCCATTTTCTGCAACTTCATCCTTTAATGGCCCCATCTGCATGTCCTCCAACGTTATCATCAACATGCTGCTGATTATTCTGTCAAATTCTGCATCTTCCTCATCGCTGTCTGCTGTTGTGTCCTGACCCTCTTCGCCTCCTGTAATCTTTCCCTCTCCTCCTTCCGGCTTGTCTGGCCACTTCGTCTCTTGGTTTTTTTCATTTGCTTTTTTAGCCACATTTGCTTTCCAAAGTTCTACTTTTTCATGACATATTTTGTACTTTGCCATCTTTTCTTCCCTGTCTGTTACTCTCCCCTCCGTGCAATCTTTCTTTTCCTCTCCCTCCGTTTTTTCTTGTTGGACATCTTCCACTTCATCACAGCTCTCTGTCTTAATTTCATCCCTTGAATCAAACATATTTACATCCAAGTCTCCAAATGATTCTCGACTATCCAAATTATTTCTCACTCCTTCCTCCCTTTTAATTCCTTCATTCATTTCCTCCTCATTCTCTCCAACTCTATCCAGCTCATCCTCAGTGGAAGAAAACTGAGAGGCACTAATGAGACTGGCCAAATTGCGCAGCTGATCGACCTGGATGTCTTTTTCTGGCTGCCGTTTCCAAAAATTCTCCTCGTCTATCGCTTCCTCCCCCTCTTCACCTCTCCCTGCTCGGTCTAACTCATCCTCAGTGGAAGAAAATTGAGTAGCGTTAGCTTGTTTAGCTAATCTGCACACCAGCTCCTCCTCCTCTTCTCCTGTCTTCTTCTCTTCATCCATGACGCCAACTTTGTCCAACTCATCCTCTGTTGAAGAAAACTGGTTTGCCCAGACTTCTTTTTCCAGCCGACAGAGTTCAGAAGTAAGTCTGACCGTCTTAGTCGCCTCCATATTTTCCTCCTCGTCTCCTTCCCATTCTCCTTCACTCCGGCCATCTTTGTCCAAGTCATCATCAGTCGACAGGTAGGTGAGTCTGGACTGTGCAATGAGCCTGTATAACTTGTATTTCATCTCTTCATCTAGTTCATCTTTCTCTCTCTCTCTTCCTTCATCCAAGTCAATCTCCATCCTCCACGGCCTCTCATCGTCTTCACCTGTGTTCTTGCTCTTTTCCTTCCTCTGTCCATTTTTATCAACATCTCTTCTTCCTTCTCCAGTTGAGGAATCAGAAACTCTGCCTGCGAGCTGGTGTAGTTTTAGCGTGAGCTGCTCCGCCATCCGATTGGCTTCATGCCTTGTGGTGTCAGCCTCAAGGTGAAAAATTTCAGGGGTTGTTGCTTCGGAGGTCAAAGTGCCAGGGGTCGCAGCATCAGACGAATGTTGGGAATGGTCGTTTTTCTCCCTGTACTCCTGTGAAGGTAAGAGATAATAGATTTAAGAATATGCTTTTTTTCTGGTATATGAAGGTGGTACAAACATTATAAGAAGCCATACTTCATGCATTTACATTGTAACAGCTGCTCCTGCCGTTAATACACTGAACACAATTAAAATATAGAGCCTAAATTCAAGTACCAGAATTAGCGGCGATCTTTCCATCTTATTTCATCTGGTCAGTTTGCAGTTTTTATTTCTTACCAGCATCGAAGACGACAACTCTTTTTTGCTCCTCCTTTTCTTCCGGGATTTTCTGACTTTTCCCGTATCTGGCTTGGCAGCCTCCTTTTTCTCCTCTTTGGCTCCTTCCACGTTAAAGTTTACGTCGATGATGCTGGTCCTACACGAGGCTGAAGGGCGCCCGATCTCTGTGGGCACCTTTCTCTTAAAACGAGCCAGCAGAGGTTTCTTAGACTTCCAGTTCCCCTCAGGGTCTGAAAACAGATCTTCTCTGCTGCCCGTCAGCGGGGACGGTGTCCTGACGCGGGCGCTGTGCTCGGATTTGGCTTCGTTGTCGGAGTCCATGCCTTCATAGGCGGACACCACTTCAGACTCTCTCTCCAAGGCACTGAAAACAAGGCTCTTCCTCCTGGTCAGCAGGCTGGGACGAGACAGCTGGGTGCTCTGCAGGGCGATCCAGTTCCCGTCTGGGCTCTTCAGCACAGAGGACAGACCTCCGTACACACCTTAGCACACACATTATGCAGAGTAGCAGACACCATATGCCACACAAGCGCACAACACAGTAAAATCACATATACAGCAACATAAAACTAAAATAAAAACAGTGAGTGACATTGACTATTATATCAATTAGAAATTATCAATATTCTATAAACTTGCTAGCAATCAGGTCACCTTTTCCATGGTGATAGCTAATTCAATATATTTAATGTGCAAAGGTAGCCAAGCAAAACAATGACAGGTGGGTTAAAAAAAGAGCCCGTTAAAGATCTTACCAGCATTGTCCAGCCGTTCAACACTCTTCCAGGTTGCCATAGCTGACCCACCTCCGTCCTTCTTTAGCAACTGTGAAGAGTCCGGTATCAGACCTGAAGGCTCATTGTCCAGCAGGGAGAAGCCAGTGTGGGACTTCTGAGGGAAGAGAGATGACACATAAAAATGATTGCTGCGTCACAGTCACACTGGATCAATAAAGTAATGACATCAGATCATGTCGACCAGTTTAACCAGCTGAGGCCAGCACATTGCACCATGAAGAGGAGTTTAGTTTGAGTTATTGTTTGTTTTACAATAGTTTCAGTTTGTTTTTGTTGGGGCCACATGCATTTTCTAAAAAGTATGGAGCTACATATAGATAAAAAATACATGGTTGGAGAACTGTGGCTGTAATGTAAATTCTAATGCTACTTTAATGTCAGATGTGAAGCCATTTTTTTTTTGGTAACGATGCAAAATAGCTAAAATACAATATTCATTCATTTATTTCAACTAGTTTTTAACCAGGTGTTTTATTTAAGGATATCGTTTCGATTTACTCTCAGATTTAATTTCAGATTACTTTAGTAGTAACACTGATCTGAACATTCAGACATTTTTGTTGTAATAAATCTCAAGTCAAAAAGGTTGCCAGTCAGTGCTTTAATCTTCAGTACTTGAGTAATTTAACTTTTAAACACTATTTCTTCACTATGGCCTTTGACATTTATTGTAGAGAAATACGTAAGTGACTGTGACTATTTTACCCAGAGATCTGGTTGGTGCTTAAGGGAACTGGATGCTTGACCACAGTCGGATTGATGATGATGAAGAAGGTCAGTGTTGTGTTCAAGTGGCCAGCCCTTGTCATATTCTGCCCTCATCTCAGTCAATGTTTTCCTCCTACTAATAATCTGAAAGAGAGAAAGAGAGAGAGAGAGAGAGAGAGAGAGAGAGAGAGAGAGAGAGAGAGAGAGAGAGAGAGAGAGAGAGAGAGAGAGAGAGATATTGTTGCATGGCTCTGTACTAACACAACACACAACACAAACATCAGCTGGATCGAGTTAGACATTGAAGAAGCAAAACAGCTGACTCACATTTCAGTATTACACGATGGCTTTTCACAGACAGTAAATCAATCTAATCGCACACACAATACAACACATGTTACTTTTCTTACTTTGTGCACAATAGTTTTTGACAGTTCCTCAACGAGCTCTCCTCTGTGCTCCCGCAGATAGTGAGCCTCATTCTGCTTCTCCTGGTCAACAAAAAAAAAACAAATAAGAAAAGTTGATTACACACACTTTAAATATACATATTTACTGCTCTCATTTCAAAAGCTTTGGGGAACTTTGGCGAATTTTCTAACATACACTTGTATTCTGAAAGGTTGCTTTGTAATTTGGGATTTACTTACAGGCAGATAGTTCTGCAGTAAAAAAATATTTAAAGAATTTCTTTAAGTTGTGGACACTAAATAAAAGACATGCATTGTGCATCTTTAGCCATCTTGGATTACATCCTGAGGTACCGAAAACAAGCAAGTCATTGTGATAGGAGTTGCGTGTCTCTTTGTAGTCATTTGGTGTCTTTCTGTAGTCATTCAGTGTTTTTTTTTATGTTATTCAGTGTATGCTTGTTTTTTTGTACAGTGTCATTGTAGATATAGAGTGCTGTTGGAATTAGTCCTAAAAAAAAGTGGAAACTAATTGTAATTTTTTGCATTTCCGGTTCCCTTGTCTTAAAGTCAATGGGTTTTGCTTACATGCCTTTAAAAAGTCTGTGGTTATTAGATGTTTTGCTTTTGGTCTGCAATTTTGAAGCACTTACAATGTCTCTACTTTTAACTCTGACTTTCTAAACGAGAAATAATCGCCTAAAACAGATACTCTGGAGCACCTTGACCACTTGGGCCCTTGAGGGCCGTTCAGTGATCGATTCATGTGTCAAAGTCTGCTCCACACGGGATATTAGTCCACTAACCTTCTACACATCTAAAAAGGAGACGAGGGGAGCCTGATCTTTGACAAAATCAATGTTTGATAGAAAGTTTATCATTAATAGTGTCTCTTGTGAAACAGGGAAGTGTTTTTAGGATGATACACAAAGAGAACCTTAAATCATTCAATTTAACAACATTATTTGTGATAAAAGTGACCCTAAATAATAAAATAAACATAATTTATTTTTTAGTCAATGAGGCCAATGTGTATTGTTAGCCGAACAATGACCCTGGTGTTGTGGTTTACTAAAGTATTAAACTGTCCTTTGGATTGCAGCATAATCTAGATGGGTTTTTTTCATAATCTGATTTAAACTCTGAGAATAAAAAGAGCAGATAATTCAGATTAAGGAGGACTGCAGAGGATATTTATCAAAGTACATGGACTGCAGACCAACGAACAATAACTATCTGTAGCATCTACAACCCGTCACTGTCAGAAAATCATTTACAGAAAAAAGGTAATTATTGTGCACAGATGTGAATTAATGTCAAATTAAACAGCAGTTTTTGGACAAGTGAAAGACAATGTGTGTGTGTATATACAAGCAATCCCCAATAAATGACTATTTATGAGATGTGAATAAAACAAATAACCTGACTGGCCGTGTCAAACTCAGCCTTTGAAATGGCCTCATCTATGGCCTCCTCTGCCACCCGCAAGGCCACAGTGATCGTCTCTGCTATGCTGTGCTCTGAAGACAAAGACACAAGAATTACTTGTTATGAACCTTAAATTTGAATTAAAATCGTTAACATAAGATGGAGTAATTGCATAATTTTGAACCGGGAGAGTGAGGAGAAGTAGGGACAGCAAACCAGAGAGCAGAACAGACTGAACACGTCAAAAGATTACAACAAGAATCAGGATCAAACTGCTTCTCTCCATCGTTTCATCTGCGGCGCAGTATTATATTCATGGCAGCTGGGAACAAATATGAGTTTATGGATTCCTCAGAGGATTACGATGAATGACCACAAAAAAAATCTTGAACTGGATAATGTGGCCACAGAGAGTCTCTTATGGAGATTGAATTAAGCTCTCGCTATTACAAGGCTGAATTACCAACTAGCCAAGTAGGGCAACTGCTCCAGGACCCTAAAGATGACCGGTTCACTGAAATGAGTTCATAGAAACATTAACTCTTGCATTTCACAGATCTTCTGCCTCAATCTTGAGGCGGCACTGTCTTGTCGAGGGGACCTGTGTCAAATTCTAGTTTCACAGATAAGTTTAACATGTTTCTTGCAAAGAGTGACTTGAGAAGATCAGCAAGACTCTGAACTGCCCATTTAATATGACTATTGTTAGCTTAGTTTAGCACCAAAACTGCAAACAGGGGAAAACCGCTCGTCTGGCTCTTAGCACTTTTAAAGCTCATGAATTAAAATGTATCTTATTTAACCTCAAGGTGGATCCGGTGAACCAGATATTACCTTTTCCACAGAACGGCCTCCTCTTGTTTCTGATTGTCAAGCAAATCTAAACTGACTATCTCCTTGGCTGTATTTAATTTCATATTTACCGTACACGTAAGAGTGGAAGCACCCCTTAAACAACTCTCATCAAGAAAGCTAATATTTCCCCAAAATGTCTAATTCTTGCTTTAATAGCTTTAATTCAGTATATCACTTGATACTGTGATTATGCACATTCTTCAATAAATTAGCACAACCAACTTCTTCCAAAACTTGGATGAGGAACACGCGTAAACACAGCTTGGGATCCCTTAGTGTTAATCCAGTCCTGGTACATGAGAGTATAAACTGTACCACTTCAGGACACAAATACTACGACTGTGGGATGCCCATGTCCCTCTCTCTTTTTATTTTGTTTCTTCTGCAATTCGGTGTGCAATACATTAGAAATTCGGCACATAAACTCATGTTAACTAAAATATGTATAGTGGGATTAGAAGATAAGTAGTTCTAGTTTTGTGGACACGTTACAAGAAAATAAAAAACGTAGGAAAACAGATTTTAAAAAAGTGTAACATTTTATTATTCCAAAGATTATTAAAGGATTAGTGAAATCATTATAAAAAAATATATGCACCTTGCGTTTGTCTGTAGAAGGTTGAGTCACTCCCACAGAAGCTGCCCTCAGTGCAGATACTGTCCTCGTAGGTGCTGCCTTCTGTGCGTGCGCACACACACACACACACACACACACACACACACACACACACACACACACACACACACACACACACACACACACACACACACACACACACACACACACACACACACACACACACACACACACCAAATCATTTGTAACATTAAACAAAACAGATAAACGAATACAAAAAGGAACGTATGCCTCTTGTGTTTAATTGTGAGGGTTCACTTTTAATGTGTGTAATTGATGTAGCACATTGTTTTAATTTTGTGCATCAGCTATTTACAGTATGTGGTGACTAATAACAGAACAATATCGAAGCAATGGTGATAGTTGTTTTGCATGTGTTATTAATGCTATTTTTCAATTATGAAAGTGATGCGTTTTTCACTAAATCATAATGCAAGATATCACTATTCATCCCAAACAATTTGGATTCAAGCCAGAGTACTCTAGAGAAATAGCCAACTGTTACCTCACAAGACAGAGTTAATGTCATGGGATCTGTGTTTTTAGACCACAAAATGTTTTGACGGCATGAACCATGTACTTGGGGGATTAAGATTGTATTTGTAAACTGAATATAGTTGGAAACCTAATATAGAGGATAGCTTCCTTTTAAATATAATAAATAAAAGGCTTTGATATTGTAACTACATGACTTGGTGACAGAGCAGCAGAGTTCAGTCACACAGCAGATAGTTTCTCTTTCCAGCTGAGTCCGTCCACAATGCAGCCATACGTGGTTACGTAAGTGCATTACAACGGCCTCACATGTTGTATTACCAGACAACCTGGTCTGTGGCGCTAGTTCAGAGGTACAGTCAAGTACACAGGGTCACTTCCAATTATTTTAAGGGGAAAACAGAGGACTTGGACTAAGTGATGTGGACTGTAGATTATTTTTTTAAATGCTGTAAACACTCTTTTTAATGCTATAAACCCTACATGCAAGCATGAGTTCACTGAGGTGATGTACCCTGTAAATTAAGAGAACATTATGTATTTTAAGAGCTGCAGCATGGAATTTCTTTCTGTGACCCCATATGTTTGCGTGTGCGTGTGTGCAGACCTCTGTGCTGTAACATCCAATGAGTTGGGACACATTTCGCGGCAGCACAGGCACATAAAAAAAAGACTCATGACCAACGAGCAGCTAAGGTCACAGTCACCCTGAAGGCAGCATGAGACTCTTTGGCTCCATACAGGTGTGTATGTGTGTTACTGTTTGATGTTTATACCTTGAAACATAATACTAATGTGATGTGTATGAATTTAAATGTATAATAAATCATTCTTGATACGTTGTCAAGACAACTGAAAATTGGGGATTACATTGTAGCAAAAGCAAACTAATATAATTCAAAATATTCTTTCACTTGTTAACATATTCAAGAGCATGACGACATGTGATGTAATGTCAGGCATACAACGCACTCCAAATGTAAATCTTTGAAACACACAATTAGCATGCTTCTGCACTAAATTTAGATGGTGAACATGGGAAACATTATACTTGCTAAACAGCTTGTAAACACTGCTCCGGTGAGCATCGTGTAGGTGGCAGAATTTAACTCAAAGCGCTACTGTGACTAAGAACAGCCCCACAGAGCTGCTGGCGAGGCTGTAATGTAAATGTATATTGTCTAAATAAAACATTAAAAGAGGAAAATGTGAAGGAAGAAACTGACCGATTGATTAATACCCAACAATATACTGTATATTCATGCTTTTGTACTTACAATGTAAGTATCATTTTGACATCTGACTCAATATGTCTCTTGATGTCTGTACTTTGATATACTGCATATAAAATAAAACATCAAATAATGTTGGCTGTCTGTACGCATGTGTTCTCTTCCTCAGGGTCACTTTGTTATTCAGCATTACTGTTTGGACGAGGACGTCTCTGAGCAGTGTAGCCGGTCAGTTTGGCTTATGGGGGAAATGTTTCACTGAGAAACAAATCTGACACATGGTGATGCCTCTATTTATAGCTACTATGTTCCAAATGTCAGGAATTGTGATTATTTTCATGCAGCTCACATTGTTTCTTATGCAAAGTTACATCAGGCGAGCTTTTCACGAGTCAGGCGATGCAGATTTGGCGGGTGATTAAATGCAATTTCCAGTCGTGAACAAATTAAACGATATGATACAGTGTGGGTGTGTGAGCGTAGAATGAAAATGGTAAACCAGAAAGAGATGCTGAGCGGTGGCCTGATGCCAGCACACATCAGTCCTCCTCCCAGAGGGGTCAGAGCACTGCATCATCTGCAGCCAGCGACCTCGCCTCCACAACACACTCATAATTCTCTGAAATCCCTTGTCTGTTCAATCAGATCAGAGTCGCTGAAGTAATGGCCCGCAGATGCACTCCAGCGCCTGTAATGCTCTGTCCCGAACATGCCGCAGCCTATGCTGCTGGGTGAACAGTCCTGTTCAGAGCCCTGTATAGTAGCTTGAATACATTGTCAGCATGGCTGGCTCCAGCAAATCTCCTGACACTGTGTGTTTACGCTCCACATTAAGCTGTTAAAGAAACACACTACTCTGAGATTATTAAATGTCAGTGAGGGTATAGACTTTAGTATCTTGCATCACATTTTTTACTGTCACTGGTAAAAAGTTATTGATAATACATTTTAAAAAAGAGGGGGGTGGGGATATTTCTTAAAACTCTCTAACAACTCAGGTTGCAATAAGAAATTTGATTGCATTTCACTATGAGAAAATGACCCTACTTCTCACTGGCTAGTTTAAAGTCTTATTCAATATTGCATTTGCCAAATTAGTGAAATCAAGTCTTCATAACGGCAGTCCACAAACCAATGGTGACGTCACGATTACTACGTCCTCTTGTATACAGTCTATGGTATTTACAGAGTTTAGCTAGCTAACGGTCACCTATCCTGCAAACACAGTGTAATATAAGCATTTATTTGAAGTTGTGCTTCTGGCCAGCTGATGAATGCAAGTCCAATTTACAGGACCTTATAGCTCCGTTTGTCTCTCCATCAACCCTGCAAAGAATCTGTTTTTTTAGCTGGTAAAGTGCAGCTTTTAGCAGATGGTCTAACTGAGCAGGTAGACACAGTGGGTTTTTAGAGCTTTGTTCACATAAGACATATCACCGAATCAAACGAGTTGTAACACAACTCTAACAAACAGAGGGGTTTACCAGCGAGCTCTGAAAGCGTGCTGTGCTCTGCCAAATGCTTCCTGTAAAGAGTCTTCAGCACTTTGGCGCTGCCGAACCTCTTGAAGCGCGTCTTCACATCAGTGTAGAACCACTCCAGTGACTGTGTCTTCAACAACCTGAGAGACACACAATCAGACATGTCGGTAAATATATATTCATTACATTTCTGGGTTTTAAATCAATTCACTTCAAATAAGAGACTTTTCCAGAATATCAAGCTTTTGTATCGCATCTTAACTGGAATTTGTCTCTTTCATTTAATCGTTCACTGCATTTTAACTGCATAATCCGTAAACCCATGGAAGGTATAAAAGCTGCTCAAGTCTGTTTGCGGTGTTTATATTTATTAATATTGCCACAACGTTTTTTATTAATGTTTTGTTCCGACTTTTACCTGCTTAATTAATAGGGAAATTAATATTTCCTCTAAATTAGTAGTGATACTGGGTATTAATCAGGGTTTTAAATGCACACACTGAGTATACACTATGACAGATGAGACAAACTCTGCCACATTCTTGATTAATCAGCCCAATTTATGCCATTTTGAGATATTTGTTGCATGCGGGCAGAAGACTGCAGGGACACCTGCAGGCATCTTTCTCAGTGTGGCTGCTGTAGAAGGAAGTTAGCCAACACTAAGGAGGGCCACTAATCTAAAAAAAAAGTAAATGTTTTATCCATGTCATTTTCATTCTCTCTCAGAAAGAAGGAGATACAGCTATCTGCTGAAAAATGCAGTTTTTGAGTGCACATCATATTGTTTTTAGAAAACATATATGTAATCGTACACATCTACCAATTCTGTGACCATGTTTTGAGTAATAAACACAAAATCCATGTCTACAGCGGTACAGTAAGAGCTTAATAACCTTTGACGTCACTCAGCCTCCCATCACACCATGGACTTGACACTCACAACATCTGAATCACTACTACAACCACCAGCGTTCAACCCTACCTGCTCTTCTGGCAGGCGGAGCAGAGCCAGGCTTTGTCCTGCTTGTTGTAGATCCGGCAGGCTTTGCAGACGTTGTAGTTGCAGTCGTGGCACTGGCGCTTGGGGTTGAGCAGGAAGGTGAAGGGCGAGCAGCAGCGGATGCAGCAGCGCTGGTTGAAGCAACTCTGCCGTGACAGCAGGAGGCAGCGACTACCCTCCTCGTCCAGCTCCTGCTTCAGTTCACTGTGGAGGAGGGGGTGTGAGAGAGAGAGAGGGGGGGGAAGGTTAGGGAGAGGAATATAGTGAAACCAGGAATATGTGTGAGAGAGACAGAGTTCTATTAAATCAGAAGGGGAGAGGGTGACACAGAATATGCATGATATTAGTCCCTCTCTGATAGTGTATCAAGTCAAATATTATGATTATCACAATGAGGTGCAGATAAACACACGTCAGTCACACTGATCTTTTGCCTCTTTTAGAACATGGAGCAGACATTAAAGTGGTTTCATGTTCTAGACATCATTTAAATGGTAAATTATGATTGGAAAAGTCCACAATAGCTCACTTAATGTACATTATTCATTGTGGTGGTGAAATGCCGGCAGAGCTCTCATTAAAAGTGCAATTTGCACTCATAAATGTCTTGATTGACAGTTTTAACGTGGCCTGCTGTGCTCATGTAAAGGTTAACACAGGAGGATATGTTGAATACTACATCAGTTTGTTCTCCTCACCAGCAGCTTGCCTGCCTCTATACAGACACCATACACATTGATTATAGCTCGAGGTCCATTTAGTGGCTGATCTGAAGCATTCCATCATATTGCATGACTTCTTGCCTACTTATGCAATTAAATAAAATTAAAACAATGATGGTCACACTCAGAAATGTTGAGTATTTTTTACTTTACTTCTTTGGAAAACAACAGTTTTAGGAAATCAAACAAATACTATCATATAAGGTCCCCAAGATGTTTATTCTATTATTTTACTCAGTATTTCAAACACTTTGGTATTACTACTTTTACTTACGTAAATTATCAGAGTACTTCTACCACACACAACGCAGAATACAAAAGTTTACAAATATAATCACATGTATTTTTGTATTTTTAAAGAATTCTGATAAGCTGAGAAGAATCGAGTAGACGGAACAAAACATTGCTTTCGCAACAAATTTTATGAAACTATATGCTGACAGGTATTTACTTATCATATTGCTAGTTTCTCTACATGTCACTTGCAAAAAAATACAAGAACAAAGGGTAGGCAAACACATGAAAAGTCCCATTACATCTCAAACCGAAGCAACATGTGAAACGGGGGCTAAAGATAATGGAATAAGACATTACAGTCGGAAAACAAGATGGACAAAGGCAGTCGAGAGACAAATGGAAAATAGTTTAGTGTTAGTAGTGCAAGATGGAAAGTGTCACAAAAAAATCCATTATTTTCACATCAGTACTGCAGAAGCATCAGCCATTACTGAATCATTTATAGATGCACGATTATGGCGTGAAACTAATGGAGTCTGACAACACGAGGACCAAGGCAGAGGGGAAAAAAACAGCCACTGTGGGTTTTAAAGTTCATTTCATTTCAGTTTTAAATGTCGGAAATTCTAAATGTTTAGCGAAAAATGAATTCTTGATTACCCTGTTAATGAGCTTTTGTATAGTGTATTAACTCGTTATTTTAAAGTGAATGGCTGCATGTCGTGCTGCATGTCATTTATGGAAAAAAGAGATGGAAAAAAGACAGAATTGTACATACATACATTGAACGGCAGCGCAATTCAATATGATAATTTATTATCTTTCCTTCAAATTCAAAATTACCTTCCAAAAGACTTGTTTTGTCCCAAAAAAAAATTAAAACCAGAAATAAAAGGAAAAGAAAATCACATCTGAGAGAAATTTTAGGCATGTTTTCTTAAAAATGTGTACCGACGAGTTCATTTTGTTGACTAATCGATGAATCGTCTCAGCTGCGACAAGGCATTTCCAAATACATCACTTCTTAAAAAGCACAGCTAATGCTGTCATGATGCGCACGCTATTTCAAGTATACAGGAATTAAATTAACACACTCGAAAAATATATTAACAGATAAATAATAAAGACTATACTACACTTTTTTACAATTAACAAAAAAACAACATTGTTGGAAAGGAAGACAACAAATGGCAAAGATACGTTGATTAGAAAATCATTTTTTTCTTCCGGATTACGTTTGTGTTTGACGTATTACAAATACGTCTTTAATCAATGTATCTTTGCCGTTTAGTCAAATGTAAGTCAGAATGCGTTTTAGTTTTGGGGAACGTAATTTTTAGGAGGCAGGGTTGGCTCTACAGACTAAATGATTTAGAAGTCTTGTTTCGAGAGCTACATTTCTCGAACATTAGCACAAAACCTTGAGGTCCCATGTTCAGTAACTCCAGACTATAAATGTTTAACAGTGACCTTCAGATGCCACTCTGGCAGAAAGAAGGCTGACCCGTCACTGCAGCCGCACACTTCATTACTGAAGCTCACTGGATAGTATAAATAACTCAGCCCACAAACAGTGACAGCTAAAATACTCGGTGATGCAAGATAGTAGAGTGTCAAGCACAAATACACATGTACTCTGTCCTCACACAACCTCGTCTAGAGACACTTTCTAGCTTCTTATTTGGGAACAAAGCTGCAAAAAATCCTTAAAAGCAGTCTGTTTTGATGATAAGATGAGGTGACGTCTACTAATGCGTGCTTGCATTTGTTTATTTTTTTTTTATTTAAAGATTATCATGTTTATTTTACATAATATATGAAAATATATTGAATGCGCTGCTTTTGAGAAACAGGGAAACTGAGACTTTGGCTATACGAGTCTAGACAATACCTTTGTTTTAATTCAAATGTAATGAACACACCTGTTCTTCCTTATGTTCTTCTTTACGTGATCTCTTGAACTTAATGTGCCACCCTGTGTGCAAATAAAGGAACTACATGTCCTCAGTCACCCAGTGTTTCCCTCAAATAAGAGGATAAGAAAGATGGATTTACCTTTTTTCTTAATGATTAGTGGCTGAGACATTTTGGCCAGACAGCCACCCTTTGTATTTTTTTTAATCGGCTGAATCCTATTGCAATTACTTATTTAATAGGTTTTAATTCTAAGAAAGAAAACGTTTTTTTCAGGTCAATAAAGATTTATTTAAATTTTAGAAATATGACAGATTCACTAAATTACCATGGAATAAAAAATGGGATTATAAATGGAATATATTATAAACTACATAAAATATATGAAACACAAATATGACATGAAACTGCTTGAATGAAATCCAATAAAAATGCCCGGTGAACAAAACGGAAAAATTAAGTTGGTTGATTGGGCTGTTTTTATTTATATTCACAAGAGTTAAATTATGGAACAAATTATAACAAATGTAAGAATTTGAAACTCACTTTCGGTTTCCAAACGAACCGTTTAAATAGCTATTTTTGATGGTTGTTCCACAGGGAGTAGTTTTAATTAATAAGACTATATGATAGGTATAACCTTTCTGCCTTTTCAGTCATTTCATTAAGAGTATATACTGTTTATATTCACAGTATTTTGTGTGATAACCAAATCCTACTAAAATGTGTTGTTTTAGTAGTTTAATAATACGACTACATATACAAACAATTGAATATAAGCTTATCTTTGTAACAGTCATTTCTAACCTCTACCGAGTACTCAGCATATTAATTGATGAGTAAGAAAGGTGGTAGGTAGGTAAATGATTGCAGAGGATTTAGGAAGCAGATTAAACCACATCATTCATTTTCTGAATTGAACTGAGGCTTTCACCTTCCTGTAACACTGAACACAACTTCACTTCCACAGACTTCCTCTCTCAATCAGCCAGGATTAACATCCAGGCTAAGGCTCAGCATGTGTTTGTGCCATGTGTGTGTGTGTGTGCGTGCAGTGTGTGTGGCTGATGACGCTACAGGACACGCATGCCAAATATCCCAAAATCGTCGTCAGGTGCAGTGGCAGCGAATTGGTTTTGGTGGCTTTTTCCTGAGAACTTGTTATTCTGCAGTAAGACTCAAGATCGCCACATTTTAAACATAATTCATACTCACAACGACGCCATGTCTGCTGCTGAATAGATATTTCTTGAATAAAACAAGTTGTTTTCAGGAATATTATAAAGCCTGTACACTCAATTGTGTATTGGTACACCAATAACTGAAACTAATAAAGTATAATAAAACAATACATTCTAGAAATGATCATGTTTAGTTTCCGAGGCGTGTTGATTTTATTAATTGTTGTGCTATTCAATTGTGTTGTGTTGAGTAGATAAAAGACGACAATCAAAAAACTAAAATTAACTTTACAAAATGTTTTATTGCTACATGTATGTTTGTGTGAGTCATGTTGCGTTTCACAATAAACATTTTCTGATAAAAGTCCAGCACCATATTGAAATTGTAATGACTGCGCACACAAAGGGAAAACATTCAATATAATACTACAGAGCTTTTCTGTGTTTTAGGAAAGTCTTAAATTCACATAATAAAGTTTGACAAAACCATAACAAAAACTTCCAAAATGGAGATCAAGTTGAATTAACACCTCTCTGAAATGCTTCAACTAAAATGTATCATTATAACCTTCATGCAGGTAGATTGTATTGCAGGAATGTTTCATTAGACCACACTAGTTTTAACTCTGTGACTAATAGACCGCCAGCTGTGTGCATCTCAGTATCAGAAACTGGATACAAGATGTGTGAGTGAAGGGTGTGTAAAATACATGCATAAGTGCAACTACAAGCTTTGCTGAATTTCACAGATTATAAAAACTAAGTATTGCTGTTTCTTCACAATTTAAAAACAGGATTATAATGGATTACTGTGAATACAGATTATATTAAATGTAAACACATCAAGGTGCGGTTAAAATCGCCTTCAGTTATAATAACCCACATTAGAAAAAACAACATTGTTTCATTTTTACTGTTGGGATTAAAAGCTTTTTCTCTGCTCAACACTCCCCCTGTTGGCTGGTAGATGAATCTCATCCTAAACTAGAAAGTACTATTATCTGCACTAGTTATACTCTGGCAACAACCGAGACAACAAAGCACCATAATGGCTGTTAACAAACGGGTGTGGGATATTTTTGTTATTGTTCACAGACACCTTTGCAAGATTATGTCCACAGATTCAGATGAGCACACACTCAACAGGCTCATGCCTGTTGAGTGTGGGTGAAGAATTGAACACTATATTCACTCATCTGTATTCCCCTCTAATATTCAACTCTTTCTATCACACGTCGTTGTTTGACATTCAGAGAGGCTCCGGGCTCTCATCTCAGAGGGCTGTCAGTAAAAGAAATTGAAAAGCAGGATGCATGAAGTCGAAGCCCACTTGAAAACTTGAGACATGTACAACCTGCACGACAAGAGGGATTTTCCTCTTCGATATCTGTTAAATGATACAAGAGCTTATGTTTCAATGTTCTTCTGTTGAAGAGGAGATGTGGTATAAAACTGTTTGAAACCATTTAGCAAGTTAAATATAAAATATGCCTCATTGGCTTCTTCACAAATAAATATATTATGTATAAATGTGTCCTCTTTGAAGCCAAATGTCAGCGGTAGTCTAATCATCTGGTACAGTAAACAACAAGATTAGCAGTACGTAGGCACCTTCATTGCTCAACACACTTGTAGTCAGAAAAAGTAAAAAGCTTACGTCATAACAGTCACCAACTCATTTAGAGCTGCATTGACACAGTTGAGATTGTGTTGTCATGTACAACAAAAGAGGTACTTCTCCATTTCAGAAGCAAATATTGGACTACGTTTTTTTTGTGTAGCTCAAGATTTAACGATAATAAAATACATATAAAGAGCTTATAACATGCAAACACTACTTGGGAGGGGCCCCTGGACACAATTCAGATGTCTAGGAGTTCCACTAAAGATATATTTTCATTCCAATTCCTCAAGATGTTTTGATTCAAATCATTATTTAAAAAGGCCCCCCATATCAAATTACTTGGGAAATGCATCCCAAATACATCTTGTGACCTGTACAAATCTACTATATTAGTATCTAAAGTTAAAGTTACAGATTAATTAGCTTGAGCTCAACCTACTACATGTCTGAACATCCAGAGAACTTGCACTGTATTTAATTTACGGTTGAATTTAGTGTTGGATATCTTGAGGAAATTACAGCTATTCAGTTTATCTTGCATGTTTAGTCCAATTTGTTATTGTTGGGTTCCCTAATGGCTGAGAGTTTTTCTGATAAGGAACACGGAGGAACAATATTATGTCAGCATAATCAAGTACAGGGAGCAAAACAGAGTCATGAGAAAATGACATGACCATGTTATTCATAACCTGACAAATCATTGTCCACTATTATGTACCCCTTTCTTTCTCCATGAGGTTGAAATAATCCCGAGGCGCAGATCGAACCCAATTAGTTTATTATTCTGTGTTTTTGTTCATACATGTTTGGGCTCTGTAGGTTTGAGGTTTTGAAGGAGCCAGTCTGAGTACAACAGGAAAGGGCGGCCACTTCCCGTCGAGAAAGGCAGGATGGGAAACACCCGGAGGTCTAAAAGTGCCTTGAATGCACGATGAGCTCTACACAATGTAAATGTATATTGCTTTTACAATACATTTTATCATTATTCGTCATTTATCTCTTGACTCACGAAAAAGTTGTTTGAGTTTATCTAAAACCTGATGAACTGCGGTTGTAATCACTGTAAAAAAGGATTGAAATGATAAACGTAGAGTACTATCACTTGATTTTGTAGCTCCTCTCAGCTTTATGAAGCTTCACAGTGAGTTTCATCTCATTGTTTAGGTGTCCTCTGCCTTAGTTTTTGGTTCACCGTTATCGCTCTTATAGTGTCATTGTGAGCCGCAGCAGGCAGCTGTTTTCGTCATTATGCTACATGCTTAGCACCAAACAGAAGAAGTTAGCCACGAGCTGGTGAACATAGTTCATCATTTAACAGCTAAAGAAATGGATATTTCCTTCAGGAGTTGGTTGAGACCAAAAACATAACTACAAGTGTGTGAATATTTGACTTACATTAACCAGATACGTCAAGCATGTGTTCGCAACTATTTTCCACGACTCGACAAAAATTGCAGGTTTCAGGAACTCCAACAAATATTTTGCAGTTTAAACCGCAGCAAGCAGTTGTTATTTTGGACATTTTGTCCATGCATTAAGTTTTAATGCAGGGACTTTCACTTGTAAGAGTGTGTTTCGACACTGTCATATTGCTACTTGGATATTAAAAAAAAAACCTCAATACTTCCCCGACCACTGACCCAAAGTACACTTGCAGTTGTATGTGCTAAAAGTCAGCGTGCGGGTCAGAACTAACCTGAGGCGCTGCTCCTCCTTCTTGCGGAGCCTCATGTCCCTCTGCACCACCTGCAGCACATGCTCCGCCTCGTTGTCCGACAGCCCCGACAGATCCAACTTCCTGCCCATCGCTGACACACCTCGGGCTGTCACTCAACCCCTCTGATCAATCAGCTTGTTGTTTTCATCTAAAAAAGAGAAAAATATTAATCAGTAAGAAAATAACACCAATCAGAGCAGACAATGAAGGTGAAATTGGGTATTGGTAGACAAGTTCATGGTAGAAAGTATCAAAGTATATTTACTTAAGTACTGTAGTAGAGTTAAATGTTGGCGGTACTTGTACTTCACTTGAGTATTTCCATTTCTGATGCCTTATACTTCACTATAATTTAGAGGGGAAAATTGTAGATTTTTACTCCACTACAAGTGCAGCAAACTATTCATGAAATGGATTCAACATCTCCCACAGAAACAGTTTCAAACAAACACTGATGGATTTCAGCACTACATGGTACTATATTGAGGAATATTAAACACTAAATGATGTTCGTATTTTAAAAAAAACTAACTAAAACCATAACGTGAAATATTGTCATAAGTGTAGCAAAGTGCCCTTTCAGAGTACTGACTAATTAGAAAGCTTCGTGTGAGTATACTAGTGAATGCACAAACACATCTGTTGCATAAACTATTTTAAATGTAGTATATGCATGTATCCCGGCACCTCATACGCATGTGAAACCTCCTGGTTTATATAATAAATAGAGCACAGAGTCCACAAGCACTTAAAACTAATTTTGACATCCTACAAGCCACTTACTCAAGTAAATCAGGGGTATTAACACCAAGCAGGAGTTGGGACTTTCTGCATTAGCATTCCTGAGGAGGAAAATCTCTTTCTGTCAGACAACTTGAGGCCCACTTTTCTATGATTGAAGCTGACATGACAGCACATCAGGGGGAATCCCTGTCGATGTGGGGATCAGCAGTTTAAGATTAAACAAAAGCCGCTAATAAAAGCCATAGTGTTCATTTCTATATTAAACACACAACAGTGAGAACTTTTGCACTTTATATGCATTACCTCATGATAATTACATGTTGCTGAGAAATAGCAAAGTGTTCCAACTGGGATGAATACATTTAATTAAGATACTTTTCTTGTATTTGTGATTTTGGGCTATACGAAATAAACTGAATTGAACTTTTATCCATGGTCATAGACACACTACCCTCGAAATAATACTGTTGGTTCAAGCTGCTGACAACAAACAGTATACGTCGTTTAAAAAAAAATGTTTGTGCATTTAATATTTTGTTTCGGCAAGTCACAAAACAACTCACCGATCTCTCTATCCGTCTCTGGTTAGATGAAACTGACCACCGGTGCACCTTCAGGGCCACAGAAAAGAAGGAAAACACGACAGCAAGGAGTTTACTCCTCGTCCGATGTATGAGAGTTCTCGCCAAAAAAAATATTCAAAACAAACACCGCTCGTTTTACAATCTCCCCTCGTACTTTGGTTGAGGAAAGGTTTCACTGCAGCGGGTCTGATTCGGGCAGCCTGTCCCCGGTTTGTAAGAGTAAAGCAGGATAAAGCCTGATCCGGGTCTACTTCCAGACTTTCTCTGCTAGGAACAAGGAATTAGCTAGGTGACATGGAAGTGATGAGCGTTTGAGTAAACAGGGGACTTAAAGACGTATTTGTTGTGATGAAGTATTTAATATGTCTAACAGAAAACATGCGCACAGCGTAAAACAAGAATAATTTGCTGAGTGACACTGTATCACAATGACTTCCATAAATAACTGTAAACATGTGTTAACACAAGCAGACTCACAGGCCAAGTAGTTGATATCCTGTTTTGTGAAACTGCAGAGTCACAGGGAGCCTGGTGGTGGAGGTGGAGGAAGCTGGAGTCTAATTGGGAAACGAGGAGCAGGTGTGCTGATGGCTCGTTGTAGAGGGCACGTGACAGAAGACGAGACACAGCTCGTGGACAGGTGGAGGCAGGCGGAAAGGGCCAGAGGGTTAGTGCTGTAACACAGGTGGAATGAAACGGAAGAACGTAAACTTAATTTTATATTGTCACAAAGGTACATGGGATTCGTCCTCTGCATTTTAACTCACAGCTCGTATGCTGCTTTGAAACTCCTACGGAGCTCCCCGAGGTTCAGTTCACACACCGACTGTGATTCTCGTTTGCTAAAAAGGTTCCTAGTGAAATGAACCAGACATACTATGTGGCAGCCATGATGAGATCTGCTTGAATTCAGTAACGGATGAGGAAAGGTGCTTTATGATTCCTTTCTATCTCTTTTAGCAGTAGGTACACTGGACCATCTTTTACCAAAGGAAAGGAGATAATGCTATCCCATAATTCTTCACTGCAGCAACATTTACTATTCATAAGCTGAAGACGTCCTTAAGAGGTGTGATTACATTTTGAACAGGTATCCTTAATTTGATTATGCAGCATTTAGTTTGTCACTATTTTCATTTTCTATGTGTGAAATAAAGAAACATCTGCAGCTGTGCAACGTTGGATTATTCATCTATAAATCCTTAATAATTGGTTTGTAATATATTTTAATTTACAAATAGGGGATACATCACTTAAAGTATGAAAACCCAATCATGAAACACATAATAGTCAAGCTTGTTAATCAAGAATAAAACATGTATAACTGTCTATAAATTGCATACTAATGAGTGTTAATGTTGGAACAACGTTTTATAAATGAGTATTTACTCATACTTAACTAATGCTAAATAGTGTGTAGTAATACAGTGTTACCAGTATTTCTCAATAAACCTGCTAGCTTTTTATTCAATGATATTATCAGGAGATTGTCCAGGGAGATACTGCAGGAAAAGGAAGCAGAGATATCAGTTGAACATAACAGAAGTCAAGTTAAACAAATCATTTTAATTTGTGTGTTATTGTATTTACTCCCTCTTAATTGCCTTCCCCTTCTTTAGAGGAAAGTGGTTGGCTGGCAGTAAGTATATAAAGACCAGCGTGTATCAAACTCTTTAGTTGCTTTGCCATGGAGAAAAGTGTGCTGCTCGCCCTGTTGTTTCTGCAGGTTTTCCTGCTCATCACAGCCTTCACTTCTGCTGATGCTGCCGCCCTGGAGACGGATCCTGAACGGCCTCCTGGTTTGGTAAGCAGATCCATTGTAAAGCTTCTCGACCCTAACCTCGTCTTCCCTTGTAGACTATATGGGTATTTCCCGCTAGGTATCCAGTAAGTAGGACTTTTATATTGATAACCCTGTGTAGCCTAATAATGCGGGCTGTAATCAAAAGCAACATTCAAAGATTTTCCTTATTTAAGGACAATTGCCCTTCGTCGTATAGGTGGTGAGAAGAAATGACCGAAACAGACGGAAAAGATCTCCCAATTGCGGGTGGAGACCAGGAGCATGTGGATTTGGAGCATTTGCGGTAAGAACCAATATTTATTCCATTCCATCTTACAATTACTGAATCTCCCAGAATCTTTATCTCAAAAGAATCTTGCTCAAGATCATTGCTGTCTGACTTCAACACTTTAATTAGCCATCATTGAAAAGGAAGAGCAAGTTGTCTCACCAACAGCTCTGAAAACTGCTGGGTTGTTACTTGTTTATTTTATTATTATTTTGTTTAGAAATATTCTAAGAATGAATATGCAACCATAAAATCAAATGTCTTTGTTACAGCCTGAAAGTCCTCGTCCTACTCTTCCGAGGTAAGAGATTACTAATGCTGACACAAAACTATATCCAACATGCTTGAAGACATAATACTAAAAAAACATATTGAGGAATCTGTAACGTTTTAGGACGGAGCACTTCATTAACTACATTCCTCACTTTCACGTCCGTCCAGGTTGCAAACATCAGTGACTCTATGTCTGACTTGGGGAAGTCCACTCCAATAGCACCATCTCAGTACCTGAGATAGAGTTACATTTGTCTAACACATTGAGCCGCTCTCTCTCGTAATGACAAAGGGTGAGAGCGTACACTTAGCTAAGTTGAACAGGGTTTTGTCAGAATTAAATGGTCTTATCTTACATGTTCCTGAACAAACTAATTCTCCACTGCAATAAAATCACATGCTTCTTTATACATTTAATTACAAGTTTCCCCACTTGTAAATACTTTGTTGCATAGTGAAACTTACATCATTCTACCATCTGACTGGCACTTACTAAACTCAAAGTGCCTGAAAACAAAGCCAAAAAGGCCTCAATTTCAAATCAGCTAAAGAATCAAAATGTGTAAATACCATAAAGTTTTGTGTGCCACAAAGCTCATTTGCTTAGAGCTCTTTTGTGTAACTTCTCTTAATTTGGTGTAAATTCTTTCTTTTCTGTGTTTCTTTCGGTCTCTGTGTACAGCCCAGAGGATTTGTTCAAATACATGAATGGAAGGGATGGACAACAAGCCATTTGATGAAGGAATCGTTACATTATTACTGATATCGCACTTATTGAGCGACTACCAAGGGTATAACTTCTGGTGATCATGACTCCGATCCATCACATATATGCACTGCTTTGAGTGTATCTTCTGTGAAAGCAAATAACACTAACAGCAAAGTTCACTGGTGTTTACGGTCAAATATTATTGTTGCTAACAGCTCCATTGAGTTAATAGTGATTGACAGATAATCATTCACTGCTCTACTGAACAAGGTGCTCACATTGTCACACATTGAGTTCCACTACAAGAGTTATGTACACCACAAAAAATGTGTTAGTGATTAAAAACAATGAAAAGCAGAACATTGTCTTTTTTTTTTGTCTCATTAAGTTTTCTGTTTCTAAATTTTTTTTAAAAACAAGACATAACAACTGTAGATTGAGTCATTTTCTGCAAACGTGTTTCATATGTTATCAGCTGTAGTTTCAATCAACTGAATAAGTAGTGCTGCATAACGAATCCACAAGATGGAGTCAGTCAGCAACACTTTCCTATGTGTTTGAAGTGAAGACACAAGCCGTGCAGCTTTTCTGAAGCCTTAATTTTAGAGTTCTACATTTGGTGTGATTTAAATGTTACAATATTTAGGGAAAGCTGACTATTCGTGCTGGCCGTGGTCAGCTGAATTGAGTTCTAGTCAGGAGACCACAGGAGGCTGTGAGGTTGCAGCTTTCTCTGTGTTGACAGCAGAGAATTTCAATATTTGTATTGAAATTGTGCAACATTCCCAGACTTAACTTCCCTTGTCAAGACGCTGTGTAAACCGAGTCTTCATCAACACATCATCTATTAATTGGTATCTTTACCTGCACAGTATTGTTCCTGGTATGACGTTTGTCGGTTATAATCATATTCAGGGTGTGATATGGAACATTTTCTCACAGGGAATCAATAAAAAGAAAGTTCTCTAATAAATTGGCACGAGTTTTGATGACAGAAATGGGCAGAGATGTCAAAAGAGAAATTACAACAGAAGGAAGCCAACATTTCAGGGTGTTTTTGAAATGATGAAATTGGACTTGTGAAATCATTTCAAAACGTGCATTGTTCTTATGGAAGAGATTATTCCGCTGCGAGTATATAAAGATCCGTCAGTTTCACACACTTCATTTCCTCAGTCATGGACAAAGGTGTGCTGCTGGTCCTGTTGGGGCTGCAGGTCTTCCTGCTCTTCACAGCCTTCACTTCTACTGATGCAGCCGCTCTGGTGAGAGATGGCCCGCGAGCACAGCCTCCGATTCTGGTAAGAAGACGATGCAGGAGATGCACAATCTCTGATTCTGATTGTGTTTTTCTCACAGGACTGTCTCAGTCTAAATACTACAACAGTGCACAATGTTGTTCATTTTGTATTGGCAGTTCTGAGAGACTTTGTGTAGAAATAATGCAGTTTCTCCCGATGATGTTGTAGGTGAAGGGAGTAAGTGCGCCCAACAGAGGAAAGAGTAGACGAAGAAGTCCACGACGATTCAACGGCTGCTGGTTTAGGCCTGGTGCATGTTCACTCATTGGAAGGGTCGAACCGGTAAAAATAAAGCGTTTTTTTCATTTTAATTCCTGACAAAATGAGTTCCTAAACTGAACTGACTTTCCCCTCTGTTTCCAGCCTGAAGTTACACCAAACCCTCAACCGCTGGCTTTAGAACAGCACATGTAAATGTGCTTCATTTTCTTGACAATGAATATGTTTATTGATTGAGATGTGTGTTATTATCCTGCAATATTGTCAATCGAGCAAGAGAATGTCTCGGTGGACAAAATGCAAACATGTTGAACTTTTTATTTTATTTAATAAACCGCCAGATTGACTGATTAATAGATTGACTTAAATTGAAATCAGAGTGTTTTTTCCTGATTCACATCTCACTGACTTTTCTCATTTTTTCTACATCAGTAAGAAGAAGGAAATCAAACCAGTCTTACAATGGAACTGAAGAAAGACACGAAGAACCTGCACCTTCTCCTCCAGAAAGCTGCTCTCTTTTGCTGTGCCGTTTACCATTTTGGTGACAATAATCAATCCTCACATGAACATCACAATGCCAGCAAGCCATGAAATTTAACGTGTATTCACCTTTTCAACTAGTTTTCATATAAAAGCTAAAAGCGTCTTTTTGCTATTTTGCTATTCTTTTGTATTTACGGCCGCTCTGATAAGTTGCTTACGATGTCTTATATTACCAGGCTGAATAATGAGATAATATTTCGCTCTATTGCTGTTGATTACAAAGTTGGTAGCAAGCAAAATAAAGTTTTTTGAAACAAGAATACACAAGGGATGAGTCATCTTTATTCTTTATGACAAACTATAAATCCAGAAAAAGGTTGTTTTCCTCTGTAAATAGCCAACAGTTTAACTTAAATGTTTATTTATTCTGGTAACACTGAGAAACCATGTCAGTGAACGGGGAGCTGCCCAGTATAAACACAGGTAGACTGGCTGTGACTGTTTTCATTTGTCTCATTGAGTTTTCCGTTTCTAAATCAGTTATCAGTGAAGTAAAAATATAAACAAGACGGAAGAATTTTAAATTTAATTATTTTCTGCAAACGTGTTTGATAGGTAGTGCTGCATAACGAATCCACAAGATGGAGTCAGTCAGCAACACTTTCCTATGTGTTTGAAGTGAAGACACAAGCCGTGCAGCTTTTCTGAAGCCTTAATTTTAGAGTTCTACATTTGGTGTGATTTAAATGTTACAATATTTAGGGAAAGCTGACTATTCGTGCTGGCCGTGGTCAGCTGAATTGAGTTCTAGTCAGGAGACCACAGGAGGCTGTGAGGTTGCAGCTTTCTGTGTGTTGACAGCATACACTTTGTAAAATTCATAACTGAGTCTTCATCAACACATCATCTATTAATTGGTACCTTTACCTGCTCAGTATTGTTCCTGGTATGACGTTTGTCGGTTATAATCATATTCAGGGTGTGATATGGAACATTTTCTCACAGGGAATCAATAAAAAGAAAGTTATCTAATAAATTGGCACGAGTATTGATGACAGAAATGGGCAGAGATGTCAAAAGAGAAATTACAACAGAAGGAAGCCAACATTTCAGGGTGTTTCTGAAATGATGAAATTGGACTTGTGAAATCATTTCAAAACGTGCATTGTTCTCATGGAAGAGATTATTCCGCTGCGAGTATATAAAGATCCGTCAGTTTCACACGCTTCATTTCCTCAGTCATGGACAAAGGTGTGCTGCTGGTCCTGTTGGGGCTGCAGGTCTTCCTGCTCTTCACAGCCTTCACTTCTACTGATGCAGCCGCTCTGGTGAGAGATGGCCCGCGAGCACAGCCTCCGATTCTGGTAAGAAGACGATGCAGGAGATGCACAATCTCTGATTCTGATTGTGTTTTTCTCACAGGACTGTCTCAGTCTAAATACTACAACAGTGCACAATGTTGTTCATTTTGTATTGGCAGTTCTGAGAGACTTTGAGTAGAAATAATGCAGTTTCTCCTGATGATGTTGTAGGTGAAGGGAGTAAGTGCGCCCGACAGAGGAAAGAGTAGACGAAGAAGTCCACGACAATTCCCCGGCTGCTGGTTTAGGCCTGGTGCATGTTCACTCATTGGAGGGGTCAAACCGGTAAAAACAAAACCTCGTTTTCATTTTAATTCCTAACTAAATGAGTTTCCCAACTGAACTGACTTTTTCCCCTCTGTTTCCAGCCTGAAGTTACACCAAACCCTCAACCGCTGGCTTTGGACCAACACATGTAAATGTGCTTCATTTTCTTGAGAATTAATATGTTTTTTGATTGATTGAGATCTGTGTTATCTTGCAATATTGTTAAGTGACCAAGAGAATGTCTCAGTGGACAAAATGCAAACATGTTGAACTTTTTATTTTACTTTATGAACCACCAAAATGTTTTTCCAGATTCACATCTAACTGCCTTTTCTCATTTGTTTCTACATCAGTTAGAAGAAGGAAATCAAACCAGTCTTACGACAGATTTGAAGGGAGACACGAAGAACTGGCACCTTCTCCTCCAGAAAGCTGCTCTCTTTTGCTTTGCTGTTTACAATCTTGGTGACAATAAACAATCCTCACATGAACAGCACTCTTCCTTTACACCTGTGCTTTCAAATGATGCCAGCAAGCCATGAAATTTAACATACTTTCACCTGGTTTTCATTAAAAAAAAAAAAACTTTAGAAGCATTTATGTGCTACTTTACTATTCTACAAAATGAATTTCCTACATTTGGGTTAAACTGTTATTTTGTACTTTGGGTGCAGTTCTGAAAATAAAAACAAGTGTGTTTGTATTTTAAATAAAAGGTGAATTCAGCCCTAAATCTGGTTGGAGGCTAGCTTGTTAGCAATAAAAGAAACTGGACAGAATTATTGGAGAAAGAAAATAACATTACATATCTTACGATTTGTAGTTTTCATAAATTTGGTTAAAAACCTACTCGGTAAATGTTATAACTTTGTATTTAAAGATGATCTGATAAAATGCTGACTGATGTCTTCAACATGATGGATAATGAGCTAAGCTTTCACTTCAATTGCTGTTTTATTTATAAAGTAGCAAACAAAATAAAGTCTTTGAAATAAGAAAGTGAAGTGTGTCATCTGTCATTTATGACAAACTAGAAACTCATAAAAAAGCATTTACCTTTGTAAATAGCTGAAAGTTTAATTTAAATGTTTATTTATTCTGGTAAGACTGAGAAAACATGTCAGTAAACTGGGGGCTGCCCAGTATAAACACAGTCTCTTGACTGGTAGACCAGCTGTGAAAGTCTCTTTTATCAGTGTGTGGTCACGTTGTCAGACAATACTGTACATCTCTGTATATTCAGAAACACAAAGAAAGCAGAGGAAGTAGTGCTGTTCTCTGTGTAGACCGGCTCCAGAGTTCATTTTGTAACAATTTTGTTAAATAAAAAAAAAAAAGGTGCAGTTAGTTCAAGTACAAAAGTTATCAAATGGGAGAAAATGTTTCAGGAAGGACTTCCGGGGAGAGAAGCAGATGATCAGTCAGTCAAATACACAGAGAGTCAGGGATGATGACATCACTTGATGTTAAACATGGGTGTGCATTGATTATTTGTTAGCTGCACACACATTGCATTGTCCCCTCGTTGTCCACATCAACCTGATTGATGGCAGTGAGTATTAGACAGAACTGTGTTGCTGGTCCTGGTGTGTCTGCATGTGTCTCTGCTCCCACGCCCTTCATGCCGCCCGCAAATGTCTCCTGATCTGGAAAGAGCAGCGGCTGTCCGAGGGCTAGCGGGGGAAACATCCAGAGGGAACCAGCACACAGACACTTTTCTAGCATATAGGGCAGCCTTTTTTGGCATCATGTGTTCTCCACTGGAAAGCCACGGAGGGCACTGTAATACATTAAACAAATATTTTATTAGAGTGTCTCAATACTAATCCACATAAAGTGGCCGCAAAACTTTACACGATGGAAAAAAAAATAGTCTTTGTGACATGCAGACTTCTTTCCGCTAACAACCCCACAATGTGATGCAAATCAAAGGTTGTGCGTCACTGCACCTGTCACGATGATGCAAAGGGATTTGTGGTGAGACAACGGATGAGGAAGTGATTTTGGACACAGCCCTTGCTGAGAGACTGGGCAGCAAGCGGCCAGCGAGCTCATGTGTGAGCTGTTAGCTTGTCAAGATGAGTTCATGTGGCGGCTGGAGCTCATGGGGAGAGTGGTCGTTCTGAAGGCACAAGGGTCGATCAATGGTCTCCCCATAGTTTGCATGTCGGAGTGTCCTTGAGCAAGACACTAAACCTTCCCCAGTTGCAGATTTTGTTCAGATGTGTAAATATCAGTATATAAGTTACTTGGTAAGATTAAATGAAGATGACACGCAGAAAAAAAAGAAAAGGTTTCAGGTCCGCCTAGAAAAAAAGCACTTCTAGGATGATTATTTACTTCAAATGATGCAGCAGTAAGGTCTAACTCTCACCCAAATCATAACACAATATGTGAACGTTCTCTTTGCAAAGGTTGACTTTGATAAAGTGAAGCAGCACTAAGTCAAAGGGTTTAGAAAATTCAGACGAGGGCTCCAAAGTTTGCATTGCATTGAGGTACATTTGCGCACATCTGTGACGTTTGAATTTGTCCATGTACCAAAGCATATATTTCACTTGTGTATTACTTATGGTGTTCAATACATCTTCATAAAACAAACTATGATTTACAGTTTTATACAACAATCGCCCCCAGGGTGGAAGATCTTTTGAGGTATTTAAAAGGTTAATTATTAAGGATGGGTTAAATACAGAGAATAATTCCCTCAAGGGGATTAATAAATTTCTCATCTGCAGCCCTGTGAGTTCCTGGATCACAGAGTTTATTGAGCCTCCCAGCATGTTAGTGAAACATTAATGAGCTTTCCTTCTGAACGTCTGTTATACAGGTTGCAAACCATACAATACCCACAGAGGAAACGTTCACTCATGTTTAACAAAGTACTTATTGAAAAGCTCTGACTTTATATAGTGATTATGATCACTAGACATGTAAAATAATAGAAACTACTTGAAAGTAGCATGCCCTTTGTGTGACTTCTCTCCAAAACATTATGTCACCAAGAAACCAAAAGAATTTCATCCTGAAAAAGGAAATCAGTGTTTATGTTTTCTGTTACTGGGTGGGGCAGCTCGACAGCCGAGGCAACATAAAACAGGGGAAGAAAGTTTTTATCTTTTATTTTTTTTTAAAGAGCCTCTCTACTCCCATATCTTGATGGATTAAAACCGAAAAGGTAACCTCTCACATTCCTTGTGGTTTTAGCTGTGGCGAGGTTATTAGTTCGAAGGATGACAGGAAAGATACCGAAGCTTTGTTCATGCTTTTAGTAGCAAGATCCTTTAATACAGAGTGATATTGCATATTGAGGACAATATGTATTCTAGCATATTTTGCAGACTTGTGTTTTTTTGTTTGTTTTATTACTGGACTAAATATCTTTGTCATTAATATTTGCTAAAGTGCAGGTTAAGCTTAAATCTTCTTTCAAATGTATCTTTCTGATTTCTTCACTTTTATGTACTAATGACTAAATATTTATATTGTTCCTCTGGGGTTGAAAGGTTACCGCATTTGCTTGCCGCTTTGTGTAAACAAGTTAATTCATGTTGAAAACACAAAAATCGTTTCCTCAATAAACAGCTTAGACAACTGATTTGGTTTCTGTCTCCCCCTCCCTCTATCTCTCTCGCTCTCTCGCTCTCTGAGTCATACTTCCAAGAAGTGTGTTTATAGAGTGCATCGCTACAAGACCAGGCTGGATCGAAAGCTTGTCTGATTCCCGGCTCTCTTGCAGACGGAACAAATCACTGACTGGTAAGATGAGTTTCTGAACCGATTATTGGGTGTAGACAGATCCAGTCATTTTTGTTTTGATTGATTCCTTTTTTGGGGGGCAGAAATGCCAAGGTAGCTTTCCCAGTAGATTTAAATTTACATAAGAGGACAACACTTGACAAAACAGTATTTACAACTTCAGAATCATTGAAATGCTGTGCTGTATATTGCTTCATGTATGTTGTGTTGTACTGGATGCATACGATACAACTCTAGGTATCTTTTGTTGGAGGAAATATGGGATGAAAATTTATTTATGTGTCAATGACTAATTGTTCCTCAGGGTGTACGCATATCGCATCATTTCCACCTTTCTGCTAATATTGCCACAAGCCTATGAATGTGTGTATGTGTGCGTGCATATGTGTGTGCGTGCATGCGTGTGTGTGTGTGTGTGTGTGTGTGTTGCAAACATAACATTTTTTCCCTCACTCTGTTAAAACAAAGCTTCGCCTCTTGCTCTTACCTGCAGAGTTAGAACAAACTAGGCTTCCACATTTGGACATGCAGCGCTCAAGAGGGAATAGTTACATTTATTTCGGCCGGTATGTAATTGCTTTTCTTTTCCTCTGTACTTAAATACGTTACCCCACTCTATTTTATGTATACGTTGTGGCAGAAGTAAAACTGTGAATGTTTAGAATGTCAAAATGTCCTCCCTCACAGCTTTGTCTGATCAGCATGAATGTCTCAGAGGAGGACGACGACTACTTCTACTCTGAAAACATCAGCCTCAACTTCAGCTACGATGACTACCCGTTCCTCTGCGAGAAGGGTGACGTCCGCTCCTTTGCGGCCGTCTTTCTCCCCATCATGTATACTGTGTGTCTGGTGGTGGGACTGGCAGGAAACAGCTTAGTCGTGGCGGTCTACGCCTACCACAAACGCCTCAAAACCATGATGGACGCCTTCCTGACCCACCTGGCCGTGGCCGACCTGCTCCTGCTCTTCACGCTGCCCTTCTGGGCTGCTGACGCGGCGAGGGGCTGGGAGCTGGGCGAGGCCGTCTGTAAGATGGTGTCGGCCTGCTACTCGGTCAACTTCACCTGCTGCATGCTGCTGCTGGCCTGCATCAGCGTGGATCGTTACTTGGCGTTAGCCAGGGCGCAAGGTAAAGACCAGAGTCGGTGGCTGCAGAGGACTTTCACCAGGAGACACTGCTGGAAGATATGTTTAGCTGTGTGGGCGACAGCTTTCGTCCTCGGTGTTCCTGATTTATTTCTCTCAGAAGTGAGACGGTTATCTAATCGGAGCGTCTGTGTGGCTATCTACCCTCCATCGATGGCTCGCGTGGGGAAAGCTGCGCTGGAGATAGCAGAGGTGCTGCTGGGATTCCTGCTTCCGCTCCTGGTTATGGTGGTCTGCTACTGGAGCGTGGGCCGCGCACTGAAGGGCCTCCCTGCGGACAGCAGAGGCAAGAAGTGGAGAGCGCTAAGTGTCCTCCTGACCGTAGTTGGGGTGTTCGTGGTCACTCAGCTGCCTTATAACGCGTTGAAGGTCTACCGAGCGATGGACTCCGTCTACGCCTTCGTGACCCACTGTGGGACGAGTAAAGTGTTGGATCAGGCGGCTCAGGTGTCAGAGAGCTTGGCCCTCGCTCACTGCTGCTTCAACCCCATCCTCTACGCCTTCATGGGGTCGTCCTTCAGGCAGCACATGATGAAGGTGGCCAAGACGTTTGGCGAGAAGAGAAGAAAGAGGAGGAGGAGGAGGAGGAGGGAGAATTCAGCAGAGGACGAAGAGATGGAGATGTCATTTAACTCCCACAATGCATCCCAAGAGACAAACACTTTCTCAATATGAGCCAACACGGTTGAAACATTCCTGTTTAAATCCCATATTTAGCAAAACAGGACAGTGGATGCAACAGCAATAGAAGCTTGTGATCAAATCATTAAATGTGTACAACATTTAAACAAATGTTTTAATATTTGAACGCTTTAATTCTCTAAAAAGAGGTTGTTTGTTGTATTTTTGTTTACTTTCAAAGGCCAAAGAAATGTAATTTTTTCTATTATACGTAATAAATGCAAAAGGAATTTGGATTTAAGTGATGTTTGTCCGTTTTTATATCCTGGTCAGGAGGAAAAAACGTTTAATTTCAATTGTATTTTTCATAGTTAACATTACAATTACCTCTTAGTATTTGGACTAAAACTGGTTCTACTTAATCAAATATGCACTACGCAGAAAGCCCACAAGCTTAAATCTGTTTTAGTTTTTTTTAGTATCCAGATCTGAGGAAACAAACATTTCAGAAGAACAATGTAACACTTATTGTAACACTTCCAGCTGCACAAATAAGATAGATGCATGAAGCTCATACTCTTCATTACACACTATACAAATTATTTGTGAATCAATGAATGAGCTGGAAACAACGTTGGATTGCAACGTGTTTGAAATAATGCACGTTTTAGGTCTTTAAGTCACTTTCAGTAAATAATCCTGATTCATTTGATATCACACATCTGCACAGCCTTAACCAAAGGTGGGCTACCACACACACGTTTTTAATATTCTTCTAGTTTAACCATATACTTTCTAACTATGTAGTTATTTTCAGCTCAAAATGACCTTAAGTTCCTGATAATTAAAAGATGTCACATATCAGCTAGATTGCACTGGTGGTGTTGCGTTGTACCAAATCCAGTGGGATTTAACTTCCTTCATGTGGGAAAGCTTAAGATTAGTTTCCTGAGTTCGTCTGAACATCAGAGGCAATGCAGCACTGAAATGGAAAAATACAGAGACTGAAACTTGTGTTTAGGTTTAAGATGCAATCTCTGTGCTGTGGTCTTGACTGGAACATATCAAAAAACTACTGTTAATGGCAAAGACTGTGATTAACCAGCCTTTTTAAGAATTTCTCTATGGAAGGTTCAATATCTGTCAGTAATTGTGAATGAGCGAATTGTTTAGATTTGTTTAAGCTTATTAACTGCCGTTTGCCGGGTCTGTGAGAAATAGCCTCAGAGTAGAGAAGTGTTTACTAGATTGGCAGAAGATTTGATGCCATGCAGTTGAAACCAATTTTTAAAAAAGCCTGAAGGTAAGACTATTAATGCAAGCAGCAGCATGAGAAGTTCAGTTGCACAATTTCCCAGAAGGGTTTGTATAGCTGATGCAATTTTGCTAATAAATTCCTTACATGAGAGCTGAGGGGTTACTGACAGAAGCAAATGCACACTGTATCTAATTGTAAGTTAGACATAAACACAGCACTACATCGTTTAAATAGTTGGCATTAAATGGTATTTTTTCTTGTTGGATGGATGTATGCTGTGGTTAGTCGAGTGGTTAATCTCGCATAGAAAATGTAAACACAAGTTTTTACTGAAAGCTAGAACTTCATGTTCTTCGTCAACAAGGAAACCACATGTTCATTTTAAATGTGTTTTCCTTGTCGTCTTCCTGTACTCCAGCTGGTACAAATCAAGAGATGCTGCAGGTCGTGCGCTGGCAAGTGAGCTTTCTCATGTGGAATTAATTTCACTGAGGTTTGCCATCTGTTCACTGAGCAAAACATTTCACTCAACCAAAACGTTGGAAAAAGAAAACCTGGGCATCAGACTGTGTGTGAATAACAACGCCTTTATGGTTTAATACAATCGTGGCAACTCCCAAACAAACTAATCTTACGTGACAAAGGTTGCGTACATGTTGAAATAATTCGTTTTCCTTCTCTCATTTTTAATGTGTTCAAACCAAACTCAAACCTTTAGTCAAAAAAAATATTTTAAATCCATTTATTGAAAAAAAACTTTCATAAAATGTGCAAATAAAGAGCAAACTGTCATTGAAAACATGACTTGTATTCAAAGAAAACTATAAATATACAAAAATGCCACTTCAGATATTTCACATCAGAAATATGGCTAATTCACTTGTATTAGAATTAAGGCTGGTCAACCAGCATCATTTAACAATTTAGAACCAAGAAATAGTTTTCCTTAAATTAAATAAAAATGATTAGTTATTCAAATATACAACTAACTAAATAAAAAATATTTGAGGCCCAAAATGGCAGTGTCACAATAATTTAGAAAATAAATCTTTCTGCCTTTTTCACACGAAGACAAGGTCACAAAATGTAACTGAAACATTCACTCATTAAATACAATTGACCAAATCTAACTGTTGAATTGAGTAAGTTTTTACACAATATGCTTTTTAAAGAACCTTAAGGCTAAGTTACTTACTTACGTAGCCAGAACTAGATTACTGACCCTGCATCAAATGTTAGAAAGCAGTAAATACTGAGTTGTTACATGCTACTGTGAATATCAAACTAATATGAAAACACTCTCACAGTCCCAACTGTTCATGAACAGAAAGTAAAGCCGTCGTATGAATCTCAGACTTTCCACTGGATGTGGAAAAATACAAAAATACTAACATGCAAAAGTGCAGAAGAAGGCCGAAGGATTTGTCCTGGCTTACTTCGGCTCAGCAACTAGTTTCAGTGAATGGTCTGTACCCAGTGAAACCATATAAGTGGACATATAATGACTCTTGGCTTCACAAATATCTCTTGGCAAATGAAATCAGGCACTGTGCTTTGTGTTGGCAAACAGTCAGAGTAGTAAATCACCGTTGTCTGGCAGACATCGTAGTCGTGTAAATGTATGTAAAAGTGTTTTTTTTATGACAATGGCATGTCATAATAAATATTGGGAAAAGGCATCTTTGAAGTGTCTTACGAGAGAGAGGCAGAGGCGGCTCCTGAGATTGTAAAAGCGTGCAGCGGAGGAGGCGCAGCCAGCCGTCAGTAGTTGAGGATCTGTACATCAAACAGGTCGCACACTCCCTCGTTGTCGTCCAGGTTGAAGCTGTAGTCTATTCCTGCGTGAGAGAGGAGCATTAATAAGGCATCATACTTTAAATCACAGATAATTCAAAGACAGATCGAAAGGCTGCCATGACATTTTTATAGAATCATTAGCAACAAACAAACATTGGGCGGTCAAACCACTTTGGTCCAGACAGAAATATGTCAGAAACCGTATCATACATTGCTTTAAATTTAGTTATGGATAACTACGGTGTTTGGTGCCAATTTATTGTGTTTTGTTCTGCCTGCGGTTAGCGTCCAAACTTTAGCATCTCTTAGAGCTGATAGCTGTACTCTCAGTTGATTCCTTTTTTAAACATATGGTCATGGCAAATATTTGTTGATACAATTTTTCATTTATAAAGTAAGTCAAGGTTTTTAGACGCTTACCATCAGTCGACATCAGCTCATCAATCAGGTCGACAGCTCCTACAAGAGAATTGCAAATGTTTCCATTTCCCAGTATACGGAACAGTCACTGCAGACTACAAAGCTGGATAAAAGTATCAGATAAAAAAAATGGCAGTATATTATTCAGCCATTTTCTCTCACCAGTCCCAGTCTTAAAGCTTGGGATAAAAACTCTAAGTAAAAGCAAGCTGAGATCTTAAAGCCTTTACAGAACACTAAGTGAAACAAATGGGATGTAATTAAGAGTAAACAGCATCGCAGTGTCCGGGCCCCTGGGCCTTACCCTCTCGGTCGTCCTTCATGTGATCTCCAGCAGCGTTGAGCTTCAACAGGCTGCTCACGTCCAGCACAGATGGGAACTCTTGGCCCGCCAGGTCCATCTGGTGCTGCTCCAACACTGCTCCCGACTGACTGCGACACTCTGCAGGGAACATCGGAGATGCAACAACAATGCTCAGCTGTACAGCAGAGCCACTTGTGGAAAATTACACCTCCACTAAGGATCTTCATTCCGTATGACTATGTCTTCAGGTAATAAAATGCACCGGCCAACATCTGTAAACCTGGGTCATCATGTAAACACAGTGTGATTTTTGTCAACGTTTTCAATATTGTGATATACAACAGTAAATATTGTTTAGTAAATGTCTATTTTTGGGGTTTTTCTATGTATGTAATGAGTTTCAATTTGAGAAGAAGAGTCTTAGCCAGTGCTATCTGTGCTGATACATCCCGACTCATTATTTTCTTAGAAACATAGCTCCAGAAAAAGGAAGTGCTTTGTCTCTCACACAGACTGGAAGTTTATTGTATCTTTAGTCCGTTCCCATGACATGAGCTGGATTCAAATGTAAATGCAGTCTGTCTGGGAAACAAGGCAATGTATAGTTTTATATGCATTATGAGCCTCTTTATCGTGTCTCTTACACAGCAAATTTATTTATATCCAGAGATGACAATCAAAATCTACCATTGCAAAAACATACCGAGATCAAATCACATATGTTTCCAATTCTGCATGTGCTGCAATTAACTCATTGATTCTACAGAACCATTGTATGCAAGAACTGTGTTGCCTTTAGGCTTTAACTACAGATGTTGTTGCTTTCTCAGCACTACAGCTGTTGTGGAGGTTTTGGAGAAATCATACTTGTTCCTGAGCTGACAAACTAGATCATTTTATACAGAAAGATTTGACAAAACGTTCACCAATTAAGGCTGATGGAGGAGGAAAAAGGGGTTTTTAAACCCTCATTTAATTCTCTTAGACAGTTAATTCCGAAGAGAGAAATATAAGGCTTTCGCAAAACTGAGTTCAACATTAAACTTGCTTGAGTTAGGTCAGCTATCATCACACACACACACACACACACACACACACACACACACACACACACACACACAGATTACATTGTATTACAGATGCGAGCATTGACATTAAAAGAAAATGTGTTCCTGTTCTTGCATGTCAGGGCAACATGACATTTTATATTCAGTGAACTGATCGAAAGCAATCTTTTTAAGGCAACGATCAACCAAATTCACATGATTCATTCGTATAACGGAAGTGTTTTCTTACCGCTTGTCATCCGGATTTGATTTCCTGACAACATATCTCAGCAATTTGATACTTTCAGTTCTTGGACATGGGAACATCTTTTGAATGCAACATTGAGATTTGAAAAAGTGTCTCAGTCAATATTTAGCCAACTGCCATTGTAAGCAATATGTTTTACTCTCAGTATAATGCAACACAGGTTAACAACAAGGTGACCATCTGATTTGCCCAAGTGCAGAGTGACACACAAAACAAAATGAGAACACGGAGTATCTTATAGTTTAAAATGAGTAATCGCTTTGCACACCTTGGATTCATGAGCCCTTTTTTTGTCAATTTGAAACTAGCTTCCCACTCATTTCTATGCGGAATGAGAAAAGACATTTCCAGGGCTGGTATATTTAACTGCTGCATCAGTTGTCGCTAGGCGGCAACTGAGTCTATTGTCTCTTAAGCTTCTTTGGGTGAGTTATATTGCTGGTGACATTTGGTAGACAAGTCTACACAGGCGTCATCTGCTCTGCTGGCTCTGTTCTCATTTAACTGAAACATGAAGCACAGTCAGCCAGTATCACTGTGGACATCCAACAACATTCATATTGCAATAACTGACAAAATGAGTGGGAGGGACCAAAACCAATGTCTTTTGACTCACAGAGTAGAAGATGTTATTTCAAATAGATCATGACGGAGGATTTGAGAGAGAAAAATGAAACCACCCAAGTATGACAGGATATTACTGTCATAAGCCACCGTTTATTCAATGTGTAAGGGTTCCATATTTTGTGATGTCTGTTCTTGATATTGTCAGACATAATATGTGGTCTGAAAAGGTGAAAATCAACCAATACCTTATGTTTGTAAGCTATAAAAGCTGTGGGTGGGTTTATTAATTATATTTTTTGTTATTAAAATTTTACTGTATGTATAAAATATTACCCTGCACAAAATATACAAATCTGAGAGTAAAGTCAAGCTTTTGTCTTTCCAATTTTGTTCACTGCCGCCGAAGAAGAGGGCATTAAAAAACAGTAACAATTGGGTTGTCTAGAATAACTTAATAAGCAATGAAATCTGCAAAGTCCCTGCGCTTACCCATTTGCACATCAGGAGGGGTGGACGATGGAGTCAGCACTTGCTCAAGTTCTGGTAGCACCATCTGGTGGTCTGAGCAGAGAGAGTCCTGGCTGCAGTAGGAGGGGGTGGAGTACACCGACATGGAGAAAGGGAACCTCTGCAGGCTGGCGGGGGTGCTCGGTGGAGTTGGCATTGGACAGATGTCGTCAGTGGGTGGCACAGAAAAGACCACAGGTATCGTGGAGTCTGAATCCCTGTTGATGAGCATGACCTGGATGGGGGCCGAGTGGCTGCGTAGGTTTACCTGGTATTTCTTCTGACCACTCTGGCCCTGAGGATTAGCAGTGTAGATCAGTTTATCGTCATTACAGCAGATCAAAATCTATTTTTATTTTATATACACAGTGGGTCACAGAACATCTTGCACGTAAAATGAGTCGCTTGTCGTGATGAACACACAGAAACCCAGGAGCAGAGCCTTTTCTTTTTGTATGCCAATCGATAAAGAAAAGCTTATAAGACGTGACCAACCGTTTCAGGTAGTGGTACCTCCAGCTGCGTTCCAGCAGGAGCCACTACAGCAAGAAGAGTGTCTCCACTGAAGGCACTGCAGATGTCTTCATGTGTGACAAATTTATAAGTGGAAGGGTGTTAAGGAAACAGGAGCTAGATTACTTTGGGGAGGAAAATGGAGACAAACTGGAAAAACAAGACTGTGAGCATTGTGCAAATCAGGATTAGCCTAGCCGGGATTTCACAAGAGACTGACAATAGCAATTGTATTTATAATCCTCCCTTTATAGCATTTTCTTAATAACAAACAATGTTAAAAGGATAAGTAGGGATTTATTTCCTCTGAGATGAATAAATGGGGCCTCAAGAGGACTAGAGTTACAAACTGTAGACGAACGTGTACTCAATATTAGAGAACGTAAAGAAATACACAAAACCTACAACCTGATTTGGACTAAACAAAAACTAAAGAACCTTTAGGTAGGTACAAGCAAAACATCTCCATTTAAAGCCAGATGGCAAAGGATATGTGCTGGTGATAGGATCGAGATTAAAGTGTTTGATGTTCTGCTCTAACCAAGTCTTCTGGTTGTCCAGCTCTTTCTCTTGAGCCTCCAGGTCTGAAATTTGGGCCTTCAAAGCATTCACCTGTTCTAGCACCTCCTTAGTTTGGCTGCTTGAGTTCTCTCCCCTGGACACAAGGAAAATTACAGATCGTATAAGCAAGCATGAGGTATGAGCCCAAGTCGTGTACTCCTAATGTTTTGCTACATTTTGGCAGGTTAACAGGCAACTAAAGATAATATTTGCTGCTAAAAGCATCCAAATGTTTCATTTAAAAATGCAATGCCTGAGGGTTGGATGGGAGACCCTTACATCTTTCACACTGACAACAAGAGTTTAAAGATACCGAAGGCATTGACTTATCAGTAAGAAAGAAAATATATCATGGATATTTAAAGATGAAAATAGTTTTTTCAAACCTCCACTGGATTACGTTCTTGTTTTTCTTCTCTAGCAACCCCACTCCTTCCAGTACGTTGGTAATGTCATATATCCTCCTCTTCTGCTTCACTGCCAAGCTGTCCGCAGCCTGTTAATTCAGTCAGACATTTCCATTAAGGGTCTTAATGAGTGGCAGCTTAATATGAACCATGCTGACAGACACATCACGGTCCAGTCTTTAATAGGAAACCCAGAACTTCTGTGGGAAAGACACTTGAACAAAGCCAACAAATTAAGGATTTGGCAAAATAAGCTGCACAAACAGAAAATGAAACCCTTTGGCAAGAGAGGACAGTTACAATAGTAGAGGGAGGAGGAGGAGGAGGAGGGAAAGGGTCCAAGAAGCCTGCTGTGTAAACATTACCAAGTTTTGGCGCGCAAGAAGAGAGGGAAAACTGCTATTAGTGTGATGAAAATAAGGTAGAATTCTGGAAGACATTTCAGATAGCAGAGACACATCTGCCAGCCTAACCATTAAGGGCAGTGAGGCAGATGATGCAACCACAAAGTGTACATCAATGATTGAGGGGAGGAGTTTAAAAAAAATCATTCACTGTTAGTTTCTAGCTGATAGCAGACAGCCATAACAAAACTATCATTTACGAGGAAAGAAACTTTCAGAGGGATGATAAAGCAGACGAATGCAGAAAATCTGGACCCATAGTTTGGATATTTTGTGTCCAAACCAATCAATTATTAAAATAGTTGCTGCACTGGGAGTAGGAGGGAGTCTGGACACATCAGAGGGTCATAAAAAACATTATTTTGAACATGACAATAAAAAAGCAGGAGAAAACACACAAAACTATATTTTAGATATTCCTCCTAATCATTGCATTTGTTCTATGTATGAATTACTTCATTGTTTTACCTCATCTGGGCTCTAAAACTAAACAAAAATGCATAGTGTATTCAGTGTGTATACAGTGAAATAGGAGTATGAATAACCCACATAACCCATAGATATGCACTTGGTAAAACTCTGTTAGAGTCTTGTTTAAAGGTGTTAGTTAGTATCCAGAGAGATTGGGATAACTCCTTTGGTAAAATAGGAAACATAAATGTCGTCCTGATTTCACGAATCAACATAGTATTAAAATGGACTGCCTCGCGACTTGGTTTGTTTTGTTACCTTACTCTATACTGAAGCGGGGAGGGTCTCACTTTAAACGTAATTAACGGTACACACTGATTCATTCCCATTAACAATATGACTGGAAACTGGTAGTTACACACTTTCTCTGTAAGTAGTTTTATTTTATCCCCTCACACACTTGTGAGGTGACGTTATTGAACCCACAAACGAGGAGGTAATGGCGGCTCTGGCTAATCCACCTGTTCACCAAATCAATGCACCTGACCGGCGTTGATGACAGCCCTTTGTGGCCGATGGTACGCTAAACACCGGTTAATTCCACCCCACACGCCCGCTGGCTGCTCTCCGTTTCACTGACCACTTTCAGATCAAGGACGCCGTCCTTCGCTTCTTGAAGCAGACTGACAAACTTCATCGTGAGGAGCCCCAAACTTTTCTCGTGGCGACTCGGTGTCGAGCGAACGGTCTCCGTCGCCTCAAACTCCATCTTCTTTTTCTTTAAAAAAAAAAAAAAACTGCTGATTTTACAGTCAGCCGTAACAGTAACTAGCTAACGTTAGAACTAACGGACGTTACACTCCAACGTAACGTGTCTGCGGGACGACGGTGGAACCTGCATCTGGGTTTTTAAATCAACGGACGTTACGTTAGGTTACGGTTGCCATGGCAACCCTTGTCCCGCTCGCGCCCCCCTGCTAAAGATGCCCCTCCCCCCTTCAACCATACAATCGAACTATACTAATTCTCAAGTCAAAATGTGCGGCATATTTTATTTACTATTATGTTTTTGTTAAATCCTAATTCTATTTCATGTACAATGTGTGACAGGCATTTTACTGCACATTGCAGATGGATGAAATATTTTTACATTTTGTCCCATCGAACCTTGTGTTCTCATCCCAAGGTTGTGTTGACACAAATGTATGTAAACTTTAAGAAAAGACAGAAATATGCACAAGGGGGCATTTATTAGATAAATCATGATGTACTAAAATACAACAATAACTGAACAAACATGTAGAAAAAACGGGTCAATTTATTAATTGAAATAAATATGTATTATAATTTAAATTCATACATTGCCATAGCTGCAAAGTCATATTTCAATTGTTAAAAGTCTTTTAGAACACTTGTGAGACGTTTCATTTTCTCTTCCGTGATTCTCTTGACAGTTTCCGTCTCCTCCAAAAGCTGACGCATCTCCTCCTCCACGTCAAACACCTGAAGAAGACACACGCATATACAACCTTTTTGAATGGTGAAGAAGGTAAAATACAATAAAATCCCACCGCTGTACAATATTAAACAAAGACTATGCTTAGTGTATTTACCACAAACTGAATCCTTAGAGGTTGTTAAAATATGTCACGTATAAACACACTGGTACAAAGCACCTTTTTTTGACTTCCATCTGGGAGCAAAACTATCCTGGGGTAAATATATTGTACCTTCTGATTAGCTCGTTCAATCTGTTTCTGCTTCTCATTCGCCAGTCGAAGCAACTCAGTTTGATGGGTAGCCTGGCAGGATTCCAGCTGTCGACGAAATGCATCATCCACACAGTGTAACTTCTCCACTGCAGCTCTGCGAGACAAACAACAAATACAACTAAATGTTATATAAGACACTTGGCTGTCACACAAACTGCCCTCGTACATTACCTTTTGGCGTGGGGTGGACGGCCTCAGAAGATAATCACTTAAACATAAACAAATAATGTATTCATCATCTACTTTAGTCTCAGGCGCTCAATACACTCTGATCATGATTTTACCCCAGACTTCATAACTACTATGTAATTACAATTTTGAATCTTCAAAGTTTCTCATTTTGGGGTTTGGGAGAAAGATGAGGAGCCATGTTTAATGCTAGTAACATCATGTGATCATGTGGGGTATTAGAACTGAGACTTGATAACTTCACATGGGCACAAAATGTAACAGAGCAACACATTTTTGAAGAATTTAAAAATGTTTGCTTGGACGTGTTGTATCGTACTTGTGCGCTTCTGTTGCTTTATCTCTTTCTTCCAGCAGCAAATGTTCCTTGGAATCAAAGTTTTCCTTCATGCCCTTCACCTGGTTCTCCAGCCGAGTCAGCAGGTCAGCCTTCGCCTGCCACTTCTTACTGGAATCACTGGTAGTCAAAATAAATATGGAGTAATAAGGAAAAAAAACAAACTCAACTTGATGATGGTAAAGAAACAGATCTGATCAGGAAGACGATAAAGAGAGCTGGTTCAAGTCATGAGCTGTAGTGGGCTTCATTCAAACAATCACATCAGTTATTCCTATTGGATAATACTTACAAATTGTTATTTTTTTCTGGTATATCTATGTTTGTAGATAGCGTAAATATCTAGTATATCTGTGTGTGCTTGTGATGGGACGCTTGCCTGTAAACTCTTTTCATCTCCTCAAGCTCTGCCTCCTTGTCTTCCAGTTGCTGCTTCAGCTCCTCCTTGCGCAGGCTCAGATGCTCCAGCCGGTCCCTCAGCTCAGCCTGCTGAGCCGTTTCCTCCTCCAGCTGCTGCTGGGACCTCTTCTGGGTCTTGACCGACTCCTCACTCAGCCTACGGATCTGATCATCACGCTCCTGCACGGTCTAGACAGCAGGAAGACAGAGGAGGAGGAGAAATGGCTTCAGGGTGTCAAGAGATAAAATCAGAAGAGATATTAATAGAAATACATAAACGCACATAAACCAGTCACACAGTAATGTTCATGTTAAAATGCACAAATACAACTTTTGTTTTAAGAACGACATACTGCTTTCAATAATTACATGATGCCAGCGTATTGGTAGATGTTGTAAAAAAAGAACAAAATAAGTTTATTGAAATCTTAAGTAAAGAGGGAAAAATAACAAATTCATTTGTAGTTTACATTTTGAGCTACCTTGTCATTTGCCATTTTGTGTCATCATGTCAAGTGTTGATTGTAAAAAAATACATGTTATTTCCCACTACCTCTTTGAGTCTGCGGATGGTCTCTGTCTGGTCAGCAAGGATTTTGGTTTTGATTTTTAGGGCATCGTTGTCTCTCTCGTTCTGTTTCTTCTGAGTCTCCAACTCAGCACCCAGGACCTCTATCTTTGCCTCCAGGCGTCCACGATCCTGAGCTAAGGATGATCCTTATCAAGAGAAGCACAGAAAACTGTAAAATTGGGGGCATTCTGTATTTGTTTTTACTGTCTACGCCAGAGTGTGTTTCTCACAAATAACCACTAGATGACAGGCTTTACTCGTTACGGATGAAATAAAATGTTAGCAGATATTAAGCTAAACAGCTCATGTCTCCTTCATGATGACTAAAGTGAGTGACTCACTCTGCTGGCCAATATGAGAAAGCTCGACTCAGGGGAAATCCTGTGTCTGATGAGCAACTAAAACTAGTTGCCAAGTGTTGCATGTACTAAAAGGCTCATTCTAAGTTGGGAACATGTGCCCTCAAAGACGCCTCCCACCTTGCTGAGCGAGCTCCTGGCCCCAGATCCTTCTCTCTGCTCTGAGGCCATCGATCACCGACTCCTGAGCTGTCAGCTGAGACAACAGGCGAGCCTTGTCCTTCTTGAGCAACTCGAGCTGCAGACTGAAACGCCGATCCTGCGCCACCTCTGTTTCCAAGGAATGCAGACGGTTCTGGCAGAGGGACAGAAACAAACAGACAGAGAGACAAAACAAACAGAGAGTGAAAGAGAGAAAGGGGAGAGGGAGAGAGAGAGAGAGAGAGAGAGAGAGAGAGAGAGAGAGAGAGAGAGAGAGAGAGAGAGAGAGAGTGATGGAGTATTAATGATCAACAGCCATCTGTCATGGCTGACAGATGGAAAGGCAGCTGGACCATTCAGCGTTGATGAGGTCCTAAAAGTCTCCCAAAGGCTCACGCTGAACAATATGACTGATGCCCAGAACTGCATATCTCTATTGTATCTTATTTACAGTGTTGGGAAGTACATATAGTGGCGTTAATATTTCAATTACATTTGTCAGTTGCGTGGATCGAGTGCCACGGTTTCCTGATGAAATCATTTTTTTGTAACTTAGCTTTTCAACTAAAAGCTATATTTCTGAAGCTAAAATGCAGCAGTTTTCTCCTGCAGTCTGAAATAAAACTGCAAGGGATCAGTGTGTGTATGTTTAGCTGACAGTAGGGGTGGACGATGACATCACATACAAATCCTTAAACTGATGCCTATGACGTCTCAAGCTTGTGTTGGCTTATTGAAAAGTTAACAGAGGGTGAGGACGACCAGAAATTGAGTTACACATACACTGTTTGATTATACTAATATGGTACAGACAGAGTATCTATTTTAAATAATTCATAACTCATTATTTAACTTTAGTGCTGTACCTTCAGATCAGTGACAGCATCTCTCTTAGCTTTGATGAGATCAGTGATGCGGGACTTCTGTTCTTTGACCATGGCTGTGAGCTCCTGCACCAGGGAACCGGATTTCTTCTCCCTCTGCTGGGTTTGGGCGAGGCTCGCCTTGAGCCCCAACAGCTCTGCAACCATCTGATCATAAACCTCCTTTACCTACAGAAGCAGAGCGAGGACAAGGAATCAAATGAGTATTGGAGTTGAACTGTGTGAAGCAATTCGGTTGGATCAATACCTGACTTGCCAATGTGATCAATCAATGTCACATTATGACAGAAGACGTTTTAGAGTTACGTTTTTTAAAGAAAGATATTTTCAAAGGTTTCCTATAGCGAGCGTCTGACTCACAATCTGAATCTTATTCAGACGTTTCCAAAGGTCCAAGGCTTTAAGTAGAAAAGTGTGTGAGCAGTAGCAGTCAAGACAAGATTACATTGTCTGCAGAATGTGTGAATTAAATCTGTAACCATAATGAAAAGATTGATTCAAATCCAATCCTTTCTTTCTGTGTGAATTACAGACTACTTGTCCAGAATCAGATGACCCTAATTCAATCTCAGCTTTCACACTAATGCTGAAGCTATCTAGATTGGGGTCAATTCCAGGTCAGTCATTTCCCTTTTTACTGGACACACTTGTAATGTATCAGCTTAATTGTACAGATAATGTAGAGACAACATTGCAGTGATGACAGGCCACCTGTATGGCATGCATCCATCTTAAATCTGACCTCAGAGAAGCGAGCAGCCTCGATGGTTAGCGCCATGCGGAACTCGTCTTCCAGAGCAGCATACTGTTTCCTGCCCTCTGCCAGTTTCTCCTGCAGCTCCACCTCCTTGTGGCCGTGTCTCTGTTCCACTGATGCAACTTCTTTCGCCACTGCCTCTCTGAAATCTGCGCCGCCAGGCTGCAACCGCAGATCCAACTGTTTTCTGTGAAACAATACAAACAAGCATAGTACACTGAGCTGTTCTAAAGGCTGCTGGAGCCTTAACACAAATCGGAGAGCATGCAAATGGTAATGTGTGGGTCATAACATACAATTCCAACTGTATAGATCATACTGCTATTGTGGATTCTTTACTGTTTTATTACTGTTTTTTTTTTATATTACTTGTTTTTTTAATCTTATTTTACAATGTGTCTTTTGTGTGCACGTTACCTGTTTGCTTCTATAACCCTGCAATTTGCTCACTGCAAGACTTATAAAGGATTATCTTATTTTATCTTATATTTAAAATGGTACAAAAAGATTCAAAATAAACACAGTAAATCGTCACCTTTTAATTCAAAGAATGTGCGATACTGTTTGGTGCACAGACATACGAGTATCACTGTTTTCCAACTGAGCCCTGCCTACTTAAAACTAGGGAAAAGAGCAAAGACAAAAACCTTTATATGAAATAACCAAATCTATTCTATATTTGGCAGAACATGTTTAAGATTGTATTCTTTTAATAGAGGATAACATTGATATTGGGCAACAGTTCTACTAGTGATTCAGAGTAAAATCCTTTAAGTGTACCTGTGCTCTTGTTCCCTGGATGCCAGCAGTTCATGCAGCTTCTGCATTTTGTCTTTGTACTGATGCACTGAGGCTCTCTGGATGTCCGACTCTCTCTTTAGAGCTGCTGCCTTGTTCTCCAGCTCCTGCTGCCGCTTCATCTGAGGAAGGTCGGCACATGTTTTATCAGAACCGGTCGGCGCTGAATGTAACCTCTCTGCTGAATCCTTTCATCTGGCTGCATACATTCCCTCTGCAGGAGAGATCACTGAATTTCTTTGCTTTTCGGGAGTTTACATGCTCAGTTGTAGGGAATAGAAACAGCACGATATTTTCATAATGTATGAGTTAGGCATGTTCAGATTTCATCACTGAATGAACACTAATGTGTATCAATATGGCGATGAAAGAGTTCTTAGGTATACTAAACTAACTACTGTACCTCCTCGGCCTGCTGGCGAGCCCTGAGTGCCTCTCCATGGGAGATGCTTTCCTCCAGTCTGCGCAGTGCAGTCTTGTGTTCATCGTCACGGCTGCGGGCCTGTTCCAGCTGCTGGGTTAGGGACTGACACCTCCCCTCCAGCTCCTCAGCACGAGTCTGCAGTTCAGAGCGACCCGATCGCTCCTTTATCAACAACTCTTTCAGTCTGTACGGGTAGAACAAACCATAAGAGCAGCAAGAGTAATACCTTGTATGGCTGTTGTTACTGTGTATAGAAACTGGTATAGGCAACCACTAACAATATCGTGATGCTCTTGATTGTCCCCTGTGTTTTATTGCCTGCTGATAAAAACTGCTGCGAACTTCAAGAAATATGATATTACAGCATCGTCAAAATTTAATCTTAAAGGAAGAGAAAATGAACATATATTGAAAATTGCAAGAGGAAAAAACATATGACAGGGATTTCTGGTAAAAAAAATGTAAAAAAATGAAAAAACACACATGGAGAATTTAGGAAAAAGTACAACCTACAATAAGCGTATAACCACTCATTTTACTGTAAGCTGTCGCCTGACGAGTGAGGGAGTCAACAGTAGCTGCCACGTTCAGTGTCATTACACAGTGACGGTTAAGATTGATTAATGTGACGCAGCAGACATATGCTTGCCACCAAGCTTCTAATTACAACCATAATGCAGATTTATCTCAGCAGGGTGTGCTACTTACAATATTTACACCTGGCTCTATGGATGCAGTGTGGAAGCCAAACAGTTTCACATATAGGAGTACAGGTTGGGTGTGTAGGTTAATGATGTTTACACTAATAGCTTTAACATAGAAGGCAACTGCATGCATACTTCATAGTTTTGGAGTAATGGAGCCAAAATGTGTGGTTGATTTTCTGAGAGGCTCGGACAATGATACTGAGGACTTTTAATGGTGAGATGGATATTCATTTTTCAAGAATGAGACAGGCAGCGCGCCCTGGTTTCAGGGGAGCCTATACAAAATATGAAGAGGGCTGAAATGGATGATAATCCATTATGCAGTTGACAAAAATCTACAGAGACAAGTCCAATTATCTCTTTTCCTCAAGATATCTGCTTTAAAGTTATTGCAACAATTCATGTGGAGGTTTGTGTGCAAACGTGCATCTAAGCGGTTTTCCTCTTACCTGTCGGTGGTGTGCAGGGCCATGCTCTGCAGGTCTTTCTCCTCCCCGACTTTTGTCTTCAGGCAATTTAGATCCTCTGTTAGTTTCCTCACAGCCTGCTCAGCCTTCCAACGCCTCTCCCTTTCCTGGTCACGCTCTTCCACAATAGTCTGGCACATGCACAAATACCGAATGAGGCATGAATAATAGAACATTGACTTGTTTCAAAAGGTTCAAGTATCAGTAAATTCCGGTAAAAAATATTTTTTAAGATCCATCAATTTTACACATTACAGTCTGTTTCCAGGTCTTAGGGAGTACGTTTGCACGTTTAAAACATTTGCATAAGGCATTTTGTGCTACGTGAAATCAGATGAATTGCCTCAAGTGATGTAATGTAAGTCCATGTCAGTTGGGTCTGGGGACTATAAATTTGAAGTAAAACAAATCTGGGGTTGTGGAGTTCGAAAGACAAGTTTATCAGACCTCTGCAGACCGCTCATCTCTGCATGAGGCTAGCAGCTGGCGGCTACTAGCTGTTAGCTGCTGCTAGCATAACACACCCAAAGGTTTAATTTGTATTCATGTAACTGAATTCATATCCTATTTTATTTAGTTAATATTTGTTGTGTGTGAAGCACAGTGAGCTAACTGTATGAAATGTACTATCCAAATAAGTTAAGTCAGTTTTTTTCGGCTATTGACTAGAGTTTCTCAGAATGAGCAAAAAGTCTTATGGAAAGTTTTGATGTGGTTTGTTATTGTCTTTGATTTATTGGGTATCTATTATTCTGTTCCTGTATGTGCATGTTGTTTGGTATTGGTTTTGTGTAAAAAAGTTAATAAAATACAAACAAAAGTATACTTTCACCGAGTTGCGAGTACAAACACCTGGAGGATGTGTATGCTCCTCTTGAACAAAGACATACACTTTTTCATATTATATTACATCATCAAGCTGTTGTTCAGACCACAGGTGACCTATCCGTGCCGTACCCTGTAGGTTTCCTCCTCCTCAGTGGACTTGGTTTTCATGTTGCCTGAGGCCTCAGCAGCTCTCACAGGTCCTCTCTTCATTAGCCCCGCTGAGGCTGTACCCCCTGGGCCGCCAGTCTGCCTTCGGTGCCCCTCAGCAGACTTTGAACTCCTCTGTTTATGATTCTCCTGATCGCTGCACATAAAACAAATAGTGCACGTAAAACATAAGTATTGAACCAGCTGTAAGATGGATAAGACACAAAGCTCAAGCTTAAGTCTGGATCCATAATGGTCAAACCAGAAAACTTGCTCACTTTTATAGGTAAGCAAAGTTTGAACAACTTTGAATTAAATTTGGAGCTAATATTTAAAAAATCACCTTGCCTCTGATGAGGACGGTTGGGAGCTTACTCAAGTTAAATTACTAAATCCTGAACACGTTATCAGTGGCTGATGAAGCACGATCGTTAATCACGGGACTCAGATGGCTATTGTAATATAAAACAGAGAGGAGGAAACTTCACAACATCGCTCAGAGAAGAAAACATGATTATTATGACTCAAAGGTACACGCCTTAAATGTCTTCACACAGTTGAGTTTTAAAACATTAACAGAGTGTTCTGATGAATTTTAGGTTTTACGTGGGTGGCATTTAGTGACTAAAACAAAATCAGGGAACATGTTAATATGAAGGCAAAACCAATTATTTTTCATTACAAAGTAAATTACTTGACAACTAAAAAAGAATTGTGCAGAAGTATATGTGGTTGCTAAAGCACCTGTCGGATTTTCGGCCCTTGATCTTCTTGGGGCTCAGCCTCGATGTTATGTTGTTACGATGTTTGGGGATCCTGGTGCGCCTCGTGTTTTCCTTTCCGCTGTCACACTCACTCTCTGACGTGCGGTCAGTGTCCCTCTTGGCTTTCTGTACCATTGCCACAGAATGAGTAGGGCAAGTTGATTTGTCACCAGCAGGAGCCTGGTTAAACATTGCAGAAATAATTAAAATATGTACTACTGTACTTGTTTAGATAAATAAGCTAAATCACAAATGAATAAAACATAGAATGTATTTGATAGACAAAAGGAGCAACATAAATTGTTACATTTAGAAAAAAACATGTGAATTTAATTCAAACAGAAAAACTACACACTGAAAGGTAAATAAGTTTCAACTGTGTTATCAAAGCTGGGACCACAAATACTTAAACTAGAACTGTCACATTTAGCAGAACCCCCCCCGACGGGCATCTTTAGGGAAGAATGTTGGTAAAAAAAAAAAAAAGTTAGATGGTATAATGCTGAAATACTCTGGTTTCTAATATTATGTGTGATTTCTAATCTGTTTTGTAAAACGGGGTGATTACCTACGCTGGCTAACTACTGCTGTTTTTTTTAAATCTAAATATAATCCATCAATGTTTTATCCTTCACCCACTCTCAGCTCCTATATACTTCACACAAAGCTTCTTAATTATTGACTTAATGGCTTTCAGCTGTGTTAAATAAGCACCTTCTGGATGAGCTGGGACACCTGGTGCTCCAGTTTCCGGATGCGTTGTTCATTTACTGGGTCTGCTGGATTGGCCACAGGAGATCGAACCTGTACAGCTGGATCTGTGACTGCTTCGGAGGCAATCCGCTGACGAAACTGGGTCAGCACCTCATCGATGCGGGGTGTAGTGAGAGTGACGTCTTCTCTAACCTGCAAGAGAAACTTAAACTTAGATTTGCTTTGTTTCCATTTCATTGTGTTACACTGCAGCTGATTTTGCTGAAAAGAAAAACAAATGGATTTTGCCATCTGATGCAATGAATTTAACATTTAACTTTCAATAAGCAACTTATTGGTAAGAGACCAGAGATTCCCTAAATTCTATTTTTCTTGTAATAAATCCACTAAATTACACAATATTCCAGCCATTCAGTGACCTATGGGAATCTGCTATTTACAAGCACTACTTTGGTTGAAAGATGACAACTTAACGAATATTATATTCCATTTCTGCTAATATCAAAGCTACATACTGGCCCTTCAAAGTAAAGCGTCTCTCTCTCATTCCTCTCATGTTCGGTTTTATTGTGCTACATATAAATGTCGTAAATAAACGGTATGTGTTCTTCTGTGACTGTGTGTTGGCCAGGTGAGTGATTTAAAATTCTGCATGGGTAAATAAATGTTGAATTAAGAAACAATTAAACCTGAAAATGGTAATTATAATGGTATAAATTTAAGACTAATAATGGTGGTATGGCATCAAAACCTACCGCTTCATTGTGACTAGTATCCGAGGACAGCAGGAGGTCCACATAGTCTTCCAGACCGGGGATATCACAGGGACTCCCGAGACCTCGATGTGATGGATTTCCCAGCCGGTCCAGACCATCCAGAGCAGAGATCTGTGGCAACGACTGAATAACAATCTCTCTGTATCCTGTAGCAAGACAGACACAAATACATTAAAGAAACTGCCGGGGGAGGAGCTGCAAATCTGTCCACAAACACCATTATATAGTATTGTCACATTAGTGTTTTATGGCTTGGCTAAAACATCAGGTGTTAGGGTGGATATGTTGCACAAATCAAATAATCTATATCTAAATGAATAACTTCTCCTCTGTGTGTACTATCCTCATATGCAGCACTTCACGTATTGACAGCAAAGGTTGTAAGAATACTTTAAGTGTGCCCTCATTGATATAAATATGTCCTTTCAGCAGCTACTGCTGTGAAATAAATTATGAACTGGAAGATATGGATCACGGGGGCACGGCATAACTTAAAGGCAAACACTGCAACGATTGTACATTCGTATGAATTGAGTCAATACAATTATGAAAAGATACTGACGTATTATGTCTAAAAAGATAAATATACCAGTCATTACCATCAGTAGCTGTCAACATCCACTGATTCATTATTGACAATACAAAGGGAGAGTTATGAGTTAATTATTGAGAGAGAGAGAGAGAGAGAGAGAGAGAGAGAGAGAAAGAGAGAGAGAGAGAGAGAGAGAGAGAGAGAGAGAGAGAGAGAGAGAGATTATAGCCACAAATTTGACCTATAAACTCAGTCGTCAGTTTAATCGTTATAACTTCATAAATCCTACCTTTATGATGGTTATGGCATTCAAACTGTTTTAGAGATATTTGAGAAGGAGGATATATTTGATAGGCATGGTGCAGTTGTGGTGCTGTTGAATTAAGAGGTGTTTCTGATATTTAGTCTACCATCATTAATAGAAACATGGTAGACAGAATAGTTCCATATAAAGCCTCCAAAAGGACCATAAAGCTGAATAATGTTCACCAAAAACTGAGCATTATTTGAGCATTACAATAAATCTGTGAAAAGCCAATATCTGTAGGTGATATTACAGTCCAACCTAGTTGCCAATACTCCAAAATAAGCTTTTTACGTCTTACCTGGTGACCGACACACAGCGTTGTCTCCGCCATCCTGACTCAAAGTGACCTCTCTTAAACGTATCAATCCAAGCAGGCACTGCAGGAGGTGATCAATGTTGTCCAGGTGGTTGCTATGGAGACTGAGGTGCTTCAGCTTGTAGTCCGTGCCATGAAGATACAACAAGCCTAAAAAAAAGACGCCAGGAATCAACAGCATTGATGAGTCGATCACTTGTTTGTATTTTCAGTGGAGCAAAAGAACGACACAAGAGCTTGGAGTTGTTGTTCAACTCACCAGTGAGGTTGTTTATCTGATTGTAGGACAAGTTTAATCTTGTTAAGTTCACAAGGCCATTTAGTCCTGCGGTAAAGGGAGGGGACATTAACAACCGAGTGATTTCACAGCTCAAAGAGTCTGTAATGAAGAAGTATTACTCAGAGAACACCCACAACGCTGAAACATTTATCGTCAGAGTAAAAGGGTGCCGAAAAGACTCACCTTCAACCTTGGTGATTGAGTTACAGGATAAATTTAAAGTCCTCAGGAAAGTGAGGGAACTTAGACCCTCAATCTTAGAAATACAATTAGAGGAAAGGTCCAAGTGTCGCAGGTGCCACGCTGAGGTCAGACCCTCGATCCTCGGGATGTGATTGCAGTGCAGATTGAGTGATGTTACAGTGGGACTCAGAGGGACATCGAGCAAACTAGACAGAAAGCAACACAGTTAAACGACAGATTCACCAAGAAAGAAAGGTAAGTCTATGAAAAGTCACAGAAAGCGTGAAAAATCAAGGTAACGTCTTCAAACGACATTCAGTACATCTTCTCAATTAAACTCAGTGTTGAGTTAACACTAACTGGGTTAGTACTTTACCTGCACACTTATTTTGTTATACCTTGAACTTTCACTCCACTAAATATCAGAGAGATGTATTTAACTTGACTCATTGCATTTCTCAGACAGTTATAGATACTTGTCAGAGAAGATTTCACATACACACATACAATGATCTTATAAAGGGAGATGAATTATTCAAATATAAAAAAATAAAATAGTTTGCCAATTTAAAATGCTGTTATACTTGAATGCATAAGTAATAACGATCCAATAATATATGCCAAATCAGCATCAACACGTAATAGTATGAGGGAAAGGAGGTATTCTACTGCATTAAGAGTAACGTTACAGTCACTTCAAGTATTTTAACTAAATGCTGCTTCTACACTTTTACTAATGGTTTGAAGGCAATGATTTCAACGTTTAATACAACTCAGGGCACAATTGTTAAGGAAACTATCGAGCAAAGTAAACACACACACACACACAAAAACTAATAACGTAAACGTTACCTTGATATATTCTTGTCTATAAGACTCAGCTCCTTGTCTCCCATAACGACGAAACGCAGCCACCGTTACGTCACCCACCAATAATTTGTCGCACACGTGTAACTTAGACTGTACTCGTTAAGTATAAAGTCTGCGGACTAATTATTGAAGCCTTTAGCGGAGTTAAACGAGCGTCTTAGCACAAGTTTACTAGCGATCGAATTCAGGAGCTTAACGTTTACAAAACACAGTCACAAACACTGTAAGAGCCACTGAGGGCTGGATGGTATTGTAGCTAACGTTAAAACGTGTTTTGGTATTGTTTTGAGCCTCATCTCTGTCGAGTAATTGAAATAACCGCTCTTAACATCGTACTTCCGGCTTCTATGACGTAGCTAGTCAACAGTAACATCCGGGACATCTGCGACGGAGCGGTTCAACCAGGCGCGTTCCAACTGTACAGTGCAGAAGTAGTAGTCCAGCATTCACAACTTTATTTAGCTAAAAGTACGCATAAGTATTAGCATCAAAATATACTCTATGTAGGCCGACTAGAAGTAAAAGTATTCTTTATGCAAAATCATATATGTGCCTATTAAATGATAGTATTATAGTGATGTGTTAATGCTTTATTAACATATCACTCCTTATTAACTTTATTAACTCCTTTATACTGCTGCATAGCTTAATCTATGATAATATATCTTGTTTTATTAGTTTAAAATATGTGTTATAATAATATATATCTATATATTAAGTAGTAGCTAATTTATAAAACAAATGTCGTTTTGTAAAAAGTACAATATTTTACTCTGAGAAGTAAAAGTTAAGTACCAAAACATAGTAAATGCTCCCACTTGTTACTTCTCTGTGTGTTCCCTGTATATAGCTCTGTATCTGGTACAGTGGACAACACGCTGTGAATAATTTGTATGTGTCAGCTTAGTTACTCGGTTTGATGTTTCTATACAGGTTTTATAGAGGTACCTGGAAGAAATCATCCACGTTATGATTTTCAAAGTTCATTCTTTATAAAACAATGTCCATTTAGTGGCTGCTTTTGATCATATCGTGAGATGATATAATTTTTTTCTGCTGCACATGTCCAGGACTAAACATTTAAGCTTTTTTTAAGGTTTTATAAACCATAACAATACAATAAGCATGTTATATCCGGTTGTTTTTTTTACGTGACTCAATTTATGGAAGAGAAAATACTAAAACATTGACTCTCCATTATGTAAAGCATACACAATTTAAGTTGTACAGCAATTATAATTATTGTGAATTTGCTATTCTCAGCCCAATGTTGTTAATCCCTCACACATTTTTTGTCTGCTCTTTTAATCCCTGTTTTATCCGATATTGCTCCTTTTTTTTAACTTATCTTAAAGCTGTGGGGAAAAAACAAGTTAAAAATAAGGATATATGCGTTTGCTTCCAGTTTTTCAAATCTTCATTCTTGATTCTTTTAAAGCACCAGGCGCTTCCTCAGAATGTGTAACCCTTTCCTGGGAGCAATCACACACAATGTAGCAAATACTGAGAGAAAAACAAAGACACAAACTGTTGCATGAAAAACACAATATTTCATGCCTGCTAAAACAAAGATGTTTGAGTATATTGGAAATTATGCCTTTGTCTCAAAGCAACCATACAGTTTATCACGACCAGGTGTGGCGGACAGAGGTGCAGAGTAATCACCACAAGAAGCAGAGTCGGGAAAAATCTAAACAATCTAAACAATCAGGGGACACACATGGGAGTGGCTGAGGACAGTTGAAGGGAATGAAATAATCAGGAGACGCACAAACAATCAACAGGGTGTTACACAGTAATCGTCTTCAAATTAAATTACTTTGCTCTTCCTCTTGCCATTTGTGTGATCAACTGAATATAATCTGCCTGCTGATGCAAATAATGATATATAAATCTAGGATGCCTCACACACACACACACACACACACACACACACACACACACACACACGCGCGCACGCATACACATGCACACACACGCATACTATAAACTTTAAAAGAAAAGTATGATTGATAAAACCAATACTAATAAGCCTCTCCAAACCAGAATTAAATAAAAATGCCAATAGAGAATCAATATATATGGCTCTTCGCTAAGATATAATTCATAAAACCTGAACATTAGTTGTGCATTTTTACTTGAGCATGGCTAATCACAGATGTGTTATAAAGATCCTGACCCCTCTTAAACTCATAATTCCTCCAGCAGCAAAAGCCTGGTGATTGATTCAGTTCATCACGCACTGAACATTGTCCATATTAGATGAGCTGCATGACTGATCATTGTACTCACTGGCTGCTAGCCAGCAATGATAGAGCCAATTATACCTGAAAAGCAGCCAATGGCCCTCCTTAACCTGTGAAAATGATGATCTGGTGCTAATGAAGTGAGTGAATTAGAAATACCATCTGCTGCAGCCCCACCACTATGTATCCCTCATTTCATTTTCAAGGGCATCATACTTTTAAAAAAAAAAAAAAAATAGAGGAATAATTTCAAAGCCAATTATGTAGGAATGCTAACTTGAGTTGAGGGAACATTTACCATCAACTTGTGCCATTATTTTCACTTTGCTACTCCCATTTGTTTTGAAAATGGTTTGACGGTGGAGAGGAAAGTTACCTTAAGGTAAGCTAGTGGCATTGTGATGTTTTACTTTGGCATTGCTTATGACAATGCTCACATACTGATGTTAAGAAGGTCAATGTATAACACCTTTATCATTTTAGGCTGGTCTGTTAACATTTGCTAGAACGACACACAAAGCACAGCTGAGGCTGACTGTTTTTTAATCATAAACTAAAGTATTGAACACATTTAATGTAATAGAATTCCTCCTGAGAGACACATAGATCTCTGTCGGTGGAGAAAATATATCCTTTACGAGTTTTTAAACACCGTATTCAAAAAACACTCCATGAGAACTCCTGTATTGACAATGTTACGTCAGTAAAATCAAGAAAATATTTATACAAAGTAAAAGTACTGTACTCCATGAAGAAATGTGCCCTGTAACTGTCATACTGTAGTTTATATCATGAGATTGGTATTACTCATTTATTAACGAGTATGCAGCAGTTCAATGTTGGTTGGCATTATGTTTTTGGATCATTCTTGTGAATGCTATATATAAAAAATAACGTGGCACAATGATTATATTTCAGAGGTCAAAGGTCAATGTGACCTTACTTTCATATAATGATGACAATTTTACATAAATGTTTAAAAGGATAAAGTGATGAAGTGTTTAGATTTTGGCCAACTGCAACAGATTAAAAAAAAGCGGTGAAAATGATACAACAATGAAATAGTTTACAATTATTTGCATATTGTTTGGAGGCTAAATAATTATCAATAACTAGTATAAAGTGGGCTACAACATGTCCATCTGAATAGTAACGTAAAATACAACATAAAGTATGTATGTTTAAAATGGCAGGAAAAAAGTACAAGTCCAACTACTCAAAGTTGTCCTGTAATCTTCAGGGGAGCAATAATGACTGAAGAAATATCCCATGACAATTCATCCAGTAGATAATTTGACATAGGCATTTTCATCCCTACTGCCATGTTTTAAGTTTAGTCGGGTAGACATTTTCCAATTTCGGCTTCTTGTGTCATATAAGGTTTTTAAACCTTTTGTTGAAGTTGTTTTTTTTATGCAGAATGTAAACATATATTTTTACTGAGCAGAAAACCCAAACAGAAACTAAATGTGCATTTCCCCTTCCAGATTGTTTGTACAAAATAAAAGCCACAACACCCTGTCAGAGTTTTTTTATGTTTTGGGAGGAACAGGTTTATTTTAAAAACTGCTATAATCCATAGCTGTACAACAGACGCAATGAATACAAATGATCTATAATAATATTTTTCTTTAACATGCTTATAGTAAAAAATTGTAAGTTTTTTTGTCAACCATAAACAGAAAGTAAACAGAATTCAAAATACATCTCATCATGGATAACGAATGACAAACATGATATGCATATGACACTGTGTGGAGACATTATGAATAAATTACAATTCAGTTAAATGTACAAATAAAGCAAAATCACATTATCAAGTGTTCTCTCTTCCAGCGCTGCGGCTCGTCTTAGTTTTCAATGCACAGAAACAGAACAAACATGACAACAAAAGAGTGCGTTTAGTGGTTCATCTGATTGATAACGCAACTGTATTTTTAATGCACAATACAGACCATAATATATTAAGAACACAATATATTGTCTTCACTTTCCAGAAAGGCAATCAGCTTGAAGGGGAATCATAGATTGATCTTTTCAGGTGATTTAGCTGTCGTCCGGAGAATATTCATAACCAGCATTTAGATGAAGTACACATCAGGAGTGCCATGTTTTAATGAGGCAAACGAGCAAAAAAAAAGTTTGAAAAACTCTTCCTCTGCTTTCAGTCATTCCCGTCATCGCTTTCCATACATTTCAAATACACCTTCTTGATCAAGAAGGTTTTGCTGGCATCTTTTCTCCCCTCTTGTACTGTAGGCTCCCCTTTTCCCCAACTTGAGAAAAAAAAGAGAATACAAGACAGACAGTAGTGATAATTATTATTATTACTAATAATCATAATACTATGATCTACTTACACAGTGAACCCGTGTAGAAAAGATGGCTACATCATAAGCTGCATCATCTGCGAGATGAAAAACAGAGGCGAAATAGGGTCTGCGATGAACATTAAAATAAACAAATGCTTTTGATGTTACCTGCAACCACTGAGATATCCACCTGAGAACAAGCAGTTAATTATGTTATCGTTTTAACGATCCATCATGTTCAGAGCGGCTGAAAAGGATTTACGTTATCTGGCACTTGAGGACAGCAGGGAGGAAATGTCAGCCAAGAGGCAAATTAAATCTCAAAGCTATTTGTTCATACAAAGAAAATCAGGGGATTTAAATGTCGCCTGACGGAAAGTGTGGCTGAGACAGAGTCGTATGTCTGCGGCTGTTCAGTCATCAGTGATAACTGCAGAGAAGCTGTCTTTGCCTCATTCGCACCCAGACGGAGAGAATGACATGCCATTTAGAAGATAGAATGAGGAGCGTTTCTTACTCTGCTTAAAAAAAAAAAAAAAAAAAGGAAAATAAGCTGAAGATCTTCAGCATCAACGCTGTTGCTGACTACAAGTGGCTTGGAACTGAAAACGGCTAAACACTGCTAAAAGTCTGTTCACAAAATGAAATTCCATATTAATAAATAATTATTCCCTTTTAAGAAGAGATTAAACACTGACCTTACTCAGTTGTCAATGTCCGATATGTGGTTTTCTATCTGCGATTAAAAGAAAGAAAAAAAAACAATATAAATATCAGAGAGATGAACATTCTTTTAACTTGCCCTTCTTCAATTCCCAATCATTTAAAATGAAACAATTCATTTGTGTTTGTTGTTTGATAAGTCGTGTAAAAAACATTTTGATGAGCTACCAACGGCAAAATATCAGAATAAAAGAATTTAGATTTGCTATTAAAGTTACAAAAAACTAAAGAGTTATAGTTTATTCTACTGCAATACATTGATTGGTTTTCATATTTTTTCACAATAAATAAGGACACAAAAATATATAGATACACAAAGAGGGAACGTTAAGTAAAAGTAAGTTATTATTCTCTCAAACATTCAACTGAGTAACTTGGTTTTCAGGTAGTGCATAATACGTTGTATCTTTGGAACGCTTTCATGAGCATACGTCAGTGTTCCTATGGCTAGGCAGCTTGAGAGGCTATTCAGCCATTGATTAACAGCTCAGGTATTCAGGTGCGGGAAAACATATTCTTTTTCACTCCTATTGAGACTGTAAACGTCTACTTGACCTGCTGACCATGTCGCTGTTGCCTTCGTCTTCAAAGTCCTCTTCACCGCCGTCCGTCATCTCTCCTGCTTCCACCTCGGCCGTCCTCTCCGCCTCCTCTCTACCCGAGTGGTTTGCTGCGTCACCATGGAGACGCTCACACATCTCCTCTTGTTTCCGCTGCATGTCTGCGAAATGAGAGACTTGCAGTTTACATCAGAGAGCAAAACCCACTCTATAAAGCTTTAGTAGTTGTTAGTTTCGTTATGTGTGTGTGTGTGTGTCTTTCATTTCCACATCTACATATGCATGCTCCTCCAGCGGACTCGTCCTCCACCTCTGTCGACTCTCACCGCCGTCGGAGCGATGCTGCCTCTCAATCCTCTCCAGCCTTCCAAGCAGTGAGTCGATCTTGGTCTTGATCTGTGACAGCTCCTTCTTGATTGTTAGGAGCTGGTCTGTCTTCACTGTAATAAAGTTTAAAAAAAAAGCATAATTAATGTGACGTTCGACGAGGAGATAGAAACGGCTTCAACAGCGACTGCACTGTTTGAACACGTTTCAGCAGCCAACTTCGTTGCCAGAAATGTAGCAGAGGCACAATCGTGAAAGGGCGTTCGACTAGATGCCAAAGTCAATTATGTATTCTACGGCGTTATTATGAAGAGAATACTGATTAATGGAGATTACAAGCAGTGCAGAGGCAACTGTTGAACAATTAAAAGAAAATGAAGGTTTCATACAATCTGGATCCTATTTTTCATTCCTTTCAGTAATAACAATATACTTTAACATTTTTTAAATATGCTCATTTGCTTTCTGGCTGAGATTCTGTAGCTGCTGGTGGGGCCGTTTAGTTACCAACAGACAGAGCCAGGTTGGCCCCCCGTTCCAAGTCTTTGTGCTAACCTAAGCTAACTGACTGCAGCTTTACAGACACACACGAGCAGTGTTGCCAACTGTTTAACAATCTGTCCCTTCTTTAGCTGCTAAATGCTGCACTATGATCAGGTGCTAATTGCTAACTGAGTATGTCTGTCATTTGATGGAGAGCAGGTAGTGTATTGTTTAGGGGGTTTTCATGAAAACAGCCACGCAGCTAAACAATGATCTAAGAGGATTCAGAAATGGTTCATGGAATGGTGAAGAACGACAGGGTCAGAGGATATCTCTGTCTTTATCACTATAAGCGACACCTTTTACATTACACTAGGACAAAACAACCCTCTGCTAAAGTGTTTTTAAGTTATCAAATGTTAAAAATCCCTTTGGTGAGTACATACTTATCCACAACATGGAAAGGACAAAACAGAATGACCTAAGTTGTAATGAATGTATGTTTCCGTTTAAACAGAGCAACAAAAAAAAAAGTGACAAAGACAACATACGTTTAGGGACTGCGATAGAAGAGCCGACATTGAGCGCTCGGGAGGAGGAAGAAGAGGAGGAGGAAGAAGAACAGGCCCTGACTGGAAAGGAGGATTTGGGTCTGCGTGTGGACGGGACGACTAGCCGCGAACGTTTGATGGGGATCACAGCACGGGTCGGAGGCACGACACGACCGTGGTACTCAAAGAGTCTGAAGACACATGAGAAATAACAGAAATGTTACAAAATAAATTACAGTGCAGATGAACTAATCTTTTTAAACAGCAAATGTGCTGGTGTATTTTTCTTTTCAGAAGCCACTCCCATGTTGTCTTGATGTTGTTACTCCAGCAAAAAGAAACACTTAGAAAGCCCCTTAAAGATGTTTGAATGATAGAGGTGCATATTATACGCCGTGGACATTAAATCAAATCTTGTTCCCACTTGCCTATGACACATTAAATTGCCAAAATAGCAATAATGACTCAAAGCTGAAGGATTCAACTCTCATCGGGGGTATTGCAAAGTAGAGGAAGTAAACAAGCCAATGAACATGTCAGAAGGAAGATACATCCTCTGCCTTGCCAGCGCAAATGACCAGCCTGGGGACTATCTGACATTCAGTACTCGCCTATGCGGATAACAGCATCATTAGCAATTCCAACAGAAAGGAATGAAAACCTCCCCAATATTACGATTATTATGCCTATGATAATGTAGTTACTTTGCCTTAGATTGAAAATGGGACCATTCTATTTAAAGCTCATCTTTATCTAAGTAGCCATTTCTGAAACGAGGATAAAAGAGGCTGAACAGTGAAGGACAAAATACCAGGAGAAGTGGGATTAGAATAACAATGTGGGGAAGAAAGTGACCGGTTCAGCCAAACTGTGCTAATATTTACCATCAGATACGCCTTTTTACATACCTGCTGTAGAAGTCATCTCTGTAGTAATCATAGTCAAACTCGTAGCCACTGTGAAGATAAAACAGAGTTTTTAAGGTACCTGTTAGGATTAAATGTATAAAAGTCCAGATGTATATCAAATTTGGCAATTAGCGTCACCTACTGACAATAATACCAAACATTACTTAGACACCTGGCTAATGTTGGCCCTCCCGAATATCATTAAATATCATCAGTTTGATGGTTTGGTTAGTTATTGATAACAAACATATCTAGGAAACTAATAGCTGGGGACCACTGTGAGTTCAGTGGCGTTATTCTTTCCTCTTTTCATAAATTTCATATATACAACCGTCTTCATGTTACAATAAATTAACTGTCTGCCATGGTGTTATTTTTACACTTCAGTTTCTGCCCAGATTTAGTAAACAACATACAAGCTTTAAAGTTGCTGGTAAGCAATTGTTTTTGCCGCCAGACAGAGCCAGGCTAGTTTCCAGCCTTTGTGCTAAGCTAAGCTAACTAGCTGCTGAGTGTAGTTTCACATTCATCCATACTCTCTTCTAACTCTGCCAGAAAACAATTCAGACTATTTCTGAAATTGTACAAATATGCATAAAGCAGCCAACAGCTGATTAAGTTAGCTTAGCATAAAAACTGGGGGAAACAGCCAGACTGGCTCTGTGATTTCAGCAAGTCATTCCTCTGGCACAAAACTTCACATAATGCCAGAACAACATAATGTTTACACAGTTTACGTGCGGATTAAATAAACAATCTTACTATGAAACATGTTAATGAAATAACTTTAGCAGTGCAGGTAGGAGCACACAGCTAGCATGGCCTTTTAGCATACAGACATGAGGCAAGAAGACGAATAAGCTATTTTAACAAAATTCCTGAAAAAGCCCTAATGATCATTTGTACTTCTTTTAGCTTCTCAAAATGTCAGCCATGTCACTTCCACTTTTTTTTCTTTTCCTCCAACAAGACACTAACTGTCAAGAAAAAGCGAATGTGTAACAACAGACACTGATAGCAGTTAGGAAATTGGCTGTTCCTGCTGAAGTACCCGATCAGACAGCAGAATATAACTACGGAGGGAAAAGTAGGTCAGCAAAGCATTAGCCGAACAGCCAAATAAGACACGTTTCACACAGACCTGTAGAGGGACGACAGAGGCCTCTTGGAGCCCATCTTAGGCCTGTATGGTTTCGGCTCTCCTGCCATGTTGATATCTGCAAACAAAATGAGAATTGATGTCATGACGTGACAGAGTAGCACCTTATAATATACAGAAAGCCTTCTAAAAATAGCTTAGTAAAAATAGAAATTGAGCGAGAGTGAAATCCCGTGTAAAATAAGGGTGTAGAATGAATGTTTTTAACATCTATAAACCTGCATTGTTTTTCTTATTGTGAAACTATTACACAATATTTTCACGTTTCGTAATAAATTTAACATGTAACAATTTTATGAGCTTCCAAGCTGTTTAATTGTCACACATTACGTTAACAATATTAATGAAAATACTGTGGAAATTTGCCTAATACATCATTGCTTGTGAAGCGCTTGCAGGGTATGAATTCATGACAACATGTTCATTATTGCATATCTCCAAAATGTGATAAGGGCTTGAGCATGAAAGTACAGCGATCCTATTGTTTGGAGATTATTATTCTACCGTGCATTCACATTTTTGAGTGGTTTGGGAACAAAATAGGCACAAGATTCAAAACTGCAGAATGTTCTGAAGTGATGAGCCTTTTTCACCATTTTCTGACATGCTACAGAAAAACAGATACAATTCTTATATCAATTAATAAATGCGTGCAAGATCTATCTCAAATGAAAATATGTGTTAGCCGTACCATTTTGTGTCTTACTTTTGTACCCCATACCATGTAATCACACAGTTAATCAAAACTGCATCTTTTTAGACACTAATAACAGTCTTGTTTAGAGCTCGACCACCACACATTTTTCAACTATAGGAACGCAAGTGGAACATATCATTATCCATTTTAAAGTGAAAACATCAGTATCCAAACTTTGAGAGACGAGGGACACTACGAATTAGAGGCGGAGAGAAAAGAGATTAGAGAAAGAGCGTCGCTGACAATCCCTCGAGGGCCGATTCCCTCTAAATCACTTGTCGGACACGGACACAACAGACAGACTTAATTCTCACTGTCTTCTATATTTTACCTATCTGGTAAACTTTTTTTCCCAGCATCTTAGAGAAATTTCATTTGGGCCTTCCTCAACTCAAGGCTGGATCTTTGCATTGAAGCCCTGCGGACTCAGATGTTGCAAGACTGTGCCTTATAAACAATGCATCATCTCTATACAACTTTTATTTTACCCTTACTATGACATTGTCATAGCAACCACTGTAGTCAAAGGACATAATCCATCCGTTTCCTGTTTAATGCTAAGTTTACCATCTCCAGCTTAATATTTAGTGTACAGATTAGTTTATTAGTAATTAACCAATGCAAATCTATAGACTTTTATTCAAAGAATTTGTTAGTTGGAGCTCTGAAGCTAACAGAGAGGGTCATGCTTGTTGGGCTCCGTGTGATGAGATTAACCAGCTGAATAAAAGGTAGAAAGCATTGATACACTTAGTGATTTAACTACAGCCCACTGCAGCTTTCACAGACAAAAAGACGAGCAGAGAGGCTGGAAACTTTTTAAGGGTTTATAGTGCCTTGAGACAACCGAGACATCGATTGAGTAAGAAAGTGACAGTGATGGTAAAAAAGAAAATAAAAATCATTTAGGGAAAAAAAAAAGAAAAACAATGAAATTCCCTTTAAATGCATTAGCTACTGTGACTCTTCACCAGATGGCGAGTTATGATTGACAGACCTTTCTAGCTTCCAAGTAGCCTGCTATTGCTGCGTTTAGTCTGTCGGCTTCTCAGCGTCGCTTCTGCCCAACTCAGCTCAGTCAGCCTTGAGTGCTACTCAAGGTCATACACAAAAACACAAACAAATATCAAACACCCACTTCCCGTGCACACAAACAGAGGCACACACCGACAAAGCAGGGCAGACCCTAGTCTGACGGGATGAGTTACCCTCGACAGCTTCGAAGAAGTTGCACAGATAAGCTCTGCATCAACTGCTTCGGGGATCATGCAGCAGAAACTTTTATGACAGGAGCTGAAGTCGAGCCAATTTAAAGAATACGAGATATATAGTGGATCTCTGTTTTCGTCTGTCACACCATTTCTCTCTGACAACACACACAAACACACACACACACACACACACACACACACACACACCTTTCCTTCCTCTGTCTTTATTCCCTCCTTTACCTCCTCGCTCTCCCTAATGGACTAATGAATCTGGGATGTATCAGCCGCTCTCTGGTGCACAGGGACGTCTGTATCATTATCATTAGGCTCCAAGAAGACGTGAGGAATGGTTCACATCGTTAAGTGTGCTCTTCTATCTCTGGTCCCCTGCTGGGGTCGTTAAAGAGAGAGTGAAGCACTAAAAAGCACTCTCTAAGCGAACACCGCAAACCCTCCACACACACGACAGACACACACTGAGCCTCTGATTGATTACAGTCATTATATTAATCATATACAAAAATGAAACAAATGTGCGTGAGCCTGTGTGCGACTGACGGACTTCATTGTATGTGTGTATCTATTACAATGTTGAGCCTGGAGATGGAGGAGATGGAGGCCGTGTTGCTAAGCAATTGCCAGTGAGGACTCAATTTATACTGTAAACTGTATGCAGCATCACATTAAGGGGGAAATTAAAAGTTGCCTGCTGCTGAAGCCATCATGAGTGAGTTGGACGCCGCACATAAGAGACACATTTTTAAAAAAGTACTCAAAAAGGAACAGACTGTCTATAAGAGGTTTGCGTATAGTCAAGCGGATGCCACTCTTTGGTTTGTAGATTACCGTTTCGAAGCCTGGAGTTCATCATTTTGGCCGTCACCATCTTTTTTTTTTGTGCAACCTCAAGTGACACGAGAGAGTGGAGCTAAGTACAACCCAACACTGAATTATGGATCTTCAGAGCGTGTTTATGTGTGTTTAAGTATAGAATAACCTAATATTAAAATAATTATCAGTGAAAAGTATGATATTGTATCAAGCAAATTCAAATGAACAGATTTAAAGTTATAATTGTTAAGATTTCAGTCCTCGTGACACTCGTGTTTACTGGTGATGGCGAGTGCATTTTAATACAGGACCAATGCCGAGTGTCCTCTTCTAAAACGTGTATGGCTCACTGGGGGATGGAAACAAGGTTGTCAATCGCTCGTATCAAGTCTTCTTCAATACATTTAAGAGTATGATTCAGGGCTGGCTTACTGTGATTGACAGATTTTCACAGTAAGAGGTTTAGTTTGCAAGTCACACACTCAAAGGTCAGAGAGGTCAAAGGGGTGTTTTCATACCGCCTCCTCTGATATTGGACAAGAGGAAAGCCTTAAATTGTGGGATTTACCAGATCTCCTTTTAATTGAGCGTCTTCTTTAGTAAAGAGGTGGTTGAATTCAGTAACAGTTTTTTTCCATCCACTCTGAATCCTTTTAAATTACAATCATCACCACCTCGGGGCACCTCTGCCTCCGTTTGGGTTCATTCATATTAATGGCGTTGTGCTAAATTACCTTTGAGTATCTTTTTTTTTGTTATAAATAGACCCTTCGGCTCAGCTTGCCCTTGAGCTCTTTGTCTCTGGAGACGTGGACGAGTCATTATGACCGGACCAGCGCAGACAAAACTTTGAGTTACTCCAAAGGGATGAGCTTAGTTTGAGTAAAAGGAAAACGCAGCTAAATAACTGCTTAGCCCTTGTGCAGCTTCTATTTAGCCTTGGCAAGCAGAACTATAGTGTATTAGCAATTTTCCTGCTGACTGGGATGATTCACATGGGGAATACATTTGAAGAGACTGTGCAAAGCAACTTTTAACTTTGGGAATAGGGATAGTTTGGAAGACAGTGGTTGTCCATGTTAAACTATAGCCTGCTAAGGTAATCGATGAGGTAATACTGCCTGAGAAAAGTAATGAGAGAGAATACATTACGGCCCTGCACTAATACTAAAACACAATCTTTGGCGGGCAGAGCATCACTCCTGGCACAGAACAATCTCTGTCTGTGCTGTTACACAAGAGCAGGTGAGCAGTATTTGATTAAGAGATCGTCCAGGCACCTGTGTGAATACAAATGAGCGACTAAGAGAAATCCTGCATGACAGCAGCCGCAGATTCAATCTACGCTGCGTTTTCGCTTCCCGTAAATCTGACAAAGACTTGAACAATCTCTTAGCTCGGCTCAAGGGCACAGGCAGTTTAGGCTTTTCATTACACCTGAGAGAGTGTTTCCTCAAGCAGGGCCGGGTGAGTGACAAGGTAAGGGAAGCGCACACTGTGTGTATGCCCAGACATACACGCATCAATGTGGGTGTGGATATACTGTATAATGACCTTCTGTTCACATTGTCTTGAAATATTGTTCTTTCTGGTCATAATGCCATTTGCAGTAACCATAAATGTAATTCTGGATAGAAACGACTAGGACTTGGCTCAAACAGAGAATCTGATTTCAGATAAATGTCCAAATTCATTCCTTGCACTATTTAGTTCTTGCCTATTTTGGATAATCTGTCATGAATTAGGGGTACATTGAGATAATTTTTCCAAACTGAAACAGATTAGCCACGACATGACGTAGTAACGTATAAGCGCCAAAAGACAAATAGAGAACGCTACAAATATTTCACAATAAAAAGCCTTCTTATGACAGATACACAGAAGTGGTGAGTTTTCATTAACATCATAATGCAGTAAGAAATAAGTAACAGAGCAAAGAATCAGAAACTAAAATACGACCCAATGGAGCGGCAAAGTCCTGCCCCTCCTGGTGTCCCCCAATGGGACCTTATTTCAGATTAAAAAAATAAGTACAGTAGTCAACGGCAAAAGACAAATGTAGTTTTATTCTGTTTTGGATTAGCTCATGAATGACACAGTTGCCATTGTTTTGTCAGTTCATAAGATAATTTTGCAAGGCAAGAAAGTTGCAGTTTGTCATAGATTCGATTAATTTAGTGAAGCGTGAACCCGATCCGTCTCGCTAAAAGCACAACACACACACAGCCGTTGCCTCGACTTGCTAGCTAGCTAGGTAGCCATTATCCATTTCGATGCACAAATGTAACGTTATCTTACCTGATGTCGTTTATCCAGCGACTGGTTTAATCAGCTGGGAGGCAAACGAACGAGCGAGAACAAGCTTTTTTGGTGCGAAGACACAACCCGGTACGAAACACAGACAACGAAGCTGAAACATATCTTTTAAATTGACAACCATCATAAGTGCAATTCGTGGCGCAATTCACTCGCTCTAGACTGCCGTACATACTTTTCCCGAAATAAGATCCCGTGGTGGTCCATCGGAGTGCAACTTCACCTCTCTATACATTTATTAATAAAAGCCTGCTTCAAATAAAGGCCTGCGGTCCACCATTTGAGGAATTATGACATCTTTAAATTTCCAATACAATTCCATTGTTCTTACTTGTAAGAATGTTATGACAGAAATCTAAAATAAACTTAAATTTAGGCTGGTAAAAATGTACTTGGAGATCGTAAATTAAAGTTATTACTAATCTCGTTTGGACTGCAGACATCTTTGAGCTACAAGCGCTGATTGAGAGTGTTTCACCTCAGGACTGATTCCACCAATCAAGATGAAGACCTTGAAGCTTTTTTGTTATAGTTGGAAGGCAACACGTGAATTAATTGCCGTCCTTCCTTAATGAATTCTTTGTACTTGCTCTTTCGCCCTTTTAAGGAAAATGGTTTCTTGGCAGCCCATACATTTTGGCAGCCAGTCCCTGAGCTCCTGAGGAATATACAATCTAATACAATTATTTTCATTAGACCTGTTGAGCTACGGTCCATTAAGGAGAGCCTTGCTACGTTTTTCGGGTCTACTGTTGCTCAAAATATCGCATTGGGAATACAAGCATTTGTGTGAATGTTCTTTGGGGCTGCAGTAGGAAAGGTCACATGTTTTCACGCCTGCGGTACATCTCAACTTTGGCATGTGTTGATTTTTCCAATAAATCATAATGAGTATATAGCCGTAGCCTGAGGGAAAGATAATTTAGTCTTTCATCTCTCCTGAGCTGTTTATACACTTTTCCTCTTTTTTCCTTTTTGTCATTTCTTTCTTATGATGTAACTATGCTTCTCTTAAGTGCAATGCTTTGAATCCTTTCAAGCCCAGGAGCTGGGCCATCATTTCCACCTCGCCACACACTGGTGAGTCTGTGTAAGCAGCTGGAAACAAACCGGCAGCTGCCACCTGCTTGAAACTGCTCGTAAATCTGCTCTGAAACTTGGCCTCCTCGTTCAGTTTGACCGTGGAAACACTGAGCAGCATACGTAGTTCGACATCAGCGCAATTAAACGATTAGGTGATTCATCATTCAGTTGACCAACATAAAATGAATTACAAAAGGTTTAAGGGGTTAGAAAAAGAAGATAAAACTTGTTCCGGCTACTCAAAATTATGTTAATCAGATGCTCCTCAATTCTTGGCTTTTTATTTCCTCTTGTTGTTTTAAATTTTAGGCCTTTCAAAGATTAATCCAATGAAACAAGTGCCAAACTAATTATTAATTGGTTGAGTTGGTCACACAATACATTGCTTCACTTTAAGGATCACAAGCCATTAAGAAGCTTAGGGGTTCAGGTTCTCCAGTGTTCAGATAAGTTCAGTAGTTTGTCTTATGTGGCGGTTAATTAGACTTAAGAAAGTTGGTCAGACAAAACAAGCACCGCAGGAAATCTCAAGGGATTCTTTCCCTGTTTTCTCACATTTTATTTATCAAATGATTGATTTATTAACTGTGGAAAATAATTGGCCTTTGTTCCAGGGAGCCATTTTGTCATGTCACAGTCTGAAAAGCACAGGAGTAAATAATAGAAATTAATGATGGCTGGATTCCATTTCGCTGCATTAGTTTCAGGGTCCTGATCGAGTGTCGCAGGAATAAGCTCTAAAACCTGGAAATGAGTCGCTATTCTTGCACTTCCGGTCCCCTCGACTTTCAGGCGATCAATTAAGATACATAAAATGAGATTTGTGGTCGGCTCAAGCTGAAGATATGGAGTCTTTACATCTTAAGACAGACTTATAGTCTTTCATAGTTTCCAAATTTCTGCTGTTTATATGTTTCTTTTAAACTATTTTGGCGACCATTAAACCTAAAAACCGACTGGTTCGTCCTTACAGCCGCGTTGTGTGTACTTACGCTCATGTGACCGTGGTGTAGTTCATCTATAGATTCACGTTATCTTTTTTTTCTGTGGATTGCTTTAATACTTTAAAAAAAGAAATTTAAAAATGTGAATGCGGTGTTCATTCACGACGATTATCTTGCTGATCAAACAGTTTGAGTATCATAAACATTTGTTTGCCACAGAGTTTATTTAAATACAAAAATCCCATTTGAACCAGCTGGGTGTTTCTAACTTCCGGGGTCAGCCTAAGTCGTCTTTGCAGAACTCTATGTGCATGCTCACCCTCACCGTCGAGGCTTTTAGTTTATTCGTTTCTGTCAAAATATCTAGTGTGAATAAGGCTTCTTGATAATAAAAAAGAATTGTTGCAGCCCTGACTTTATACATCTAAATGAATATGAATAAAACCTTACATGCGAAACTCACAGGTTGTATATATAATGTATTCCGGTCATGAATCAGTAAATCTGGCTGTTATTATAAGAGATATAAATTATTCATTTAACTGCAGATCTGCCAACAGTGCAGAAATATAACTTCATTGGCCTCTTAGATACACACGTGCACAGCTCACCTGGAGCTGCCATGTGCAACCAACCGCTGCAGCTCCAGTACTTTGCTCAAAGGCACTTCTGCACTGAACATCACAACACCAACACTTTAATATTTTAATCTGCACCAACAAAATGGATTCAAATGAATGTTATATGCCTTATGCAGCAATCTCCTGCCTGTAATAAAATTACTCTGAATTTTTATTTAATTTCACACAATTCCTGCTAAAGAAAAGCACAAAAACTGGATGAAGAGTATTTATGTTGTCTGAATTAGATTAGTAAAAGATTAGCTCATTTGCCATGGCATTGTTTATCCAGTGTGATTCGCAGCAGTCGTTATGCTTTAATTCATTATTTAAGCTACAATGCAATTTTAACATAAAATATGGATTACTTCACTAGAATTTTGAAATGTACACAAAAATGCTGATGCACACAGAGCGACGGAGAGGTGGAGATGCAGATTTCAAGCATGAAAACACTGCAAAGAAGCTTGCACTCAGTTAATGTATTTTAACAATTTATAATTAGCAGCAAGGGATGAATACTCTCTGGCAGTGGGGGAAGAAGTACTCTGATCTCTTGAAGTACAAGTAAACGCAATACCACAGTGAAAAAATGTATTCTTTAACAAGTGAAAGTGCTGCATTTGAATTTTTACATACACGAGAAAGCTACAAGAAGCCAGTTGTATTAAAGTATCAAAAGTAAAATACTTATAAAAGGCACAATAGCTCCACTCAACGTTTTACTTTTATCATTTGAATAATGTTCTTGACTCCTAGCCATCTGAGCAGCATCAACATATTATCAAATGACAACTAAATTCCATTATATGGTTATATTTTTTTAGAAAAAAAAAGCTATTTAATTAATTGATCATATGTATTGAATATTGATCTGTACCTAACGTTACATCCATCATTTATACTATATGTAAACATTACAATATTCCCCTGTAAGATATAATGGAAATACTCACGTACAGCACAAGTAGCATATCAAATGTGTACAATATTTCACCAATGCTCTGAGCAAACTAACAGCATTAACTTCAGCGACATGTAATTAAAACTCCTCGTCACGAGGGATTGACGTCTCATACTCACATCTCAGGTTGCGACGCCTGCCTTTGTACATGGTCATGTCGAAACGGGGGTAAAACACTTGTGACGTCTCTGCTGCGGTCGAGTAGACTTCTGCTTGCTTTTCTCTCCCTAAAAAAAGCCAGACTGCGCGTGCACCTCCTGCTCCAGACTCACAGCGGAGCCGCTTCGGACCAAACCATTTGGAGAACTATTCCAGGGGGAGCTCTCGCCCCAAAATACTCATCTCTCTCCTCCAAAGACAGGAGTTGAATTTGTAATCGTGTTGGGTTTTTTTTGTTTCTGTGAAGTACTGATTGAGAAGTGAGGAAATAGTTTAATATGATACTTTGTGGGTGACATTGTCAGACTGTTTGACTCCCAAAAAGTCATTCTCTCCCCGTAAATGCGAAATGTATGTGACAGCCTTGGTGATGTTGTTTTAATTAACTAGATTAATTTGTTCAGTGACCTATCAATTTTGTTGAAAATACAGAAACGGACTGGCCATAAAGTACTCAAGCATATAGGGTCCAACATGCTGGAATTAGGGCCTGAAAAATACTCATCACGTGTAGATGGCTGCAACTAACAATTACTTTAATTATCAATTAATCTACCTTCTCAATTCATTGTTTGGTCTCTTAAATTGTATCATCACAAGTTACTATCATTGAAACGTCTTGAAATGTAAAATGTATTGTTTTACATGAGCATGTAGCACAAATGTTCATGATTCATTACAATATAGTTTCAATATCTTTCAGTGCTCCATAAACTCCAGAGGGAAATATCTAGCTCTTTAGCGGCTAAATGTTCCACTCACCAGCTCGTTATTAACTTGGTGCAGGGGAAAGACACAATGAGGGCAGTGAGAGTCGAGTTATAATTGCATTATTACAATTACAATGACTCATTTGGACCCATTGTTAATAGGAAATATTGACTTGTGCACAAAGATGTAAATATTGAATGAGTTTTGATGGATTCACTGGTCACATACTTATATGTATGCTTATATGTGTACACACATGCATATTATAAACTTAATTTATCCACGATTTACAACTATGCATATGTCAATGCATACCTGGATATGTATAATACATACATGCACAGTCACTATATACTGTTTTTATCCTGAATCTGTTTTATTTCTTTGTTTATTCAGATATAGGACATGGTCTGAAAATTAGAGCATACAAAACATATTTCGCATTTATTCATTTTAAATGGAAAAAATATATTTAAAGGCAAGTGCTTGTCGATAACAAATAATTGTGCTCAGAAGCACAAAAGAAATATAGAAAGTGTAAAAAATAATTGGAATTTGCTTGATAGACTCACATCATTTAACACACATTTAACAACAACAAAAACACCAAGAGATGAATCCTGTTTGATATTCAAGGTCCATCCTTTAAAATACATCTGACCTTAACTATTCACATTTTTTTCATTGAAACGAAAAATCTACTTGCAATTGTAACGGCCACCCATCTCTCTCTCTCTCTCTCTCTCTCTCTCTCTCTCTCTCTCTTTCTCTCTCTCTCTCTCTCTCTCTCTCTCTCTCTCTCTCTCTCTCTTTTCAATGTAATTTTAAGTGGATTGTCAGTGGACTTAAGAGACAGACTGGAGAAGCAGAGCACCTGGGGCTCTGCCTATGATTCCCCAGCTGTTGCAGCGCTCGGGCTCTGCTGCAGATGAAGCCTTGTAATTCTAATATCTAATTACACTGACAAGGGGTTTGCAGCTGCCTCACGCACAGCCTGATGTCTTAATGGTCCCCCCGCTTCTTTGTTCTTGCTAAGAAAAGACCAGAAACTAAAAGCTAATGAAAGATGGAGGCCGAGTGTGACGAATTCATGGCTTCAAGGACAGTCGCTTGAATCAAATGTCCAATGTCCTCGCTTTGACTTCTTTGAAGAAATATTAAAAATGCATCTCTATTTTTGTGATGTGGGGACTAGAACACACTCTGTGTACTTGGTCTTTTGGGATTATTTATTCAAGGAGGTTATTCCGAGATAATGTTGAAACACATGTAATCACCAATAGTGCAGCGGCAACCTAATCATCTTTACACAAAACAGTCCATGTGCCAACCGTTTCCAATCTGCTTTATATTACCATGGAAACAGCAAAGACAACTACTCAAAAGCAACGCTTCACAACACAAAATGACTCATGAATGTAAAAATGTGGTTGGATAGTCTGCCCAGGATGCAGACAAGCCCTGCATGAGTTTGACCACTGAGGAGAGGAATGAATTCTGCATGCTGAGGGACTTTGTAAGATGGCCTCGTTTTGGTGGCGTTGACCTCACTTATATTCTTTCAGCACCATCTAGTGTTCATTCAGATGGAAAGTCAGGGGTGCAGGGAAGCCTGAAATAACACAGCAGCATGAATCCATATTCTAGAGTAAACTTGGTAAGTTTTAAATTAGAATGTATTGCTTATTATTCAATAATCAAGTTAGCATTAACAATCTAAGAGGTTCTGTCTTTTAATGATACTTAAAGGGACAGTGTGTAGATTTAAGGGAATTTATTGGCAGACATGGAATTAGTGTTTCATCACCTGAAACTAATAATCGTTATGTTCTCCTTCATATCTAAAGGGGGCGGGTCCTCTTCACAGGGTTCAGTTACTCCAGAGAGAGGTTTTCATGTTTTTACTCTACCTGAAGGCCAAGGTGGCTCTCTGACACTCTTGGAAAGTCAGTGTTGAGTGTTGTGGTATTTTGCAATCTGTAACCTCCATTAGATGGAATTAAATTACATTACATTTAACTTAGCTGACGGTTTTATCCAAAGCTTAAAATAAGTGCATTTAACCATGAGTACAAACTCAGAACATCATGAACTAAGAAAGTACAATGTCTTCATTGAAGTCAAACAAGTGCTACTAAATCACTGCTCCTTAAATGTCTGCATTGCTTTTATATCCTTAATGTAACTTTGATTGTTTCATTCTCACTGTCTTCCTTTATCATACAGTTTACGTGTATATTGTTTACAAAAACAAATACATTAAACTCGAGACTTTTAAACTTTTAGGTTTGGACAGACACCTTTCCCAAAGAAATGTCTAAAACTATGTTGTTGTTTTTTGTTGTTTATCTAGTTTTATCACCCTTTTTCTGAGAATTCATTACAAGGTAGATCAGCTTCATGCAACCTACAATTCCTGAACACTATTAAAAAAGCCTCCAGAATGAATACCTTGCATTTATTATGGTGTTCTGCAGCTTTTCAACCACAGAGAGGCGCTCAAAGACCACCAGACAAGAGTCTCACTTCAAAGCTTTTCCACACTTTGAACCAGAGAAAGCATTTATGATCACACCAAACTCAGATTATAAAGAATGACCCTTAAAGCATTGATACATCTATGTCCAGATTATAGCCTCAAAAGCAGAAAGCAGAATTGCTGAGATGGTGAAACAAGAATGGAACCCTCCCCTGCACTCTTCCTCCCCAGCTGACATCTTCATCAGGATCTAAGTAGCTGCTGTCTGTGGCCAACCGGCGGTGTGATTGAATGTCACTTTTATCTTCATGAACTACATAAAGTCATTGTGTCGGCCAGCCATGTTCGAAGGAATTAAATTGAGTAAAGCAATCGGTGGAGCTTCAGCATCTCGCGGCTATTAAATCTACTCGAGCGCGGGACGTTCTAGTAACTCAAGCTGCGTACTGGGTACTCAGGACAGGTTTGAATCTGACCCTTTGACTCCTCCTGTCACATGTCATACCTCCACACTTCTGTCTTTTGAATCTTTTCTCTGTGTGTGATTTAATACAAGAGGAGAAACTATAAAGAATTCATATGTTGTGCAGGCTGCCCCCACCTCTTGGCAATATAGTTTCAAACCTTAATAAAATATAAAGTTCATGTTTAAAAGATGATTATGGAAGGGTTAGGTTTCACGAGGGCAGCAGAACAAAAGCAGAGAAGATGATTTCCAAACAGAGAGAGACAATATTGTGGACACCTTTAGTATACCTCTGACACTTGTGGTGCATTGCTAATATACAGAATTTATTGTGTGTGTGTGTGTGTGTGTGTGTGTGTGTGTGTGTCCATACACGCTCAATGTTTACAAGCACACTCTGAAGTGCAGCCAGTGGAGCTGCAATATGCCCCGCTATGCAAAGGAATACTTCACTTTTATTGCTGTATGAAGCCTTTGTTCTCGAGACACGTGTTCACTTCAGATCTTTTCAGCGTGATGCTCTTTCCTTTCTTTCAGGAAATCGTTTTTTTTTTTGTTTTTTTTCCGGAAATGCATAACTGTGATGTGGTTTGTCAGTGTGCATAGCAATGAGAGTTGCTCCTTTAAGTGGATGCAACGATGCAGACAGGACAAGACAGACGAGACGTGGATTTGTTTTGACAGCAGGGTGAATGTTTCAGTTGTGTGTCGACATAAAGCACTAAGGTGTTTAGAAATGTGTCAAAGTTGCTCGGTCAGTAATCAGGTCCAATAAATTAACATATTTTTCCCGATGGTACTATCATAACGCAAATGTCTGGCCATCATTTAATAGCGTAACACTTTCGTAACCGATGTGAAGACCTTAGTGTTGCCTGTGAAAGGATGCAAAACAAGCGTGCAATGTGCAAAACAAAATATAGGATCGGGTTTTCAGGATTACGATCTAATGAGGAGAGAAGATAAATACCACACTCATATGGTTAGCTTAGCATAAAGACTGGAAAAAGGTTTTTAAAATCTGTCAATCAATCCCTCTAACGCTCACAAATTAACATGTCACATCTTGTTTGTTTATTTCAAACATAAACTCATAATTAACTTTCTGTAGTCTCTACTGTCTGCAAGGAAATAGTTAAAGCACATGACATAGAATGTATTAATTTGCCTTTACATTGTTTAACATGGACGCTGTTGCCTCATCGTTCCAGTTTTAATGCTAAGCTAAGCTAATTGCCTCCTGACTGCTATTATTTTTCTCATTTAAGTCTTTACAAGAAAGCCAAATAGTGTATATGTCCAAAATATTGAATTATTCTTTTAAAGGATAGTTCCATTATGTCAACATGAGCTTCATTTGTCTCCTATTTCTTTTCCAATTTATTTTAGAGACAGATCAGGCTGCACTTTCTACTCATTAGCTTTCAAACAAACCAACCGTTCAACCAGATTATCTAAATGTGAAGTCGACACACCTATAAAGTGATCAATAATCTCTCATTGAGCAGGAGAATTGTGTGAGCAAAACTACGGCAACAACCGTCAATCAAAGTTGAACCAGGAGCTCGGCCTGTAAACTGAGATGGATGTTTATAATGGCCAGTTTACCAATACACATTGCCAAAACTACCCAGACAACACCTGGGTTGGCTCAGGCCAGTCCATTTAGTTTCACTAAAGGAGTATCAGTCATGAAGTTCTCCAAAAATACAATATTAGTTCTTGAGACACATCATTTTACGGCAACTTGAACTTACCACCGCCATATGTCAATTCACTGCCCAACAATGCATGAAAGTGAACAAACACAGGGAGGAATTACAGATGTGAACCCACAGCGCTCTTATTAATTTTTAATGAGAGAGCAGGGCTCGGGGAGGATTTGTGTCTTTCGTGGAGGAGTCTGTGACCTAATCAATAAGTAATATCAGGAATATTACAGGGTTCCACTTAACGCCCATGCGGACCAGGATCTAAATGTTTCTTCCTCGTTGCTGTCTGACTGTCTGTACGTTCAAGCTCAACCCCCAAAAAATGTTTTCTGTATCTTAGTGTCTTCACGACGGCTGCACCTCTCCATTTCAAAATGATGTTCACGGTTTTACTGATCAAATTTAAGCCCGCCATCGAAATAAATCACAGAACCTCTGTACATCAACACCATGAACCAGATGGCCGCTTGAGGTCGACAGGCAATATTGATTAGAAATAATAGCTTGAAATAATGTGCCAGAAGGTTTCAAACTGACTAAATGTAAACCTCTTTTTATATGGACTCGTTTTTGTGAAAGCATCTTTTGTTATTGATATTGACCACTTCTTTCATAACTCGTGTTTTTATATATCTAGTTTGTTTTGTCTATCATTTCTACGTGTATCATATACAGTGCTTTATTTGTAAAACAATTCTATTACAATGGTTTGAACAGAACATCTGTGAGGATGAATCACGTCGATGTCTCTCACACTGCAATGCAGTAAAGGATTTCACTTTTACCATGGAATATGTCAAAGCAAGTTGTTTTCTTTTTTAAATATAGTTATTGAATACCCTCAAAATAAATGTTAGAATCTAAAAGATTTAAACTTTTCAACAACATGTGGTCCACTTTGAATACTTGGATGTCACTTCTGCTCAAAGCAGCTATAGCCTTAAACTTGAATTTTGGGAAAAAAAAGAAAACAGAATCCATGGGAATCCACAGGCCGCTGGTTCACCACTCCAACCGGACTCCACTGAATCCTCAGCGTCTGCTTGCTGAACAGCATGCCGACAAAAGACCAACCACGGGCCGCGAACGGCCAGCTGTGGCGCAGCGACATGGACCTGATGGTGAACCGACACCCCGCGGATCTCTTGCTCTGTTCTCTTTTGCATCATCTTTTATATATGCGTGACACAGTGTCCCTAACAAGTGCAGATTAATATATGAGTGTTTTAAAAATCAGGATAAAATGCTGAGTAGGACAATAATGTACTTTTGGGACTCCGATAGGATCCATCTGACATACTGGAGAACGGCCAGCTTTAATGTGGAAGAGAGGGCTCTTATTATGGAAGTGGAATAAAGCACCATGTTACACAGGGTAGTTATCCTTTATGTAATATATATATATATATATATATATATATATATATATATATATATATATATATATATATATATATATATATATTTAAAATTAGAGTTCATTGAGGAGCATTTGAACAGCATTACCTAGTGACTGTCCGGCGATGACCCTGGTGTTCTCCCCGGACACGGCCGCCCTGGCGTTCCTCTCGCTGACGTACTGAACGAAGGCGTAGCCCTTGTGGACCGAGCAGCCCACGATCTTGCCGTATTTGGCGAAGATGGTCTCGATGTCGCCCTTGGTTACCACGGCCGTGTTGAGGTTGCCGATGAAGACACGGGAGTTGAGTGAGCGCGGGTCATTCTTGTTGGTCACGTTGCTGGTCTGGGTCTTCCCAGTCATCCTAGTCCTGCAGCACTGCCTGCTGGGAGACACATTGCACACTGCTCAGAAAGCCAGGAGGGTTAGACTGTGAGCGCCAGTGGGACATGAACACCAGTCTGAGTCTAAATATGCTTTAAAAGGCATTTTGAGATATGCGAGAAGATTTGGCCACATGACCGCTTCAATGCTCACAGCAAAGGCTTGATTCATGTGATACTTTTTTTGTTATTAGTTTTTTAAGATGAAATTGAAACCCAGAATGCTTCACTATCAGATATTCACGTCGAGCACGCTCACTTAGATTTTGTATTACATTGCGGTCATTTCTTTTTTCTTTTTTCGGTTAATCATTTGCTCCGAAAGTCAGAAAACAGTGAAATGTGTCCATCACAGTTTTGATGTCTTCAAATTAGAGCTGCAACCAATGATCATTACATTTATTGAGTAATCTGTTGAATCTTTTCTTGATTAATCGTTCAGTCGATGAAGCAGTATGAAGTCTTCAAATGTCTTGTTTTGTCTGACCAAGTGTCCAAAACCCAAAGATCTTCTATGGTATGAAATAGAGAAAAGGCAGATAATTGGATTTCAGTCATTTATCACAATAGTTTGAATCAAAATCATTTTCTGTCGATCTCAATTATTTAAAAGTGAAGCTTTTTTCTTCTAGCTGATCTAATATCTAGTTGTCTCCACCTGCTCTCTTCATCCTAAACCCAAGTCAGTGTGAACATGAAGCTTTCATGACTAAAAGCTTTCCGCAGGAGGTGAGAGGAACGCTGACATGGCAGCTGCGTTTAAAACATGTGAATCTGACAATTTTTACTGTGTATGAGAACTCTGTGTTCCCAATGCCAGAAAAACTAGCAGCCTTTAAGAGCCTTTAAGAGCCTTTAAGAGCCTTCACTCGCCGTTTACCTCGTCTCTTTTACTTTTGAAGTTCCTTCCACACGCAATGCCTTTGTGATGTCTAAGGAGGAACAGCTTAATGGTATTGTGCTTCAAGATGAGCCCAGGAAAGAGACTTGTGTTTCCTGAAGGAGGAACAGGTGGCTCCGAAAGAAGCAAAAGGAATCATCTGCCTTGTTATGTCCACTGAATTCACTGTGATGCCCTCAGGCCGGCGTTGCACGTTGCCCCCGAGGTGAACAAACTAAGTCCTTCTTTCTACCGGGCTAAGAAACTCAAACAGCAGTCATTTAGTTTGAAAAGAGAGGAAAAAGAAAGTGGAGTGACTTGTCGTAAGATATAATTACAAAGGGTTGTATGAGGAAACGTTGCAGCCATGTTTTAGATGTCAATGAGACGTTTATTTTATTCATTCATGTGCAATATAAATCTAATATATCCACTGTGCAATATTAACCACCATCTTAGTTAGGTTGTTTTTTTTTTGTTTTCTTTACGTTTTTTTTAAAGGCAAAGATTCAAGAAAAGTGAGTCATGATGATTCAATCACATTTTGACCCTTTGGAGAGGCCCGACCCCTTAAAACCAGCTCCAACACGACCAGCTACAATAATACAATATGTCTACTCGTTGATGTATCGATATCAATAACCTAATAATAATCTAATCATACAATAAAATATCAGGCACAGGAGACATTTAACTGCAGAACGAGTACTTCTACTTCTACTTTTGATACTTTAAACATGTTTTGCTGGTAGAAAATAGGGTTTTTAAACCAGTAATTTAACATTGTTGTTTTGGTACATAATGAAATTATCTGATTACGTCTTTAACAATTAGCGATTGTATAACCAACACACAGTGACAGCTTCTTTACTGTCAAATAGAAACCAGGTCAGCGGAGAGAGAGAAAAATCATTGAGCTGGACACAAATTAATTGCAACCCCCCTGCAGGCTGCACTGTTTGTTCCCATAATGCCACAGTCCTCTGGGGGGATCAGGAAGTGTCGCCATGGCAATACATTTATGGCACATCCACTCAGAGATGACAGAAGTAGCTCTCAGGTTGTTGCTTCTTTGAATTCCCTGTTGGAGGAGATTTATGAGTGTGTACCTTCCCAGAACGAGGCTTTTAGACCCATATGCAGACTTTATTATCACAGGGAGGCTCTTAGAGACTGAAAGAGTACAGGACGGCTCACCTCATGAGAAAAGATGGTCCTCAGTCTTTGAGTTGAAACAATTCATTGATCAAATTAAACCTAATTTGCTATCTATATTATTCTATTTGGATGATTAATAAATTAGTTTTCTTATTCTACGTTACAAATTATGAGTATTTGCTGCTTTGTTTTTGTAAACTGCATATTTCTGAAGGTTTGAACTAGAACAAGCTCATTTATTTCACATTTCATTGACATTAATTGTGGTTTGAATTTCATCTGAATGTCCTGAAAGGTTTTCCAGAGGTGTTCAGGCTGGAGCTATTAATGATCTTATTCATTAGTGTGCTCTCTTGATTCATTCATTCATTGTTTTGTCTATAACATGTCTCAAAATGTCTTATTCTGCTAGTGCTGATTTGAATGTTTTATTCATGCTACTCAAAGAATTGAGCAACAGTTAAATACAAAATAAAAGTGAAACATCTGCTTTTAGTTACATTTTAAAGCAGCATTTCATCATATTTTAGTTTAGTTTTGAGTTTGTTTGATGGACAAAACAGTTATTTGACGATCAAAATTGTTTCCAAATAATTGTCTGTTGTTTAGTTGACAAATTGTTCCATGTCTATTCTAGTCTGATCATGAGATATGCAGCTCAGGTGACAAGCAGACTCTACTTGTGAATGTATTTTAATCTGTGAATGGGGCTGAATACAAATCAGTGTGGGGAAAGGATGGAGAGATGTAATGATATGTACAGGTATGTATCACACATCCTGACACAGAAATACCCCAAACCACACATACACGAATACTTCTTACAGTCAAGCACTCCACCCACCCCATTATACCTGCTCACCTCCGTCCCTAAACCGCACATAATGCTCCCTAAAACTCTCTTTGTTCCTCACATAATGGAGGATAATTTAACACTGTAAGTGGCCTTAAGTCATGATGTCATTCAGTCCTTCTCTAACTTTGAATAAACCTCACAGCTTCGGGTCCTAACCCAACCCACTGAGGTGACTGATAGATGTAATGTTATGGCCTCTTTTAAGGCAAATGCACAGAGGTGAGGTCATTAGGCGATTGATTAAGCAAGCAAGAGCCCATTTTTAGGCAGATTTAATATCAGAAAATTGGATTTCCCTAATTTAATCACATTGAGCGAGAGGTTATAGTGCCAAATGAAAGCATTGGATTTTTGCTCATCAAACACAAGTTGAAATGTTGAATGAACAGTGTTTGGTTTGGTTTATTGTATATCGGTTAAAAGAGTTGAAAGCAGAGAAATGTGGTGAATACATATAGAGTCACTGGTTTGGGTGTAAAAAAAAAAGAAGAAAAACTCAAAAGGGCTCCCCCAGCAACTACACTAAATAATTACTCTTACACATTTCTCTACTAGATTACTAGCCGGTTGAAGGTACAAAGATTAAACATATCCTTCAGTTAGCTTCAGAGGAGCTCAGTGTCCAATCGTTCAAAACTTACTCGTGGACAAGACATTAGCTCGACAAATAGTTTGGAGTTTTCCTCACAATCTGTTAACTTGTCAAACTTTGAGAGTTTTATATAATTCCTAGCTTACTTAAAATGGCAACAACAAAAAAAATATTTTACTATATTCATGAGCCTCTAAGATCCTCAAAGCCTTTTAAGAAGATGTGGCACAACTTCTGGCAAACGCTGGTTGAAATACATCTTAAGCCAGAAAACACACTCACACTGAACTCAAATCAGTCTGATAGGCAAGACAGGAGGAAAGAGAGTAGTTTGGATCCATCCGGGCACGCCTAATGCTCCAGAAATTAATGCTAAACAACATCTTCATGCATCAGTGAAGCCGTGAACTCATCCCAGCTCATCACTGGCATGTGTCTACACGCAACAACTCTTTGTTTGTCTGTTAAGAGTCTGTAAAGTTTCTTATAACGGCGAAGCGAGTGCTTGACAGTGATGTTTTTTCTTCAGGGCATCCTACAGTGTTTGCAGAGGTTCTAAGTTTAAGTATTTTATGGAGCCTCTTTGGTCCCTTCACACCGACTGTCAGGGGCTTCAGAGACTGAATTCTCCGGAGATAAAGAAGCGAGGATCCGGTGAAAGTAATCAGTTTAGCACTTCCTCGCTCCCTGATCTCTCCCAGCTGACTCGCGCTCCCGTCAGAGAAGAACAAGATGAAAACTCCTCATTCAATATGACACTGTGAATATGGGATGTGAAGGATGCATTCAGGCCACCACACTCACTATTGCCGTTGCTTGAGTGTTGCATTGCAGCATTTTTTTCTTCTGTGATTTGATGGGGTAGCAGCGAACCTCAAATGTCACCAACAGAGGAAAATAAGTTGTATTTAGATACGTTACCTTCTGCCTTATCAGGCTAAGGAGAACGACGTCTCTCAAACCAAAAGTCAAAAGTCTCAACTTTTAGTTACTCCCTGGAAAAAAAATGTCTGCATAAAAGAATAAAGTATGTGTCTATAATACATTTTCTTTTTGCTTTCTTTTGAATGGCAGCCAAACACATTCAAGGGAATAAATGTGCACTGAAATCGTATTACAATTTTTTACAGTCTAAATTTACAAACTATACACTGCAGTGCAGGTACAGGGTTATTTTCTCTCTTTCTGCTGTTATGTGAGAACATATGCAGCATAAAATGTGAGGATTTATGAAAATGTTGCTGTGAATACAATAAAAGCTGAAAAAAAAGTGCTGAAATCACTCAATGGCCGAGCCTCAGGAGGACTTTACAGCCAGAATAATGATTGTAGCTGACCTGACTGCTATAATTTAGTTTAATAGTCAGTTGTATACAAAGAATGAACCTTCATTATAACAAACATAGAATGACTAAAATATATGCTCTCGTTAATCACAAAATATTAAAATAAACTCGCACAAGGAGTGGCGGGTCAAACTGCATCATGGCTAAATGGTGTTTAATCACAGAATATAATGAATTAAACTTATACAAATGGTTATTATCTTGCAGTGAGAAGAGAAGATTGATACCCCTCTTCACAATGTCTGGGTGCTAAATTAAGCTTGAGGAGTACTTTAGCTATTTCCTGAAATATTGGGAAACAGCGAGCTTAGCGCTGTAGCTCTGTCCAAAGATGAAACATTCACTTAAGCACCACGAAAGCGCTCTACTTAACACTTTATGTCCCATTATTTCTAAGAAAATGAATCGTAAAACCAATATGTTTTGTTTTACGGGAACAGAGACAAGCTTCCTTGAGCTTCCAGATCTTTATGCCAATGCTAAGCTAAGCGTCCTCTAGCTGTGGCTTCATCTTAATAGATGGAGTTGTATCAATATTTACATAAGCTTTTTTCTCTGCCAAATACACACTGACTGAAATCTAAATTACATAATTATAAGAGGAGGCTGATCCAGAGAGGCAGAGGAGGTTGCTCCTGCTCCCTTTTTGAGAGGGAAGAACATCAAAATATTTTTGAAAAAAAAAAAAAAGTGAGAAGATGAAACATAAATTTGGATTAAAACGCTTCAACAGCGACAAGCAAGAAAGGTGTTGCGGTAAGCAGTGGTAGGGATTAGGAAGGGTAGGGGTTAACAGGGGTAGAGGTTAGGAAGGGTAGGGGTTAGCAGTGGTAGGGGTTAGGAAGGATGAGAGTTAACAGGGGTAAGGGTTAGCAATGGTAGTGGATAGCAGTGGTAGAGTTAGCAGGGGTAGAGGTTAGCATTGATAGGGGTTAGCAGGGGTAAGGGTTAGTAATGGTAGTGGATAGCAGTGGTAGGGGTTAGCAGGGGTAGAGGTTAGCATTGATAGGGGTTAGCAGGGGTAAGGGTTAGCAATGGTAGTGGATAGCAGTGGTAGGGGTTAGCAGGCGTAGAGGTTAGCATTGATAGGAGTTAGCAGGGGTAAGGGTTAGTAATGGTAGTGGATAGCAGTGGTAGGGGTTAGCAGGGGTAGAGGTTAGCATTGATAGGGGTTAGCAATGATAGGGGGTAGCAGTGAGGTTAGTAGGGAGGCGAGATCATTTTCAAAGAGTAAGACTAAGTTACCTAGCAAGGTAACGACTATGTTGGTGACATAACCTACATTGCACACAAAATTATCTTCTAAATTGCCAAATAATAATTCAAGGCAATAAAAGTATTTGTTTATTCTCTTTGACTTATGTACATATTTTCTTTCTACAAAATATGTTCCCATGGGGGACACCAGAAGAAGTTGGACTTTGCTTCTTATGTATTCTTGCTCTGCCTCTATGGACATTACCTCAATCCTAACCGATCCCGCCAAAGAAGGCAAGGAGTACCAGCCAATCAGAGAGTAGGGTGGGTAATGCCTTTGCCATAGCAAGATTCATAATTTAGCATCCGGACTGACCCGCGGCAGGACAATGGTGCTTATGTACTCTGCTCACCCTGAGGCTGGATCCTGGTAAGGGAATATTTCAAAGAGATGTCCCTTTTCTATATGTGCCAGCATATTGAAATTGGTTTGTAAATTATATATAGGCTATTGGAGGAAGGTCTGGATGCTTCTTCATGAATATATGATTGTAAAGAAAGTGTCCTTTGAAAGTATTCCTGAATATTACCCTGCCAGTCACTACATGCAGACATTTTAAAAAGACATCAACAGATGTGTCATTGATGTGAGAAACTAAACACAATATGTAATGTGATTTGTATGTGATGTTTGGTATAATAATAATACAAAGACATTATATGTGTAATAGTGAATTTGATAAGGATGTTGGCAACATATTTAATTAATGTGTGTGTGATATACCCCTGGGTATTTTGTTATTAGTGTATTTGTGTACTTTCCACTGTATTCTGAATCTGTGTTCTTTTGTTTGATAAAAATAATTAAATAGAGATAAGTAGATATTGTGTAAATGATGCCGTGGGTTGTTTTTTTCTTCTGTCCTCCCCAGTTATTTAAACTTCTACTATTTTTTAGAAACAGTCTACATGTATAATCTATGCTTCTGTTATGCTTTTGAACAACTGAGAAAGAGTCAAAAGGCTGCTGTGAATAACATAAACGCTGAAAATTGTACTGAAACAACATAAGGACAGGGCCAACTGCTCACAATATGCTTAATTACAAAATATTAAATACAAATTTGCAGTAAAAATGAATGTGTAAAGAGTAAAATTGTATTATGACTCAATTAAATCTAACCACAGAGCATAATGAGTTTAACTCAGACACATCCGTTGTTAAAAAAAAGAGCATTGTACAGATTTTGGAAAATTAACATAAGGTGACTGTGTAATAACAACGCGATGAGGACACCAATGTCCTTTTTTAATAACACTTTGTCGCCCTTGATCCTTTTTTTCCCTGCTCCCTCTCGGCCATAAATTACTCAACTAATGTCCCAACAGCAGCAGCTATTGCTGAATCATTCAAGACCTCAATTAGCAATTAAGGGCTTAATGAATAGAGGTCCTGAATGGGCCGTTCTGCTCCCAGCCCACAGGAGCCCAGTGGAATCTAATCTCTCCTTTGGGACTTGTACAGTAAATACTAGCTAGCTGTGCAGAGCAGATAGAGAATAGCTTGTTATTGCCCATATAATGAGCCACTTGCCTTGCAGTTTTGAGCCCTGTTTACTGAATGTACCAGGAATTTATGTTGATATTAACAAGGATGGGTGACTGTCAAGCACTATTCTTACACTTTGCCGTTCTGTTCTTACACCCCCATTACCTTGTGCATAATACTTGTCTTGAGTTGTAATTGAAGGAGAGAGAAAATGCCAACAAAAGGAGAGTGATACCGAAGCAGAGAGTGAAATAAAAGGGGGTGAGATGGAAGGAGGGAATGAGAGAACAAAAAAAAAGACATTTGTAATGCCAATCATCTTCAAGGAGCTTAGGCCTCAGACCAGAATTTGAAAGATGGAAAATACAGGCATACATCATGCGGTAGGTAGGTAGCGTATAAATTATCACTGTGACTCTATTGTTGTATATTACTATTCTATGAGCCATTTTTCATTTAGATATTTGAATACCTTCAATGAAGTACAATGCCATGCTTTCCATGTGAAACCCAGGAGGTATACACTTACACAGAACTCCTGGAAAGAAAATACACTCCATTTTCCACCATCCCCCATGTGAATTCATAGAGGCTCACAGAAGCAGAGCGACTGACGGAAGATGATCACCTACCGAAAATGAGTTGTACCATAATCTGATCTGAGCAACGTATAGCCTCGGCCAGCAATGACAGCAGGGAGATAAAAGCACAATGTGACCTATACGGTGGGATGGGATGAAGCCATATCTCTGGAAGACATTTTATCTTGCATCTTACAATAACAGCAACGCTGATTATCTCTGTAATCGGGGCTTTTGTGCGTCCTTTTATTACATATCACAAAACCTGATCTTTAGGTCACTGTGTATAATGTGTACAACTTAAAACTATTTGCACTGTTAGCTTTTGTAAAGTAAAGTGATACACAGAGAAAGTTATTGGGTGACTTTGAAAGCAAACATGCCGTAGATGGTACATTACTGATTCCACAAGGACATGTTGTTTTAGGGGAACATTTTAACCCTGTTTTTCTTGCTCCCAGCAGCCCTTGCCAACTATTTTGCTTCAGAAATTCTCTCTTGCATCATTGTGTATCACGCCTTTGCCTTCTGAATGCTTTCAACAGTTTATTTAGTTTACTTCATTTGGAAACTTTACTATCCTCACACTGTGGGAAAAGAGTTCTCAGAATGAAGGATAACTCCTGCATCAATATGTGTATTAGAATACAAAATAAGTGTGAGAAAAAGACTGCCGTTGTTGCACAGTCCACAGCTCCACTTGAGGGCATATGAACATATGCCATGCTTTCCAATATCTCTTGGCACGGACATATTTCTCCATTTCCTTAATTCTCCTCTTGTGTGACTGCCAAATATAGCTTTCGCTCCACTGAGCTAAAGTAACTCGGTTACTAGAGCTGTGAGTAATTAGCTGATTTCTGCTTTATGGTACTATAAGGCTAGAGGGAGGCTTATAAAATCATATTGATTTGCAGGGTGAATGTTTAAAGTTGAGGATGCGCGAAAATGATACACACTTGTAGAGGATCATTCAAATAATCTACAGGTTTCATTATATTACATTTTATTTCATTTAGCTGACAGTTTTATCTAAAGCAACTTACAATAAATGCAATAAACAGTGAGTACAAACTCAGAAGAACAAGAATCAACTAAGTAAGATTTCTTAACTACAAAGAGCTACATTGTAAGTGCCATTTAAGTGTTACCAAAGTGCTACTATGGTGCTACTTTATTTATTCAATGTATAGTTGAAAAAAATGTGCTTTTAGTTCGCAGCACCAAACTATCAAGTAAACCAGCCAGTCTAAAGCCGATTGGTTCCCACTAAATCTTTCCAAACAGGTTGGTTGGGGAATATTGATGCCATGTAAGTAAAAACCGCAACAGCATGCTGGCCTTAAAATCTTAATAAAGGAACATGTGCACAGTGCGGCATTTTGTGAAGAGTTCTTATCCGTTTTGCAACAACAATAAATGTCTTAGGCAATGGTGTACACAACCCAGTCGCCAGAAACAAAGTGTGTCAATATAAGTTTCATTATAAGTTCTCATACACGAATAACAACCGCCCCTAGTGGACTTTCTTATGCCACGCTATATAACAAGTGCAAAGTCAACTTTTACTTTCATGCGGGACACAGACAACGGCCTCCTGGGAGGAAGCCCTGTGTTTGTTCTGATCCATGACTTCCCAATCACATTTATTGCTCTTTATCCTCGTTAATTTTAACCATGTAACTTCCAGTAAGGGCCGCTCCATATGCTACCGGAAACAAACCTGCAGACAAACAGGTTTACAATCTTTTTTCTTCTGACATACTGAAACCCCCAAAATCCTATCCTGGATCCTTGGTATCTTTTTTACTTCTCTAGTTGCTAACTTCTTTTCCTCTCAACCATCTCAAATGCATCAGGTGGAGTTTCAGAGCTGGTAGTCTATTGTTTATTGAAACTGCAAATTCCTTAAATATTATCCACACACCAATGTATGATTCATCCATCCATTAGCTGGACCACTTATCCTGTTTAGGGTCGCGGGCCGCTGGAGCCGATCCCAGCTGTCATTGGGCGAAGGCAGGGTACAACCTGGACAAGTCAATCGCAGGGCACAGAGACAGACAACCATTCACACTCACACCTACAGGCAATTTAGAGTCCAATTAACCTAAGCTGCATGTCTTTGGACTGAGTGAGGAAGCCAGAGGGAACCCACGCTGACACAGGGAGCACATGCAAAATCCACACAGAAGGACCTGCCAGACCGGGATTCGAACCCCAGCCCTTGTTGCTGTGAGGCAGACAGCGACCCTGTATAAGAAAGTTTACTTCATTTTATTTTATTAAAAGTGAAACCAATTGTTACAGCCTGTTGAATGGAGGCATTTACAATGGGTTAACCCTGACAATATTCCAATACTTGTGGAATAATAACTACATGGTAAATGTGGCTTTGTGAGCATAATGTAAATGTTCCTGTTATTTTGTTCAATAACTATATCAATACTTGTTGCATACCTGTCCATCCTTACAATATATATATATATATATATATATATATATATATATATATATATATATATATACATATATATATATATATACATATATATATATATACACATATATATATATATATATATATATATATATATATATATATATATATATATATATATATATATATATATATATATATATATATATATATATATATACAGAGAGAGAGAGAGAGAGAGAGAGAGAGAGCGAGAGAGAGAGAGAGCTATACAATATATTATCTATATATGTCTGTCTATATATGTGTGTGTATGTGTGTTCTGGTTTTTAAAATACCAAATAAGCTTTTTCAACTACTTTAAAATATACAGGAACTCGTTCAGAGGAAGTATTATCTTATCGAGGGTGAAACCTTTTTGTCAGCCTTTTGAATGGAGGGTAAAGAGCTTGAAATAGCTCAAAATAAGATGTGTGTGCTGGAGAGGGCAGGGGTTACTGAGTGGAGACACTTTACTTCCAGGCAAGAATCAGCTTGCTCCAGCTGCCAGAGTAATAAAGTGTTGGCAGCTGTCCATGGTGCTGAAATCCACCACTATTTCTGTGAATGGATAATAAAAGGAGCTGGCCGCGGTGCTGAAAGACTGGTGCTCATCGGCTAATGGCACGTCTCAGAACAGAACTGAGCATGGGGTGCATGCACATACCGTTGTTTATCAAAACGGCTGCTTTCCAGTGGCTGAAGAGACGGACTCTGCATTGAAAAATGTGTTGAATATGACTAATGCAGGTATAGAACATAGGGTACAGATCCAATAATAGGAAATCTAATAGGAAACGGCGTGGACGGCCACATGCATAATATAACACAGAACTGTTCTACGTGAAAGGGATATCATATATGGGTGTGCATTTGAACACACAGAACACACTCTTTCACATACACATGGGCATTCAGGCATCATTTGTTGTTTTTGTCTGACTCCCTCGTCTGTTTTTCTCTTTGGTTATCTTTCACACGCAGCGATATAAAAAGAGAAGCAGTCCCCCAAATCGGTTCTTTGACCTATAGTCTGAAAGCCTGAGCAGCTCTAAAACGTTTTTCATCCGTGTCACAAAGAAGATGGACTCCACGGTGCATGGCTTCAAGGGAACCCACATGGTACACCTGCTCGGGGTCAATAATCATCCCGGCCCACGGACCTATAAAGACAGGCCTCGACTGGACAGAGACAGATTACTGCCCGGTCCAGAAATGAAGAGCGGAACTTCATTCCTACCTTCCTCCTCTCCTCTCTTAGTGATTCAGTGCATATAGGCTGGCGATTCCAGAGCCAGCCTCCCACCTCATCCCTAGTGAGAGATAAGTATTGTTTGCGTAGCAGCACATTTCATGCTCGACTTCCCCCACCTGTTCCCTGACCTGCAAAGTCTGAAGGCTGGAATAGCTTGTCAAATGCCCTCACCAATATCTTTCCAGGGTGATTGAAAGGAGGTTTTGTCTTATGAGTGTTTTGAAAGCATTTTCTTTTTAGCGGAGCAAAAAAACTAACTTTGGTCGAGGATTTTAAAGAGGTGGTTCCAGCGGTCATTTAAGAGGGTAATGTCACTTTTCTTTTTATCTGTTTAATTGCAGTAGAATTTGTGTTTTATAATTTGTCGCCTACAGGCGTGCGGTTAAGTTCTGGCTGCATGTCAAGGTCAAACTACTAATCAAATCTATCAGCCTGATTTGCATAATGGACTGCTGCAAATGTTTTGCCTTGGCCTTAAGGACCAGATCCAACCCTCCTCGTCCTCCGTCGACTCATTCAGCCAGTTTAAGTTTCCCAGCTTCTCTGTGTGGTGTGTGTGTGTGTGTGTGTGTGTGTGTGTGTGTGTGTGTGTGTGTGTGTGTGTGTGTGTGTTTGACAGTTATCACTCCCAAACGTTATGAGGTTTGTGTGTGAAGAGAAGAGAAACAGGGCGGAGGAGCACAGCCGTGTCCGGTTTAATTAGTTGTTGCTTCTCTTTTGTGTTGTACAACAGTCATTTGCATCCATAGACTTGTTTTAAAATTTCCAAATTGAACGACAACACGTATCCTGCATTCTGTGACATAAAAAAAAAAAAACATTAGTCCTCAAAAGAAACAGGAACTTGGATTTAGGATGAAACATATCTTTAATTGTTTTATATGTGTTTATACTGAGTTTTGAAGACACATATACGATATTAAAATATCTAAAACTATTTGACAGTTCAATATAAATCCAGCTTTGTCCGAGGTATCCGGTTTTCAAAACAAAAAGTTTCCACCTGCTCGTTAAGGCTGCATAAAGAAGTACGAAGAAAACACCAAAACAAACTCCAGCAAAGTGAAACGTCTCACCTATTAGAAAAGCAAAATCCTCACAGGTGAAAATCGAGACGTTCAGCCTCCAACACCAGAGAAACACTGCAAGACCAGGAGAACGCACCAAAACCAAAACCACACCAAAACAAGCCATGACGGAGGAGGAGAAAAAAAAGCGTGAAAATAAGCAAAAGGTGGGAATTATAACAAGAGAGCTCGTAAAGAAGCTGCTTCGGAAAGAGAAGAGAAAAGAGAGAGAGGGTGCATGGGGGGGGGGGGGGGTCTGGTGGTGGGTGCAAAAAAAAAAAAAAAAAAATATCAAGAGCGTCCGCAAAGCACGTAGGACTATTTCTCAGCGGATGTCGCCGGAGCAACAAACACTCAGCATCCAAGATTTAAATCACTGCATGCAGAAAACGAGAAAACATTTCCCCCCCCATGTCGGAACACCAAGTCAAGAAAAGCAAGAAAAAGAAGATCAAAATATGCTTAAGAAAATGCCAGTGGGAAATGTACTCACCGAGCGGGAGTAAAAGGGTTCAATTAAAAAGAAATTGGGCGTATAGCGGCGGTGGACTGGTGGCGTGCAGGCGTGTGTACACCGAGGCGCTGCGTCCCTTTTGCGCTCTCTGTCGCTGCCGGTGGTTGAGTCACGTGACTCGGGATTGGCCAGAGTTTTTGAATCATCGAAGCTCACCCCCCCCCCCCCCCCTCCCCCCCCCACCCGTACCTTTTGTATCGTAAAGGCATTCACTGCTGTAATGGATAAGATGCCTCTCTGGTAATGTCATTGATTTTCAAGAGTTTCTCAATATACGGTCCGGGTGCTACCAAGGGGTCATTAACGTTGTCCCAGGAGGGTTCCTATGGATTATTATTATGATATAGATTTCATTTGTAACAAGTAAATCTCATGTCTCTGTTTGAAGTATTAGATCACAAGTTAGCTCATTATGCATCCTATCAAAAGATATATATATATATATTCGTAGGATTGTATTAGGAGATCATTAATATAAAAAAGTTTAAAGTTCTGCCCCCTACATTTGATCAGTGACATGTTCAATCTGGCATGGTGGCAAAAAGGTCGTCAGTTAGGCAAAAAAATCCTAAATATAAAGAGTAAAAGTTAGACAGTGAGATCATAAATATCACAAAACAGAAAAAAAAAACTTTTTTTTTGGACACAAAACTGTTTAATTGATCTGACTTTGTTTTCATCTTTCTTTTTTTGTAAATTAATCAAATTGTAATTACTGTATACTGCAACCTCTAACTTTTCCGTTTAACTGGTCGGTTCAGGATAATCTAAACGAGACGACAGAATAGCTGTACTCGTTAGTCGGTGCCCTCTAAAAGAAAACAATTACACTTCTGTGAAGACAAAAGCAGGAATTATCGCTTATTGTCGTCAACACAACATTCAATGTTGGCCCCTCCTCTCCTAGGCTTAAGGATAACCAGTTAAAACACCGACTGAGGGCAGCAGCACGCTGCCCAGCGCACCTGCTGCATTACTGCAGTGAACATGAAAGACGACCTCAGATTCACGCTGGTTTATGAACGAGCTTCGTCTGCTTGCTATATTTGTGTTGTAGTTTTCTTGTTTCTGTGTCTGACATTTTGGTCTTTGATACGTGATTGCCCAAACATGGAGACTACACACACCAGGTGCCCAAAGGGAGCCAGGCAGAAACATCCCAACACAGCAAAATACAACCGAGTCCAATCGAGCGTGTTTAATTGGTACAAAAACAACTTTTGTGGTTTTGGGGTAAAAAAAAAGGACTTAATTAAGGGATTGTTGAGTTTATATGATGTGTTGAGAAAGTATGATGTGGGAGTACAACAAGGATTGGTACAACAGGTAGAAGTCACTCTAAACTTGAATGACTTTCACAAGCCAGTTTGAGAAGTAATTTGACCTTTCGTCTTAGTTTTCTCTATAAAATAAGTTTAACACTTGTCTAATAACTTTCTTCTTTATTGTTGCAGTTCTATATCTGAGCAATTAACTTGATGACCTTCATGGCACAAGTAAGAGAAATGATGGTCAAATACAATATTTAGACCCAAATTTACCAGAATTATCGTAGCACCACATTCACTGCATTTAATGGAATATTTTGTTGAAATTACCTCTATCAGCATTTCTCTTGTTAGGATTCCTTGTGGCTCATTATGCTATTTACATACATTAATAAACTAATAAACCAATTATCATCATTGCTGAGGGCTGTTATCCTTCACTGCACGGTTGAAACAGGTTTTCATATATTACCACAGCTCCAAACTCTCGGTGCTCGCTCATTAAATACTACTTAACGGATTAATCAACTGAGTTTATATTGAGTCTCATAAGAATATTGATCACCAATTTAGATGTCAACGCTTTGGGCAGTTCTTAACAAAGTTTAAGACTCAGTTAATCCTGGGAAATGAGTTTCCATAGAAGCAATACTGATTTAGAATCTTCCAAAACATTCACTAAAGGAACACTGTGTAACATTTAAGAAAATGTGTTGGCAAAAAAGAAGTATAAGATATATCCAATACTTGGAGCACATGTGGTATCAACACTTTAACCTCTTCACATTCTGTTGATAATGTTTGTTTTTTAAAAAAATGGGCCAGACACACCTTTAGCGTAACTGCAGGACAAAAACAAGTATGTCTTGCAGTGTATTCCGGTCTCGAAAACTTAAGACTCAAGCCTTGTCATCATGGTTCATTTTATCGCTCTCTCTGAGGTTGACAGATCCGGAGTTCCTATCCATTGTTGATGGAAACAGGACTGGTCATGCCATCAGGGAGGAACAGAATTGTCTGTTGCTGCTGCAGCATCTGCCGGCCATATGAGCAACGGGTCTGCACGGATCAATGGCTTCTCGAGGGGCTTATAGGCAGAGACGGACAGATGTGAAGGCGGCTCGCTTCCTACTTTGACTCTCTGTTTTCCTCTTGCAAGAATAGATTTGAGCGCAAAGTGGCATCTATCAGACATGTTTTTGATCTCTTGTGGGTTAATGGGGTGTTGGATGGTGTTCAAATCTGGTTATACAACATGTTAAAATGCTGTTGTTTATTACTAATACAACTAATTGTGGAGCTGGTTGCATTTGCCATTTATAAGTTAAAACTTTGCTGAATGGAGATGTACACAACCAGCTCTATGGTTTGTGTGTAAAGTCCTTTATGTTCTTTGTAACCACTGCTAGTTTCAAACTGGTGACTAAATCTGGTTCCACCATTAAACAGTCATGAACGTCTTATCTTACAGTCAAGACTTTAATGCGTCTATGTGTTGCCAGAAATAGTTCCCTCCAATTGAACTACATAAACAGAAAGTTAGCAAAACAACAACATGATATAACTTCCTCAAATTACATTTATAGGTCAAATTAGATATTTAACCTCAGTAAACCTTCCTAAATGTAGAAACTTTTTTTCAAAGGTATGCCATGCAATTATAGAGAAATATTTACTTCTGAGTCCTACTTTCGAAAAATGCTGTTCACTAGCTAGACGCCAACCTTGTCTGTTTGGCATTTGACGCCAGTCAGGTAGCAGATTGGACTTTTTTAGTGAAACCAGTTCTGTTGCGACCCAAAACACTGCCATGAGAGCAATGAGAGTGAACCAAAAACAGTACATTTGTGGCCAGAAAATCAAAACATACTAAAAGATAGTAACACGATCTTCAGAGTTGAGGGGAGATGCACAGTCAGGTGATAATAAATTAGACTAAGAGGTTCAAACAGTGGCTGTCATTATGTCTGCTTTAATGAACAGCTGGAGCAGCTCAATCCAGCAATTTCGAAAACAAGCCGTGCTGATTTCCGCATTGCATGGTGGCATCATCAGCCATGTTGTGGGGATACGTCGCCTGCTATTCCTCCAGCAACACGTACGAATATTCTGGGACTTTACTTCAGGAAAAAAATAAAAAGAGGGCGACACTTTCTTCTCTGCTCAGTGTCACACACAAGTCTCCGAGCAGCTGCCACTCCAGCACAGTGTGACCAAGACATTCTGTATCTGTTCATCTCCATCCAGCTTTCCCCAGCCCAATACACATGGTGGTTGATTCTCCTGCTGGGATCCCAAGCTCTGTGTGAGGTCCAACAGTATCTGGCATGCAGCTCGTCTTAGCTGATACTCTGGCTGACGCTTCCAGCTCAGGGAAGGGGGCGATTGCAGACAAAGTGTGTGTGTATGTGTGTGTGTGTGTGTGTGATTGTGTGTGAGTGAGTGAGTTGCGTCCTCCTTGTAACATCTGATTTATTCAGGTCGAGACATGTGTCTGCACTCAGCTGAAATTACAGTGTGGAACAGGACATGTAATGCAACGTTAATGGCAAAGGACCTGATGCTTGGCCTATAATGTCGGGTAGTGCATTAGCAGCAGGGATTCACTATCCTCACACTGATTGGAGTTATTAAATTCAATTTAGGACATGTCGAAAGGGAAGTGAATGCGGGTTGCTGAGTGGTGTATACACGTAAACCAAATAAGCTTTGTCCTGGTATAATGCATGTATTATAATGCTGTCAGTAATATTCAAGGTTCTCTGGGGGGGAAAACAACTTGTCCTCTGTTGGCTTTCTTTTTTTTTTGTTCAGCTCTGCCCCATTTTTCAAGCAGTTATTTGCATACACTGCCATTTCTCACAGAAATCTTGGCGCAAAGAAAAGTAATTTGAGTGTCTGCGAGATTCATGAAAATGCCATTTGTGCTACTTACTCAAAAATAATGATGAACCAAGGGTCATTAACAGACACAATCTGTGTGTGTGTGTGTGTGTGTGTGTGTGTGTGTGTGTGTGTGTGTGTGTGTTTGCTTTTTCCTTGCATGTCCGAGAGTAAGATTGTGTGTTTGTCCGTGCATCTGCATGCATGCACGCGACCGGCGATGCATAACCTTTTAATGTGTTGCACGTTGACATTTTCTGATTCTGCTGTGTTCCTCTGTGAAACAGGAACCCTTGACATTCTTTGAAGCTCACATTTCCCTGAGCTACTTGTCCTGTCAGCTCTCATACCACGCAGAGCCAGCATCAAAACCCTAATTACATCAGATTTACAAACTCATCTGTCCCCCTGTCAAATACAAGTTTAAGTTTTTTTTTTTGGACATCTCACATGGGTGGAATATTTGATATCCTGGTCTTGTCCCCTCATGACTTTGTAAAATACTGATAAAGCCTGATATATTTCACAGCTCAGCTATGTGGCTATTTGAAGTCCTTCGAAACAAACCTGACGCTCTCTCTCTGTCTCTCTCTCTCTCTCTCTTTCTTTCTCTCTCTCGCTCTGTCCATCAAAGTTCACTCACTGAAATTAAAAACCAATACTAACCTTTTAAAACATACAGCTCATGATACTGACTCCTAAATGAGCCGTGACACGTCATGACGATGTGAGTTTTAGTCCATCTGTTCGTTTGGCTTCCTGATCCGGCCGTCCATATGTTGTGGGTCTCCGTAACACACTGTAAATTAACCTGGAAAACGCAGGGAATTAACCTCATGATATTATTATTCCGAATAAAATGAGCTGTGGAGGCGAGCTTTAACTTCTGTTGACAATAATATACTACACATTTAAGTTTTTAAAGATGCATTTATAAAAAAAAAAAAAGGATTTGATCGATAAACCGAAATCTTTTAAATCAGCCTGCAACTTCACTGTTGTGGTCAACCTCTTGTCCATATGCAGCAGACAGCTATTTTCAGCCCCCAAAAAAAGCTCTTAATTTTCTACCTGCTCAGCATCAAATGACAGACGGACAAAGTTAGCCCTTAGCTGGTGAATAGTGGAGCATTTAGCAGCTAAAGAGCTCCTAAAAATGTTTCCTCCGGACATTGGTGGAGACCAAAAACAGAGTTTAATTAGGGAGATTGTTGGACTTGGAATCATCTGGTGGATAGAAACATAAATGCTAACATTGCTCAGTGTCTAAAATGTGCAAATAGGCAACTGTTTGCTGACACATTAGCCATAAAGACTTTATGAGGTAACAGCTTGTCATTGGCTTTTGCTTTATGGAGCACACTCGGTTTACAGTGACCACTGCCTCTGAAGGAATGAGGCGGATAAAGTAGCAAAGTCAGCCGTCTTCCACAACGTTCAAGCCAAATATCAGCGTTTACCTTCCCGGTTGTTTGTTTGCAGAGACACCTTGTGTTTCCAATCTGGAAAAACATGCTTACTCTCATTTGGACCCCGATGCTCTTGTCAATGTAAATCAGGTAGGATTCTCAGGCCGATCGATGCAGACGTGAGAAAGGATTTACCCCGGGGACTCATCAATGACAGGAGTCTATTACTCCAGATAGCGAGCAGGAGTGAAGGGGGAGCTGCTATGAATTGCAAATGTAAAACTACTTGCTTGCCTGCTATGCAAACGCCATGATGTATTATAGCACACTTGGGAATATGTGCCAATTGCAAAAAGCAAGGTCTGACTGCATGATGAGTACTTGTTTCCCTGAAAAATGCCCATTCAGTAAGAACAGACTGAAAACACGGCATCTGCTCCAAAAACAAACTTGGGCCTGCACACCCGGAGGATTCATCATGACTCTGAATGAAATCTGTGCTTGCAGCTCTAACCCCAGGGAGAGCTCGTGCCGAATCTTTACATCCCACTGAGGATTCAGCCTCAACTTTCCCTCTGTTGTGTTAAGGGTAATGGGCCCACAGTGTTATTGTGGGCCCCCTCTCTTCTGGTCTTCCTCTGGTATTTAAAGTTCAAAATGTGCTCCGACTTGGAGTCATTAGACGTGACGCGAGCCTGCTCTGTAAAGAGGGTACTCTCAGACTCCTGATTAATTCAGCTGATGGAGAAGTTTGATGCTCTCGCTCATTTCCCTCCTCTCTTAGTTTAAGCTCAAGGGTGATCACTAAGCTTCCTGTGGGGATTTAAAAAGCTGTCGAAACCTTTCAGTGCATCCTTTTGCTCACCAGCAGCAGGAATCGTTAAAACTTCTGACTTCATCTGTTGAGAGTGAATTTCAGCAGCAGTTACTGCTTGCTATGATGCTTGCACACTGTAAGTCATTTCTGGAAATGTAGCAACAGCAAACAGCATGTGAAATTCAGATATATGAAGTTACGAGGGAAGAGCTAGCCTGGCTTTATGCATATAGATAACGAAATGAAACCAATTAACTTGTTATACCATGTGTATTTACCGAAGTGAAAAAACAAGAGTTTGATTAAAAGGTTACAGATTAAAGAAACAAGATGTCACACATCAATAAGGAGCTTTAGATGTGCTAGTTTGCAAATGTTGTTACATTTTGCAACATCTTCTCATACAGTTTTTGTATGATCTCTTACAAAAGGTTACTCTTCATTTCTTTGGGTATTTTCTTGAGAAAGTCAGTAACATGTGTCAATGTCCTGCTTGTTACATGAATACGGTCTCATCCGAATGAACTTCTGTCTTCTCAGGAAACTTAAGTACTCCAGTTACATGACAAAGACATTCGTTTCACACAGGGAACACACAGTGGTCTCCCTGCTGAAAGACTGCTGGTGTTTGGACCCATCCGTCTCCCGTCCTGCCCACCTGACGTGCGCTTTTGCAGGATTTTTCATGATTACGTGCATTGCATACAAATATTATTTTGGGATATCTACAAATTACAACGCATTATTTTTCGTAGGTATTGCAATGAATGCCGGATGAAACCAGCCTGACTTTGAAAATAGCCACACTAGCTGTTTCCCTTTGTGTCCAATCGTTCAGCTAAGCTAAGCTAACTCTGAGTAAGAAATAAAGTACAGTTTCCTAAAAGTATGAATTTCCCCTTAAATAATGCAGCATTAAATAAACATTAAATAGGGATAAAGGTGCCATCTTAAACCCAGATATCCACTGTTCATGCTCTGCAGTTTCAAATCACTTAATTTATCTCCCTCTGCTCATGTCAGGTCATTTAGGTTCATTATCCATCTGCAGCTGATGATGAGCTGTGAGAGCCTGGCTGGAGTTTAGTGTCGTGTGCTTCCTCATTGTGTGTGACATGTGGGTCTCGGCCCTCCGGTCCAGCGCTTGAATTATTGAACAGGTTCTGTTGGGCTGACCTGACAGTGACCCGGAGCACTGGCACAGTGTGAGAGGTGAGTGTGACTGAATCGCCCTCCTGCAGGCCTTTTGGTAAAGGGCATGAATGGAGGGTATGAGTGAGGACGAATCAATAAATCATCAGTTACAACCAGTAGCAGAGCGGGGTTGGCTGAGGATAATATTGAGAGTGATATGCGGGCATAGATGCATGCATTGTGCACTCAAAAGGCATATGTTTCTATTGGTTGCCTGTTTCCCCCGTCTGATTGTTGCCGCGGCTGATTATCAAATAGTGAAAGCAAATCCCTGTGTGTGTGTGTGTGTGTGTGTGTGTGTGTGTGTGTGTGTGTGTGTGTGTGTGTGCGTGCGTGTGCACTGCAAGCATCAGGTGGGTAATTTCGCAGTTTCCTGCGTGCTGCTGCCTTTCCATAACAAGGACGCAGCCTTGTTAATTTTTTCCGAAAGACGGTTTGTTCAATGCCAAGCAACACAACAACAAAATAATAAATACGTGAATAAAAACTTCAACAAGTCAACATAAAGATGGTGGGAGTGTAAAAAGAAATGCAAAGCTACAGAGCTCACTCTCCTTTTAAATGAAGACCAGTTTGTGCATGTAAGGATAGCTGGGGGGTAAATGGTAGTCCTCGCGCTAATGGGAGGGCTGTTCTGCTGAGAGGTTGTTACTGTCAAAGATGAAAAAGTAGCTGAAGCCTCCCCTCTGTCTCTATGGAGCCATAAATATGAAAGCGTCACTCACAGCATCCTCCCAAAGAGTTTACACCAAACAGATGAAACCGTTTTCAAATAATTGCACCAAATATAGCTTTCCCCCGTTATTGTACATTTTGCTTCAACAAAAGTGAAGAAAATCAGTAATGAATGCAAATATGTTCTACATGTGTCAATACAAATAAATAAAAAGCAACAGTAAAAGTACAACTTGGCACTGAAAGCTTCAGACTAGACGTCTGCCTTTTCTGCGTTCCCTGTTGGCGCTTCTCTCTCATATGTTGCCCTTGGAAAGACGACAGGTGGTCTCTTCTAACTTTCAAAAGACAGCGGGGCTTCATCTTAAGTTAAACTTTCTTCTTCATGGCTCGCAGTTGTCTCCAATTTAAAACTGCGAGTGTCATCTAAATTCCCGACACCGTGTTCTTGTCGCAGTTCACTTTTTTCACACGACACGGTTGTCTTTTCCTATCCAAAACTTGAAAACCCCAAGGAAAAAAGTATGTTTAGAGTGTACTTTTTCCTCAAATCTACTTCCACAGGATACAGCTGAAAGGCATATTCTCAACATGCCCGTTAAACGGAAAGTGGATGCCTCCAAGCACGTTTTAACCTTGACATCTGCCAAGCATCTGTTTCATTGCGTCCGCCTCCGAGCCGCAGACTGGTCAGCTGTGTTTGCTTCAGAGACAGACCAAATTAAAAGCACACAAACTCTGAGATAAAAAAAAAAAAGCCCTACTGCCGTGATAATGATCAGTTCTGCAATTTTCCAGGGTTTCTCACAGCACTGTATAATACCCAAAGACGCAGCTGTTCATTGATTTGTAGAAAAGTAAATAATAAGCGACTGCAAAAGAAATTTTAAAAAAAAGAAAATTTGCATGTGAGAGAAAAGAAAGTAAAAGCCGGCAACACGGGGGACATCAGGGGTGTTTCTCTGTCGCAGAGTGATGAAGAGTAAAAGTATGTTTTCATGTCATCTTCTTCGCCGCTGCAGCTCCAGTGGATTTTATAGTGCAGCCGGAATGAGTCCTAAAACCCGGAAAAGAGTTAGCATTTTGGCACTTCTGGTTCCCACTTCTCAAAGTCAATTGGTTTTTTGAAAGGGTTTTTGGTTAGTCGGCTGAAGCAAGGTGTATGGTTCACGCAAGCTTAAGAGATTTTAACAGTTTGCTCCACAACATGAAATAGAAATACCCCTCTCGTGAATTTTGAAGTTTTCGATGAAACTACATTAGCTTTGTACTTCTGCAATAATCCAAAATCCAATGCAAAAATGTGATTTCCTAAAGACAATTCAGATAGCCAATCCCACTTGTTTTGGTTCAGGTTTGCAACCTCTCCTTTTTCCTCAGGGTTATACATCCACGTAGAAGCAGCTTCGGGTTTAGGGCCTTTCTATTCTCTATTCTATTCTCTTGCTCCTCAGTGCCAGACCTTGAAACTGAGTAAGAAATTAATAACTTATCCTTGTCTGACAAAGAAGCTGTATGTTGCATTCACAGACAAAAGTATCTGTCGCGCTCCCTCTGCTTTCTCTTCCACTCCACTGCAGCAAACTGTGGACGATCAAGACATGTGATGGGATCCTCAGGGCCATTGAACAACTGTGTGTGTCTGCTTTGTGTTTGTTCTTACGACAATCCTGCAATGGAAACAAGTAATTTCCCTTCTGGCTTTCTTCTCTGTGGCCTTTTCTTTTCTTTTTTTTTGCATTTTCTGATATGAAAAAGAAAACCCAAGGCAAATACTACTATCTTCACGTACAGTAGAACCGGCCACGCCTGAGATTATGAAGATATGTTTTTTCCAGTTGAAAGCCCCGAAGATGGTTTCACCTCACAAATCTGTGTTCAGCACAAATCTGTGTTCAGCACAAATCTGTGGTGTGTTTGATAGCAATCTGAGAGTATTTGGGTCAAAAAGATGAGAAGAGTCTGACCTGTGAAGTCTACTTCTATCCAACATCCAGCGCACAAGAGTAAAAGATGCAGCAACATAAGAAATTCATACTGACAGGAATATTCTGGGCAGCAGATTCTTCAAAGCAAGTGCTCAGAAGTGTGTGTGGTGTGTGTCTGTGTGTGTGTGTGTTTTAGTATACTATTCCATCTATGGCCAAAACCATTTAATACGAGGCTCTGCACATGCTTTTCAAATGCTTCATGGAAAAGGAAACGGGAGAAAATGGCCTTAAAACCTGCTGTAATGCCCATATTCACACCAAAGTGTCAGGCAAAAGTGTGTAGATTATTTCCTACAAGCTACTTTAATGTATTTTTTTTTTTTATTAAAAGCCAATAACTCCATACGAGGTTTTAGGTGTGTCAATTTATTATTTTTTATTAAACTGTTTGTGTTGAAACCCGGACCGGCTCTTTTGTATAAAAGTAGGAAAATCTTAAATTATAAATAAACCCTGAGGCAGAGAAGCACTTTGACAGCATGACTGCTTTTGAACACAAAAAAAAAACATGGATGAAAAAAAAAAACTCTCCTCACTTGTGTCATATTTCCATTAAATGTTTTAAAGATGCCATTTGATATTTCTCTTTACTTTGCTTAAAGTTTTAAAGGACTGGTTTGATGTCTTTGTGCTGCTGAGGGAATATTTCCAACAAGAACCCCCCAAAGAAATATTCTTGACAGCATCCCTCTTGAGACTAGAAACCTTTCTGACATGTCTAGCTTCTTGCTTTTGCTTAAAATTATGTGAATTAAGTTCCACGCGCAAAACTTACAAGCTGAAGCACATCTACTTTTCCAATACAAAGTCTGCCAGCAAAAAAAGCTCTCTGTTATGGACTGACGCTCACTAAGCGCAGTCTTTGTCTGCTGTCTGTGGTAAATTACTTCATAGCTGAAGAATTTATCTGTTGGAATTCTTGTTTAAACAGGAAATAAATGTCGCCAATTCTCTAAGTTACATAGAGCCAGTAAATATTTAAAAACTTTACTTTGAAACCGCAAAGCTCATACTGAAGCTTTTCATTTTCAACTTTTGATGAAAAGACATTAGCCTGTTGTACAAAAAAAAACAGAGGAGCTAATTTCCGTTAGCTACTGTGTTTTTTTCTTCTTCTTTCTCCTCATTGCCATTCACAGACTGCAGGTTTGATTGGAGGTAATGATATTCGGCTCTCTGGAGGGACATGGTGGTGAGGCCCCGCTGTCAGCACAAACCCCGTCTCGTGCTGACTCAGGCAGCTGAGAAAACTCCCACAGCTCCCAGGGCTCCCTCGCAACCTCCGAGGCTAAGACTTAGCAAGGAGCTGTGTTTGTAGCAGAGTCAGCTAAAATTGTTGTCCACGGGACCAGGAGGACTGCCAGCTGAAAAACAATAATGGAGTGCAGTGTGTTTTTCTTAATGATTGATATCACCAATGCCTCAGAGCTGTCTTTGACTCCTTCACCTCCCAGCTGTCACAGGTTGTCCTTCTGTTCATTTCCTTCCCTCATTTTCTATTTCCCCCGTCAGTTTCCCTCTCTAAGGCTTCATCTGTCCATGTGTGTTTGTTTGTCTCCTCTCTGCCCGTTCTATCTTTGTGCAAATATCCAACATAAACCGCGGCTTTTCCCTCATTCTCACTCTGTCTCCTTCACCCTCCTCCACCTCCTCCATTGTTGGTGTGAGTCAACGCTGACGAACGACAGGCGTCTCCAGGTTAACCCGTGGGTCTGATCTCTGCCGGCAGTGCTGTCAAGATCTACAGATCGATGACAAATGCCTGTCAGGGCAGCTCACAGTTATTCAAGGCTTTATTGCATCTGAAAGACCACGTGCTTAATTAATTAAAGTAGTTGCCAGCTAACATTGATCAGATCAGCTGACAACCGTCAATATCTTCTTTTTTATGGAGGTTTGTGGGAGGAAAGAGTGATTGTTGAGAGATGTAACCAATGCCTGTTTATTTATTTCATGTCAATCAGCTTCAGAGCTAAGAAACCTAAACGAGAGACTATTGACTACATTTTGACCTTAGAGGTTCATTCTTGACCTACATAGTAAAAGTTGATTCTTAACACAACAACTTACTTGGGAGTTTGTTTGCTAGCTAACTTTTACTGAACAGCAACTTTGGCTACAAGCGGAAAAAGCTCTTGAAAGCTCAATGAAATCAGGATTTATTGCACTGAAAGAAATGTAATTAATTTGCTTGCAAAGGTAAAAAAAAATAATTCCACAGACCTTTTTACAGATTAACTTTGACACACAAATGTAGACGTTGTTAAACTTCAAAAGGTCTTGAGGTCAGCCGAACTGAGTCAAAAAGAAAAAGAGGACGCAATCGTATCATCCGGTGACAGTTCTATGCCAGCTATCATAACATGCTACTGTGGCTGGCTAGCATGAGCATGTTCCCAGCTCACTACTTCAGTGCTTAGGTTGCATGTAATGCTGCTTTGCATTGATTGCAGAAGTCAGGCTTGGGTCACACCTGAGAACCAGCCTGAAAACCGAGATAGACCAGTTCCAGCTAGTTCAGCCATGTTTAGCTATACCAGTTGACATTGATCGATTTTGAGTTTGGGGTTGGTGAGGTTCCTCCGACCTTTCAAGTTAAAAATCCCACTTCAGGGGGCGTTTCAGTTGAAATTTCTGACTGGGAAATTCAGGCTGGATTATGAAAAAAATACACACTTGCAAAGTGACCAACAGTAACCTATCGCAACAAAGAAACACTCTCAGTCTATCAAACTTTGTCTACCCCAATGGGACCTCTGAGCCCTCAAATATTACCAACCACAGCAGCAAAAAGTATATGCTTAATAAACTTAAATTCATCTGATGAAACGATACACTCGCTGTATAATCTAAAAAACTAAAAGTCTCGTGGGCTAAAGCCTCTTGGCAGAGGAAGAAGCTCTTAAAAAAGCCTTGGTGCAATTACTTCCCAACAAAGCTGCAGGCATTTTTTTCTGGTTAAAAATATAGGCCAGATTTATTAGGGAGGATGTTTGTGCAGGAAAACAGATTTGAGGAACAGAAGCAGCACTGTTGAATCTCTGTGGGGATTCTCTCCATGTTTGAGGTCTTGCTGTGACTTACCGCTGGCTTAGAAGCACAATGAATGTTGATATGGACAACACGATAACAGAGGTTCAGTTGTACTGTATATTGGTTCATGTGTAGCTGCACTGAGGCAAAAGACTACATTTACTTTTGCCACATAAAATGATCAACTAAAAACACTTGGAGCCTTATTTTTTTTTTAAAAACCTTGAACAATCTCTGTTCTAAATAAGTTACAGCTGAAAACACATCAATATGAAAAATAGTTAATTATATCACTTAATTCAAAAACACAGTGAGAGCTTCCACAGTGCTGACCTTTTCAAATGACTCACTCTCTCTGCCTGTCACACTCGCTTCCCTCACACAACTTTTGCTCTCCCACTCAGCTAATCATTTACATTTTTCATCATCTCTCTGAAATAGCAAATATAATACAGAGCAAAGATCAGTCCACAAAACATAATTATCACTTGTAGCAAGGGTCCCTACAGATTTCTATACACGCCCCTGTCAATTTGCTGTACCTTCTCACTGTAACGCCTCACTCATATTCAGCATTGCCGAGGATCAGGAAAAGAGAAAGCAGTCGCTTGCGTTATATTGCAGTCACAGACCTCAAACACACCAATACCCACTAAGCTTTGGCTCAATTTCTGTAGTACAGAAAAGTGCATTTCCCATGTGAGTTATTAATACATGTTTTGTCCATTAGTTTGGTCAGTAATGCCTCTGTAAAAAAAGATGGATTCAGGATATAAATGGCCGCTCGTTAAGAAGAGAATATATATTTTTTCACAAGAAAATTAAATCTTCTGGACCTCTTTTTTTCTATCTATCTATCTGTCTATCTGTAGATCGATCTATCTGTTTATCCATCCATCTATCATATCTATCTATCTGTCTGTCTATCTATCTATCTATCTATCTATCTATCTATCTATCTATCTATCTATCTATCTATCTATCTATCTATCTATCTATCTATCTATCTACCTACCCATCTATCTGTCTGTCTGTCTATCGCTAGTTCTATCATGCTATCTTTCTAAATTACAGAAGCAGGCAAGAAAAGGTATTTCACAGCAGATAAATTCATCTGTATTTTAGTAATTAACACAAAACGGGGCAGCCGTGATAAAACCAGTAGACTAAATGCGTTCCACTGAGACAAACTGAAAGGCGCTTAACTTAATATCATAATGTTTAAAATCCACAGCAATTATTCTTCAGGGAGGCGTGAAATTGATTCCAAACATTTTCTCTTTCTCCTCTTCACACTGTTTGATCTCTGCTCCCCCGGGACGACCTTCGATGAAATTCAATTTTGAACAAACACTCTTCATGCGGCTTTTACAATATCTCACCTGAAGATATCAAACCTTCATCTTAGATAAATCGTTCAGTATTGTCGAGAAAAAAAGACAAGTCTTGACCTGCAACCGAGTCTAACTAACGTTGGATCGGTATCCTCCTGAGATAAATATGATTTAACTCGTGTTTTGTGGGTTTTACATGTTAATCCATCATCTGTCTAACTTGTATCACAGTTTTTTTTTTCATGGCTCAGTTTTTTAATGAGAATTTCAGTTAGTTTGTTTTTCACAGCAGACTTTAATTTCTCAGAAATTTTGCGTGTTTTGTGGTACTCTTTCAAAAACTTTGACACATTCTTTTATTACTTGAGCCATCACATGCAAAAGCAATTATTCAATTTATCCAATTATCCAAATCTGTCAGGTAAATATGATTTTACCTGACAAATCGGCCTTAAGAGCTGATTCATTTAATGAGACAGTTGTGACAGCACATACAGACAGACTCGCTGACGCCCCAAGGAGATCAGCGCCACCTGCTGGAGACTGCATGTAAATACGAAGGTTCACTCCAAAATAAAGTGGAAACATATCTGCATTTTATCTGATTTCCAAAAGGATTTTCTCTTGGTATAACAAAATACATTTATCGGATTGAAGCAGAATGAAGCAAATTACAAATATAAGACCTGATTTCAACATTTTCTTGTAAGATTTTAGATTTTTTTAAACGATCGCCTTTTTTATTGTCTTAAAGAAATACTGACCTACAGTTCTTTATTTTTGCTTAAGCACAATTTTTTAAACAGGTCCAAATTCAGTTTATTTTGCAAAATAAAACACTGCATTAAAAATAATACATCCAAATGGGCCAATACTGCCACGGCTGGAACAACTGGAAACACCGACCCCTGGTTTTCCAAAATGTTAGAGGGGATAAATTAGGGAAAGCCCATGTGGGACCTTGAAATACAGTACTGGACTAAACGTGGCCCTTTAAAAGTATTCCCCATGATAGAGGTTGCTCTTTGAGTCTAACCTGGATGCACATGTTTCCCTGTGTCAACATATTTATGATCAAATATGTCCATTTGAGTATACCTATTAGTTCATCCTATCAAAATGTTGCTTCCCATTCAGGCATGCTAAGTGCTAGAGGATGCCCACGGTGATGGGAAATCATCCATTGCTCTTGAGTTTTTAAAATTCATTTTGTTTGCCCTTTAAACATCACATGCTGAGTGCCACATAGTCCCTCACTATCGAAGAGAAGACGATCATATCTGAGCCTGATTTTGCTAAAGCTATAGGCAACTCACACTAAAACAATCTAGACTTAGAAATAGCACAACAGGTAAGAGGATAAATATGTATTTTTGAGCCGTCCCTTTAAGTGCAGTGCTTCAATAAATGTACCTAGTTACTTCCCACCACTGATCTAAAGCAAATTAAAAGACTTTATATAAATAGCGTTGGTATTCTATGCAGCAAATTACTCACACAGAGTGATACAAGCCCCCTCTGCTTAATTTGTACACTTAGCATGAAATGCTCAGAATACATAATAAAAACTGAACTAGAATAAAACTGAAAGTGTGTCTCGCATCAGACAGTTTTAATACCTGTACGACAGGAGAACTTGGCACAAGTCAACATTTTACAAGACATCAACTGCAATAAGGAACACACCTCCATAGGTTTTTTTTTAAGGCATGTTGTGTTCAGGTAGTCATTACTGGGCCCGGCTGTGTGTTATCTGTCTTTAAAACAGCAGCAGCGCAGGTTTCGTTGGGGACCGCTGTGCGCTGGAGCTGTTGAAATGTTGGTTATTGAAAAGCAGAGTGCAGTCTGGGTCGCCATCAGCTGCAGTTCATTTATATAATACCATGATTCAACTTCTGGGTGGACAATACAACAGTTCATCATTTCATATTACTTAAAGGATTTTTTTTTTAATATGCTTATTTATCAACCACAGGCTGAATTTGTGATTGCATTCTGTCACAATCAGCTAGTAAACAAATATTCAATACTGACAGCCACAAATATGGCATGATGCATCATGTTGTTACATTGTGTGTGACATGCAGATCATTATCTTTTGGCTCATACACGCCGCACAGTGGACTCTAGTTTTGTGCATCAGTGTGTTTGAGCATAAACTGTGGGGACAAATATGTTTCACACACTCACACTATTGTGACTCACCCCAATCTTGAGACAAAAATCTGGGATACTATTTATTTTACGGATGATGTTTTAAGGTTAACAATTAGTTTGAGATAAACGGAGGTGATAGTCAATAGAGCATCTTCGATTGTTTGGTAAAATAATACTGATTATTTAATGATTAATTTCCTTTTTTTTACCATTTACTTTCATGATGACAATTGTGACAGTTTGTAGAAAGCAGTGTCACAAAGCAGCTATAGCATATGTGCAGACATTTTATGAAGCACCACAATGTCCAAGTTACCACCATTTACTGGAGTATTTGTAGCAATGGTTAAAAAACTAAACTGAATCTGACTGCATAGCTAAAGCAGTCTGGTTTTGTGATTTAAATTGTACTCACCCTTCTAGCCTCTAATCTGTAATTGCAGTGTGAGGTGATATCACTCTAACATGGTGAAACACATTCAGAATGTTTGTTGGATGAATAAGACTTCAGCATCATCATTTGCCTGTATCTCCTTCTATGACCTCAGTGTTTCACCGCAAGAAAGAAAATCCTGTTTTTCAGATCTTTTTTTTATTTAGAACTTCATGAAAACGAAACGGACGAAGCATTATGAGGTTGAGAGTTACAGAAAAATGTGAAAAACATTAAATAGGGTAACTCAAATGGAAACAGAATGTACAACATAGAGAAATTCTTGCCCACTAACACAAATTTGAATTACCCCTAATCTATCACACATCTATACATACGTACGACCTTTTTCTACAAACATACACACATAAAGTATTTAATACACAAGTTTCACATGTTCTATGTTGCTTGGCTCTCTTGAATTGTTCCCCTTTTTCAAAAACAGACAAGAATTAAGACACTGATTCACGATTTAAGAGCTGATGGTTTGTATAGATTTGTAAAACTAAGTGATATATATTGATGACATCGCGACAGGTTGCGGTCGATGAAGTCCATAAACTACAGGGTGAGCTCCATTTCTGCCAGGTAGATGTTGAATCTGTTGTTACTTCTGGTGCTGGCTCATGACTCCCCTGAGGAAGTCATCAAAGCGTGGGACAGCGGCCTCCTTGGCGGGTTCGTCGGCAGCGGCGGGCTCATCGGCGACAGAGGCGGGCTCGCCGCGACGCAGGCGGCAGTTGTAGTCGATCTCGGGGTCGCAGTCGGGATCGGGCAGGATTATGCCGTCCTTGGCTGTCTTCGGGGCCTCAACGCCGGTAGGTCCAGAAAACTTGCCGCAGTTGGGGTCGAACGGATGGCAGAAGGGTTTGGCTGCAGCCTTGATGTCGGCCTTGGCCTCAAGGCCAGACATCACCGGGGTGCAGTCTTTGTCATAGTGCACATAGCAGTCGTAGCCTTCCTTGGTCTGGCCACGGACGCCCAGCTTGTAGCGGACCTGGTTGATTGATTGATTGATGTTTTTGGTTCAAAACAGATGCAAAGCAGATCATAGATAGCAAGTGAAAGCATTATGCGACACCCTTTTAATTTCACTACATCATTTAATTAGCCAAAGGAAAAAGAATAGACAATTATAAGAACCATTCAACGAGCAAGATAGAGCCTACACTAGATTAATCAAAACATCTAGCTATTGATTCCTAGTAGCAGGACTTCAAATTCAGACCTGGTGCTCGGGGATCTGCGGCGCAGGCTTGCGCAGGGCAGCGGCGGCTGCCAGCATGCAGAATGGGTCGTAGCGAGGGTCGCAGGCCGGAGGAGCAGCAGGAGGTGCGGGCGCGTCCTGGGGCGCGTACTCCAGCACGGGCTTCGTGAGGCCAGACAGCTTGGTGGCGGTCAGGGGGTTGCAGCCCCCATCAAAGAGTGGGTTGCAGTGCTGCTCTTTAGGGGCCTTTCCTCCAGCGAGAGGGGCAGGAGCAGCGACTTTGGTCACACACAGGGGATCGACCTCTGGGTCACAGCTGGGGTAGAGAAGGTGGTAGAAGCCGGTGGGGGCTTTTTGGACCAGGAGGGGATTGCAGTAGGGGTCCTTGGGGTCGCATTTGAGGGCGGCGTAGGATGGGGCTGGGCCAGTAGCTGGGCGGTAGCCGTAAGCTGCTCTCAGGTGATACTGCAGACACTCCACATCTTCAGGGTTGCAGATCCTCAGCAGTTCAGACCTCTGACCTGCGCTCAGGAAAGGCTCCAGGACAGGGGCGTAGTAGTAGAAGCCAGTGGAGCTCTTCATAGGCATGGGCAACATGGGGGTGAAGATGGGGGCTGGCACCATGGCTGGAGCTGGTTCAGGCTCTGAGACAGCAGCATAAGGGGCGGGGGGGAAGAGGCAGTAGGGGTCGAGGTAAGGGTTGCACATCCTGACGGCAGCAGACTTAATGGGGGCGGGCATCACCAATGCAGCCTTTGGCTTGCTAGTGAACTCAGAGATGCACTCTGGATCCTCAGAATCGGCACATGACTTGTAGATTTCACTGAGGTGCTTGAGGTAGTGGTTGAAAGTTGGGCCCTCCTCTGACCTGTGCTTGTTCTGCAGGTAGGTCATGTACAGACGATCCAGATCCTCAACCTGAAATATTGGTTAAAAAAGGGACAAAATGAATGAATTTGCTTTGATTCCATATGACTTACACCCCACAGAGAGTACAACTGAACAAAAAAAATCGAACTAAAAGACTGTGTGGAGCTCAAGACAAAGCGACATTCACACAAATTCTCAGAGGAGAAATTCTCTTTTCCAGCTCACAGACTTGTTACTCATCCATACAGCCAGACTTGTCAACCACAGAGCTCTCACTGGGACTGAAAAGTCATGTTGGAACATGACTTGCATTGCAGAGCAATTTTGCATTTTAAGAGGGTCATGGCATATTTGTACTTTCATATTGTCATCATCAAAAGCTGTATTTTTCTGGCGTTCATAAATGGGTGACATACTCTCTTCAAAATGCAGACTGGCTGGAAAAAAAAAACAAGCAGTGTTTTATAATCCTCACTGGGACAAACTGAATAATTAATGTGAAACAAACTCCACTTACTCCCTCCTGGTTGTGACTTTGCATGAAGTACTTGTACCATCCCCAGAAGTCCGGCAGGCGTTTGAACTGAGGCACAGCGAAGACATGGGAGTTTCTCCTGTTGCGAACAAGCGTCTTCAAGTTCTCCATGACCTCAAGGGTGTCATCCTGTGACACTGCGGGCACTGAGGTGAGAGGAGAGGGAAAGAGTGAACTAACTTAAGTGTGCTGGAGTCTGAATTTACAAATGCTGTGTACAGATCCAATAGATGTGTTTTTATTTGGGCAGTATAGAATATGTGTATTTTTATGTATGGATGTTTTTCCTATTTACAGGCAGAGACAAGGGAGTGTTATACTTGTGACCACTAATCATGAAATGTATGTCGCGCGTTCGGGCTGAATAGAAGAAAGAAAGACTAGTTGAATGATTCTTTATAACTGGCCATGATTTAAGTTTTAAAGGCCACTCAAAACAGCATACGTGTCCCACATGCCACGTCGCAGGTCCTTACCTTCCTCCTCTCTGTGCTGCTGCACTGGAATGGCCCCCAGAAACTCTGTAAAACACAAGCAGCAGCCACATTAGCAGCAGCAGGGACATTAGCTGACTGGGACCAGATGTTGAGCTTTCCCTCGACACCAGGGGAAATGCTGACCCGCTAATAAGCCCCTCGTCAGGTGCTGGGGTTCTGGCGCCCCAGCACAGGCAGCATCTTGCAGATTAAACACCCCCTCCTCCTGCAAACCGCCACATGCACACTCTGTTGGGCTTTGAGCCAGACCGGCGGAGCATGTGCCGCTACCGGGGGCCTCTTAAAAGTTAACCTGTAAAACTACAAAGAGTGAGCCCTCACAAAAAAACAATTACCAATACACTGTAGAAGTGGAAGGTGGGAGGGATGGGACATGTCTGCGTACATCTCCACATGTGGAGTGTCTTCTGCTCCACCAGGAGTTTCCTTCAGAAGTTTACGAGTATGAGAAAACAAGCCAAGTCAGCTGATTATGTCGGAAACTTCGGTCCTTCAAAGTTATTAATGTGGAAAGTCTCCCGAGAGTGCAGGTATACATTTCTTTTTATGACTCTAGAAAGATTTACAGGCTGCCTCCACATCAGCATGTTAGCATTGGTATGGTATTTTAGTATTAAAGAGATGAAGGTAATGGTGTCTCTATAAATATGTGCAGCTGATTCATGTGCCAATGCTCAGGGACAAAGACAGGATTAAAGAAAGACTCAGGTTATGAGCCCAGAATGAAAAAAAAAGTACTTAAATCCTATACTTATTAATTATACAAGTACAAGTATTTTATTCAAAATCACACTTCAGTTAATCACAAGTACATCATCAGAAGAATGTACTTAAAGAGTAAAATGTAAAATTATGTGTTGTGTATAGAAACAACCCATGTGATTGTTATATTGTTGTACATGTTATGATTGTATGTATATCTATTAGTATATATGATCTCTCATACATTCATGTAAAAGTAGCATTTTAATCAAAGTGGAGGTTACTTTAGCTACATTATACTATATTCTGTTGGGTTGTTTATAAGAACTGTGTCATATTTTAGAAACTCTTACTTTTTCCAACATAAAATGTATATCTGATTTGTCAGGTGAATGTTGTGAAGTGAAAACACATTATTTCCCTCCTCTACTCCATTGACTAGCAGATCACATAATATGGTCTCATTCAAGCGGAGTGCAAGTACCACAGTATTGTACTTGCTTTCATTCGCTGCCAAAAATAAATTCAACAAAGGCTTTAAAAAGAAAATAAAACGGATTTATTTGACACAAAAGGCACTTGTATGTCCACCTGCAATCCCCTCTCACAGGTTATTCTTTTTATTTTATGCGTTTTAGTCCAAAGCATATTATTTCCATCCCAGATTGTTTCATTTGAAGGATTTTTGGATCTGAAACCAGAGTGGTGGGGAACCACTGGTCTAAATAGTGTTTAAAGTATCACTGCATCAAGTATTATTATTGTGGATAAACATCAAATATTTCTAATATATTTTTCAAAAATTCAGAACTAAAGTATCATTGTAGAATGTGAATTTCGATGATACTTCAGGTCATTAGATTCCCCAAAATACATTAGTGTCTTCAGTGAAGGGACAACTCCCCGCATGCCATAAATGATCAATTTCAACTAAATATTTGCGCCAAAGATCAAATAAAGTCATAGATACATTTTGAATCAGTTAAAAGTTGTAGATCAAGTCTCACCTGGTAGTAAAACAATAGCTAACAGGAATCCGGTGTGGATCAGGAAAAGCGATGGTCGTTCAACACGGGCCATTTTCTGTTTTATGTGCTTCTGGGGTAAAGAGACAGAAACAATATTCACTGGTATTCACTGATTCACTGAGTAATAACAGAACTGTGTTTGAGGGTGCTGAATACAGCATGAACTTCTAGCATTATACTCTAGAATTACAAGGCAACGAGACGTGTTTGTCTGGTTGTTTTTTCAGCAAACTGTTTGATATAGAAATGAAAGACAATGACACTCGGAACAAAGAGAAAGCTTTTATGTAAATGACTGATGCCAAGACAATAGAAAGGATTGGGGACAGGCTGTAATAGAGCTTTTTTTTCAGGGATTACTGAGAGAAAATAGACTTCAGTTATGAATGTCAGAATATCAAATAAAATGACTGAACTGAACTGAACAATCAAGCAGCCAAAAGCTTGAAATGTACTTCTGTCTGATGAATCACAGCCACTGTGCTCAAAAAGAGAGATTTTCGTCTTCTGTTTCACACTCATAGATCTGAAAACTTTGCCACTGTCATCCAAAGACAAGGCCGTTGGAGTTGCAGGCAGTTTGCTTTGGCTCTATGAACTACACATATATAAACTTTAGCAACGTGGAGCATTCTTACCTGCAAAGGTGCTGAAGTTCTGACCTCCTGTGATCACCTCTGGACCCAGTGGCTCTCTGGAGCGAGCTTCTCGAGGGGGGGAGGGGGCTTGCTGCACTGTGGTGGCCTGAACTGTCGAAAACCTTTACCTATGGGACATACAAGCAGCGCAACATTTTAAAGGAGCCCCATTGATCATTAAAAACAAAAAGGCATGTCATACGTCTCTGGCATGCTGGCAGGCGCTCCAGGATTGGCTCCTGTGCTGCCATCCGTCCGACCAATAGGGGTCCTGTAATTAGGAGATTTGAGCAGCACGACAGCTTTGAGTGCAGAAAGATTAACAAGGTGCCATTTAGCGCCGTGTTTCTTTCCTCACGGGTTTGGAATTTGTGGTCAACATGCAAGAGGGCATTATATCCAAGACATGGGTCGATTCTGAGATTTGAAATGTCCGTGGGCTCCGTGGGCACAAACTTTAAAACTAGAAACTGGTAAATCCCCACAGCAAGAGGTCTCAGTTACAAGAGAGCAGATTTATAACGAAGTGCCTGAGGCTATCGAGGTGGTGCTGATAAATATTACAGTGGAAACAGTAGAGCAAGAAGGTAGTCCTGATGTAAGATACATAACACAGAATCAAGCGGTAAATAACAGGCATTATATAACTAGAACCTTCGGTACTCAGTCCATAAAACTCCCTGTTTTTATTCCAGTGCTTCATCGCTACAAGAAATTGACTGAAAAGAATGAAAAAAAGAAAATTCAGAAATATCTACTCTGTTGCATCAGTATTAATAAACGTGTGTCTAGGATCACAGGCGCGTGACTCATTTAAATGTAGTGATGCAATGCTACATCCAAACATAAGGTGCACCAGCGTTTTTGATAATGTTTACAAATGTTCGCCCTCTTTGAATATGTTACTCATTTGTTTCATAAAGGAGCTGTAAGGAGTTAGCTGCTGTTGGAGGGAAAAACTACAAGTGTCATTTGATTATCATTGTGCCGACCAAAGACATTAATTAAAAATGATAGTTTCTCTTTTTCAAAAACTTTACAAGTGTAAGAGAGAAATAGTAGTCTTTTAAGCATTCCCTGAACAGTTTTTCTTTCACAAGCATGTTTTTTATCTAACAACACAAGCTTAAATTCCTTAGGATAGGGAGGCCACTAATGAAGCTGCTGCTGCTGTATATGTGCGGGGCCATTAAGAGCAGCATGCCAGCAGCACTGTTAGTTTGGTACAAACTCCTGATGCTTGGATTGTGCCACGTGGCCTGTAAAGGATGTGGAAAATAGCTGAAAAGAAGTGTAACCAACCCAACAGGCAACATTTGAAGGTATTTCTACCTTTATACCTAAGCAACAAATACAAGTAAATACACAAGATCTGTGTTCACGCAACCTTGTTTTGCAACGCACTCCCAAAGCCTCGACAAAAGTATCAGTGATATGAATTCAGCGACACCTCAACCGTCATCTTCCAAACATGTTCAGGTTGATTATAAACTGAATGATATTGAAAAATAAAAACAATGAAAAGTGGATATTGTTACAATCATTTTCCATACAATTCCACTTTAAGTGATTCCTATTGACATTATTAAATTAAAACATAAATCAAAATGGTTCTGCCTTCAGCATCATCTTCCACTGTGTGTTCATACAGTTTGTCTCTGACATCATGCTATACAAACATTTGAGCTAAGAACCCATAAAGCATCTCATGCTACATGTGAAAGAAAAACTCATTAAAAATGCAGACCCTTGTTAAAATGGTGATCCTTGTCAGACGCTTTTATGTTCGCACTTAAGTAGTTGTTGAAGTTGCATGTTGCATACGAATAAACCAGAAAGGGCTCAAACTGTGAGTGTTAATAATTAAAAAGTTATGTTGTCAAGTATCTGCTCTTGACCGTCAAAGAGCAGAAAATGGGAAACATTACACCCTGTTAGCATTGTCATTGTAAGAAATGTTAGCATTCAAACACGCTACACTAAGATGGTGAACATGGGAAATATTGTACTAAATTAGCATTGTCATTGTAAGAAACGTTGGCATTTGAACACACAAAACTAAGACGGTGACTGTGGGAAACATTATAGCATGTTAGCAGGGCGCGTTAACATCTAGCTCAACGCACCGCTGCATCTTGGTACAGCCTCAGAGAGCTGCTAGCACGGCCTTACACTCTTAGTCTTGTTAAAGTCATATACATTATAAAAAATGATTGATAACCGTATCCGGATTCATCTTAACATTGTCCAGCGTTCCACAATCGCCATTTCTTTCTGCTAAAAGTATTATTTCTGTTCCTCTGTGTATGGACAGGTTTATAACAACTTTTTAAAGCATTTCAAATAAAGTTTCCTGCTATTACAGACACTTTTGTTAATTGGCTCTGTTCCTTGAGCCTTAAAGTGGTTTTAATGCTACAAAACTCCATCAGATAGTACTTTGTGTAAACTGCTAGTAAAAGCACAATCAATGGTTTTAACCATTGTCTTCTTTATAACTGTTGGACATTTCTATGCTGACAGCACAGTTCTCTGTTTTGCTGATTCTGTACAACAGAGTCGTTGAAAACCTGCAGTTTGCATTTTGTCTTCTTCAGAAGCATCTTATCAGTCTTGTGCTGAATCGTAATAAAACCTAAATATGCTGTTGGCCAAAAGTAGAAATATTATTTACCTTCACGTCAGCATTCTCATTGGTAGGCGACTCGTATTGAGGGAATCTCTCATAAAACAGTAAACACTTCAGAGAAGATAAAATCTATATGATATCTGACTGACAAACTAAGAATGAAAAATAATAGGTTCAGAAACTTGGTTGGTTTCGCGCATATTTTGGACACAATTTTCTTTTTGACTGTAGTGATTTAATCTATAAACACTCACATATTAATGCAAAATCTGCCCAGGCTCTGTCATATGAGCATCTCTGTCAGCTACCATATCTTATTTTTTATTTTTATGGCTGTAGTATTGGAGTTGATCACAGTCACTCTGAGGGCTGGCGGATCCTCAAGTTTCCTCGGGTTTACTTTTATGTACAATACTGTACATCTAGAAGTTTTAAGATACATGGTAACGGGACAATTCAGTATAATTAATATCCTATAATTTGCCTTATAAATTGTCAACTTGGTAAAGGTCAAAGGTTAATTGTTACTACTTTTATTATAATTAGCATTCTAGTATTTCCAGTGCCACTGTTATTAGTTTAAATAAGTCTTGTGGTTCTTTCAGTGCACATTACATCTATTGAACTTCTATCCTGGGCGAGGGATCCTTTCTAAGTTGCTCTCCCTGACGTTTCTTCTTTTCTTCTTCAGTCCAAAGACAGAGGATGTCGTATGTTCTACTCTCTTAAGGCAAATTTGTGATTGCTGATATTAAGCGATACAAATAAATTGTGTTTTTGTTTTGAATGAAGACAATCAGACACACTCGTGGCTTCATATATACACTACTCTATTTATTGTTTTTTGATCACAAAAATACAAGTGTAGATGCACATACTGTACACTTTTGTGCACATTTATGACACAATTGGACACAATGCAGATATAAAACCAAACGCAGAACATATGAGACTATCAGACACAGTCATTCAAATAATAAAAAACATCATTCATCATATGCCATCTGCAGCATGTTTAAGGGCGACAGCATATGGAGCCTCTGCCCATCACATGTATAATTACGTTCCTAGCAGGTGTTCTCCAGCGCACTGAAACCTGCAATCCAGTTCAGAAGCAGTCGAAGACATGAGCACAATACAAGCTCATAATTCTAACATACCATATATGAAGAATCCTTGGGATCCTAAGAATTTCGCAACATCTGGAGCTGGTGACGACTTTTTAAGGATGTTTTAAAAAAAAGCCTGAAACTAGGACAACTATGACAGGAAATTGTATGTAATTAGACAGAAAATGGTTGGTTTGCTTTCCACCCAAAAAGAAAGATGTGGAGTGGTGCAAATACAATCTATCAACTCTGAAGTCTCTGTCACTGGATGTCATCATCATCAAACAGATCCTCAAAATCTGTGGAAACAAAAAACGCAATTATTAAACTACAGTCTTATGACAGCCAGACTATGAATCACTGGCTGTATTTCAAATGTTTTTGCAAGCCAGACATGTTCTCATAAAGCGTTATAGGTTGAGAGGGTTGAAGTGGTGCAGGGTGATAAAAGTAAAAGGATCTGGGAATGCACTTGCTGAGGACTCTGCAGAACGGCCTTCCTGTGAGCCTGACAGTTTGTGAGGTCAGAGGTCAGCGGCAGAAGTGTATGAACATGCATGGGAATATGTGCCACATCCTCTGTGTATGCAGGAAGCTTCATTTAAAGGGCCAGTGCGTCGGATTTCTAGGATCTATTGACAGAGTTGCAAAACCGAAGTACTGCCAGTTACCGTGTGACTTTTGTTGCTCCTAAAGTAGTGTTAGTGTGGTAGGGAACGTCGTAACCGTGATTTAGCAAAGGGAGGAGTAAGTGTAGGCGTACTCAGATGGTTGATGTCTAAAACAACACCACGAGATCCCACCAAATTCCACCCACAGGCGCTTTAACAATCACTATGATCCAATAATAAAAAATAATAATGAAAAATATGCTTTCCTACTATTGTCATTGACGTTTTAGATACGTGTCCTTCCATGTACTTTTGTTTGTTTTCTAGAGCTGCAACATTTAGTCAAAAGAAAATGAGTTGGCAACTTTTTTGTGGATTAATTCATAATTTTCTAAGCAAAAATTGTCTCGTTACTGTGACAACCCCTTTCTTCCACTAGGGGTCTGAGCCACGTTTGCTGTTTCTTCCTTAGGCGCAGATGGCTGCACTACAATGAATCAATTTAGTGTAGAAAAATCAACTGATTAATTGTTAATGAAAATCATCTCAATTTTCCTGCCTCAATTGTTTGAGTTGTCAGAAAATATTGTAAAAAAGAAACGTCACAATTCCTTGTAGCTCAAGGTGATATTTTGTCTTGAATGATTGTGTTTTATCAGAAGTTTAAAACCTTAATACACCTTATTTAGATCCCATAAGACAATAAAGCATTGTGTTTGTTACATTTTTTTCCTGAAAGATTAATGCTCGAAAATGTTTTGTCAATAGATTGATCAACTAATCTTTTCATAGTGGGAAAAACAAAAGGGAGGAATTGGCGCTTGTTGTATTCATAGCTAATCTCTTGATATCTTAGTTTTAGTAAAAAATAAAAATGTAATAAAAAAACTTTGAGTGATCCCTGTGTACTTCTTTATACACTTTAAGTGGTGCTCTATTGTGCTGGATAAGTACTGTCTGCAGTCAGTCTATACAGTACATTTTGTACAGACTACACAAGAATTTGCAGTGCGTTTGTTATACACACGTCCTCCAGACTACTGTTTTAAAAGGTGTCATCAAACACTCAGAACATAGAAATCAGACAGCACTTGGCAGAAAAACAACATTTTGTCTCTAATTAAAGCCTTCACAAAAACCAACAATACATTACCTACAATGTACACTCAGGTGACTGCTGGGTAAATATGTTTTTCCTGAAGTTATATATGCCATTAGCCAAAATGCTGTCGTTGCTTATTTTTCACGTTCAAACAGGAAAAAGAAGACCTTTCCCAAAATGTTGCCACAAAGATGAAAGCACCAAAATATCCCTGTATGAAGTATTTTGACGACAGTATTTAGTGATGAATTAATTTGAGCCAGGAGTGTTCATGCTGTATTTTAAACCCGATAATACACAAATGTTTCAAAAAGATTAATTAATGTTTCACTTGCAGTAGCAGTTCAATTATACTGCAGCTTTCTGCTAGCCTCCCTAGAAAGTAAAACAATTCATAAAATCCCTGACAAACATGAGGACCAAACCAAAACAAGTGCAACACACTAAAGGTATTTTTCCACAAAACCGCTGCAGCCTGAATATTTCAGTGGGAAATTACACTAATTAGCACAAATTGTCACTTTTGTGACTGTGAAAGAACCGAGCCAGTGTGACACTGATTGTTCAACATTTAAAATCCCTTTATAAATGTAGGCCAGGGGATTTGGAAGCTGCTTTCAATGCGACTGGAGACAGTTAAGTGGTACACATCTCTATCAGAAGGGAATAAAGGCTGCCACCCTAAATTAGCCTCATACAAAGCACATCCACAGAGCTCCTGCTGAGAAGTCTGCGTGGAATCTGTGTCGCATATGGCAAGAAGTTGTGGACGTTTGATGTAGCCGCGCCTCAGGACAAGAGATCACACTACATTATAAAACACAGTTAGTAAAAGCGGTGCGGGGGTAAAAGGAATGTTTTGGGGCCAGTAAGGAGATGTCCCGCTGTTAAACCAGCAGCGCTCTGACACCCAGGAGTGAAATAACCCTCATGTACTAATAGATTCAATCTGCCCTGACTATTCTCTATTTGAAGATGACGGACTACACCTCAGTTCACTCCAGATTAGCTGAGCAAAAGCCAACTGAAGAAAGCATTTCTAGTGTCCAGAACATGTGAACTGTGGCCCCCCAACTCCTCCCAGATGACGGCAAAAACAAGACTAATAAACGTTGTCAACTCCAGGCACATGAAGCATTGTTGAAATGCTGGACACGCACTGGTCTGCAGCATTTCAGTGAAAAATGTATCTTTGGTGACTAGCTCAATGTATGATTATCCATTATTTAGCATCGATGTGCCAGTACATTATGGCAATTGGCTCACAATTCATTGATTTCATGTATAATTATATGCATAGAATACTTTCAAATATGACTTAATCTTGGCTTAACTGACTCAATTTATCTTCTAATTGCCGTGTATAAAATATTTACACTTTTTTTTTATCAAATCAACCAAGTCTATATTGAATTGTCTGACAAGATTATAATATATATACACAACTCAAGTATCACAAAGAGGTATTTTTTATATTTTATTTAGATTATTATGTTATGTGCAGGTATTGGCCTTACTTACACAGTAACAATATCTTTATTTTCTCAAAAATTTTAGGAGGGGCTCAAGTAGATTAATGGTTTTATTGTGGAGAAAAGTTAAGGAATGGCTTGTGTGTATATATATATATATATATATATATATATATATATATATATATATATATATATATATATATATATATATATATATGAATAATTAGTTTACCATTGAAGAAATCTAGGTGAACTGCCTTTTCATTGGCAGCCAGGTCCATCAGCAGTCCTGTGCTTCCCCCAGCCTGCCAGAGAACAAACATGCAGCTCAGAAGCACAACTTCAATCCAAGAAAGACAGCCATGAAAACAGCCGATTACTAATACTCACATTTCGTTTGGATACATCTGTCATTATAATTCAGTTGTGGCCAAACAGAAATTGGCAGAGCCATATGTTGTACTCTTATGTGATGGTATACACAGTATAATGCTAACCCTACTTATAAATACTTGCAGACAGCTTGTCATTCCAAGAGGCAGCTTTTTGTTAAACTTTGTTTAGTTCATCTTTCATTTTATTTGGCTTCTCCTGATTACTTGAAAATATTACAGAATCAACTTTGTTGGCCAAGTATCAGAACACCCTTTAAAAAGGTATTTGACTTTGACTTTAAGTTACTCTCAATGCATTTGAAACACAGAACTATTTACATGAAGATAGAAATACACATCCAGATTAAATACAAACACAACAAAGGTAAACACCAGGGAGTTTGGCTTGGTGTTTGGTGCAAAAAATATATTGACACATACATACATACATACATACATACATACATACATACATACATACATACATACATACATACATACAGATATACATATATATTAAGAAGAAATTATAGAGTAACCCTCAACCAAAGAAATTGTATTAGACATTTAAACGATATAGTCAATTAACAAATTAGTGGATTTTAATCGACAGGTCTGTAAAACTGAATTCCTCCAGAAAGAAATAAAAAAAAAACACCACTAAAGAAATTTGAATCGAATAGAAATTTTTAAATAATATTTGCAAATTATATATATATATATATATATATATATATATATATATATATATATATATATATATATATATATACAGTTAGCTGCATCGTTTATACGTAGCTAACTAACTACTACTATATTCAGGAGTTGACGAGCTAGCCCGCTAGCTAGTTAGCTAACCTCGTCCAGATCAACGTACGGTCCCGCGCCCTCAGGAAACATCTCGTCCACTGCTGGTTTCATGGCGACCGTCGAGTTGGACTGGTCCTTTAGTGGCATCGATAAAACACGTGGTCTGATCGACTTTCATCAAACGAGGAGCTGAAAAAGCGCCACACAGCCGAGCTAACGCAGTGTCGGGTCAAAATACATCCGACGTGGAAGTCGAGTGAAGACATAAAGGTTCCGTGTTCAGGTCAAATATAAAGGGGACAATCGAGTCATCGCTTATTTGATACACCCACTTTGTAATATGTATGTAGTCCAGACATTATAAAGGAAGCCTGTTTGTCATTTCATTTTTATTTTTTATTTTTTTAACTTTTCCAATAGGAATTTGAGCTGTTGCAAAATGCTGTCAAAATAATGATTAAATGAATAAATAAAACACATCGACCAACATGTTGTGAGGTTAACAACTTAATAATATAAATACAACGTGTGTGTTGTTGTTATTATGACCACTCCCACACATCCTCCTGGATTCCTGTTTTTCACATGTATCATTTAGTCATATAGATTGTTTTTACTCAGGGTTCTTACATTTTTTCCCAATTAAAGAGGTTTGTTTGGTGAGTTTTTTCCTCTTCTACAAAAGACAGAGGGTGTCATATGTGGACAGAAAGCCCCCTAAAGCAAATATGCAATTTCTGATATTATATAAATTGACTTGAATTTGCATTTGGTTCCATACCACATTACAATACTACAATCAATGTCACTTGGAGTTTAGTACTGTAGCCTACCATTTGTTTTATACATAATGTCAACATTATTGGTAACCTTTAACTTAAAGTTTTTTCAGGATAAAATTGATTGGAAAATAATGTCTCAAGACATTAAATGTTTCACCACTTAAAGACAATTACTAGGATATCAAGCTGTAACCATTTATTAAATGGACTGTAGTTTGAATAGTTTTACAGGTAATGTAAAACCTTTCATGAAAATATTTTCAAATCACTTTTTGTTTCTGACTGATACACAGTACCTATGAGCTGTAGAAATCCTGCACAGTGATGTTTAGACACAATGTTTTGATTAAAAAGATGCTGCACAGAATCAAACAAGATGAGTAAGTTTCACTGACTTTTATTGACTCTAATTAGATCCTGTAGGTTTGTGGTTCAACACATCAGATACACTCAATATTATTTGATTCCAATATGAGTCACAAAAAATATGTTCGTCCCAAACAGACAGGAAAGTTGAAAAACTGAGTTGAGTCTAAGATTGGTATGGAACAGATAATAAATCATATTCTCTCCTGTCAACAACAGCACCATCTTGTGCTGCATTGCTATCGCTGCTTAAAGAAATTTGTCGCAGTCCTTCTGCCTGCTGGGAATCATCCTGCTCACATCGATGTTGTTCTTTGCGAAGACCTCCATGGCTTTCTCGACGGTGGCGTCCGGCAGGGTTCGTGTTCGTCCCATGATCCAGGCGAAGTCAACGTGGAAAAGCCTCAGGATGTCAGTGCAGGAATACACCAGGGCCGAGTTCACGTAGTCAGTGGACAGGATCCAGTAAGGGGAGTAGGGAAGGACTATAACAGTGAGGAGCACGACACAGATATCAAAAGCAGATCACCTACAATGTTTTTTTCTGGTTTGACACAAAGAGGAAAAAATAGGAGGCATGTTTATGTTAAGAAGTCCAGTAACATTGTCAATTGATTGTGAAATGTCTCTCTCACCGTAGGAATAACTTATTCCCAGTTTAGCCGGGTTCTTTATATCCTCTATGACTCCAGTCCCTTCGATTTTCCTCAGCTCTGCTTTTCTGTTTTATTCCGCACAGTCAAATTTCATGTTAGATTAAGATGGCATTGACACACCACAAAATATTACTCTCGACTCCATATTTGCACAAAGAAAATTCTGATAGGACTTACAGTATTTCAGAGCTGACCACTCGAATGGAGTTGTCGGTCTTCAAAGTGAAATTGGTTTCAATGCACCGGCCCTTCTCAAACTGAGCCGGCAGTTTGGCAATTTCAAACCATCTTCCCATGAACTGTGAGGGCAAAGACACACACGAGCACAAAGACAATTCAGAGCGCCGTGAGTGGCGAATATGAATAAATCAATATGCTTTAGTGGAGTCAATACAAATATTTTTACTCAATTACTGTACTTCAACACAATCTTGACTTCAATTTTCCATTTGAGATACTTTACACTTCACTTTACATTTGAAAGAAAGTTAATAACATTTTTACTCCACGACTTTTGTTTAACAGTGTTCTTAGTTTCCTTGCAGGCTTGTTTGTTATAGATTAAACAACCTAGTGTATACAGAACTTTAACAGTAAAATGCTACTAGTACATTAATGCACCAATAATAATAATCAAGCAGTATGTATAAATTTAAAAAGTAGTTTTCAACATTATTATAAAAGATATAATTAACATTACTTATTATCATGATTGACACATTTTGAAAAGGAGACACTTATAGCAGTGGTTCTTGTAGAAAAATACAGTTTGTCATCTTTTTTGAGATATCACAAGGGAAAAAGGTGTTTGTGTCATCTACCTCCATGGGACACCGCTGACCACCAGCCTGTCAATGTATTGATCATTTTCCCTTGGAAGTAGCTTGTACCTGTTTGAGGTTGAAGGCCGGTTGAACCGCTGGCTCTGGACATGGACCCCAATGGGGAACCTGAGCCCTGATGAGCGGGAGGATGAAGACCAAAACCACAACAAAAAATGACTTCATAGTCGAGGCAGGCCTTTGTTACCTGCATTGGAACAAGGACAAGGATTTCACAACATAAAAAGTTATTAAATAACACGTATTCACATGAAAAGTAAGTATTTTAAATGTAAAAGATGACTTTTCAAACATTTTCCTGTAAAATATCTTTCAACGAAACAAAATACAACATCAATTTAGGCTAATTAATACAATTTTTCCTTCCAAGAGTTTAAAAAGTTGTGAGTGAGTGACCTGCCATTCTATTATTATTACTTCTCCTAATATATGTCGTTACCTCCGTGTCTTGTTGGTTCAGATGTATGTTCTCTCCCTCGGACAAATTCTGTTATTTGAATGAGAGACGTTGCTCTCCGTGAGGTTTTGCAGCACTGCGACGTTGTGTCATCAATAGGTGTCTTTGTGTAGAGCCAGCTTTATTTCAGACATGAAGTAAACTATTAGCAAAGTGGAGTCATGGGTGAGACAGCAGTCGAAATGTTATTGAACAATCTGGATGTTCTTCTGGTTTCGGTGGGCAGGAACGTGAATTTTGGTATTTCAACAAAAAGTTTGAGGCTTAGGGAAATATGTTTCATGTATTTTCTAACCTTGGAAATGAAATGTCCCACTTCGATTTGGTTGGACAAAAAAACTGATGAATTAGATTCTGGCTCGCGACATGGCTCTACAGATGGTAATGTCGGTCTTTTCGACCGTTACTAATATTGAATGGGTTGCAAAGACATTTTCTACATACTTTCATCTTCCCCAGACAATAAATCTTAATGACTTTGCTGATCCCCGACTGTTCATCTACGGTAGTTATACCACAAGGCTCACATTTGTATTTTGAAGTGGAATGTTTTAACAACTATTTAATGGATTCCCATGACGTGATTCAGACATCCACAGGATGAATTGTTCAAGCGTTGGCGATCTTCTGACTTTTTCTTCTAGTGCCAACAACTGGTTGACATCTGTAGCTCAGTGTGACATGTCTTCACAACGGTGTGTTAGTGCAATCAGAGCATTCCTGAATAACTAAATTACCAAATGAGATAATAACCTCCGAGGTAGACTCTTGGTCTTGTGGCATTGATCTCATAATGTTTGACACTCGTGATTATTACAGCCACATATTTTCCCCTTGCCTGACCTTTTTTACTCAGTGTGCTGTGAGCTGAATCCTCTCTGTTGCTCTGTGTTGGTTTTCAGCCTGACTGGCGGCTCTGATTCTGTCAGTCATCAGGATTCAGGCCAAGTCCACTTAGTGCAGCAGCAAACAGTTCAAGAGCATCTTTTTTTGATGGCATGTGTCTGCAGAGGAATACACATTGAGCTGTGAACCCTGTCAAAGTAAATATACATTTATTTATTTTAAAATGTTTTTGGCAATTCATCATTCTTCGTTAAACTAACCATTTTCATTTCTTTCTTAAAAAAAATATTTTTTTTTTATCCTGGCAATGTGAACAGATTCAACTACATGAACTTGTGCCAACTTAATCAATTAATTCAAAAAGTCAAGCTCATCCATCCATCATTAAAACAATTTGGCGGCGCTCATGGTCCAAATGCAGCAAAATACACATAAAATGTGTACAGAATTAAATATCAGGTTCTCAGTGTATAGCTCAGCATTGAAATATGTGAATGTCCTGGTGCAGTACACCACAGCTGTTTAACACTTAACTCAGATTAAACCAAACACTGCCAATGAAATGCCCTTTGCTTTCACACAAAGCCCCACAGTCTACAAACAAGGTTATATTAAAGAAGAGAAGAGAGCTCATACACTGCAGAGAGGAATGACTTGTGAGCTGCACCCGGATTCATCATTGAAGTTGAAGGTTTTTCCATGCATGAGGCAATGAGCCTGACTGACCAGTAGATGATCAATGAATGTTGTTTGTTACCTCGGCGTGTCCTGCTTCGACACAGGTGTTTGCTATAAGAAAAGCCTGATTGGAAGAGGAAGAGGAATGATTTAACTCACATAACTTACAATCAATCAGTCAGTTAATCAGTGTTTCTCTAACTACTGTCACATCCAAGACACAGAGCAGAATGTGAGTTTGTGGGATAAACGTGCAACAGGAACATGAATGTGACTGCATGGGTCATGTTGGGGTCCTGACACCTGTGTCCACACACACACACACACACACACACACACACTGAAGAAGTGAAAATGCTGTAGTGTAGACTCTAATACACGCATAGACGTTGGGAATGTTTCCTTCTGCTGCTGAGGTACAATAGAAGCAACAACACCATCTGTGACTTTTCACCTAAATTGACTTGACAGCCTCTTACAGAATCGGTGCAGCATTACTGTACTTCAAAAGAAAAAGCTTAACAAAAACTGTTGTACATTTGTTCAATGGTATTTGTATTGTGCTGTATTGATGTATGCACATTTGCTGGTAGCTGGAATTATTTATTAGACAATCTGCACTAAATGGGTGACAGGAGATGACGGTCAACATGCAAAAAAGGACGTTACAGTTATTCATCGAAGAAATAATCTTAAAAACTGACCTTCCTTGTAAAGAAGTTGTTCATTCTGTACACATGACATCTGTTGCATGTCTGTCCATCCCAGGAGAAAGAATCCTCCTCTGTTGCCCCCCCCCCCCCACCCCCGGCTTTTGTGCCGATTTAAGAAGCACGTCATGCTCCATAGAATTTTTTTTAAGAAGCATATATATTAGATCATTACACTGGATTAAAATGTAGCTAAACATTTATTGTATTTCATAAGGTACACTTCATTTATTTAACATTTGCTTCATGAAACAAATAATACATTATTCATTGTTTATAAACTGGTTAGTTATCACCACACTGAGGTGACTGTCTGGTTAAGATGAGACAATAAATGGTTATCCTTGAACAAAGATAATAATCCTATTGCCTATATTTCTCATGGTTTTGGGAAACAGGCCTGAGAATGTGTCCCACTGGAGGATCACAGGCGACTTCTCAGATGAACATACTCTGTTTTGACTGTACCAGTGGAAAAAAACCCAACGACAATCGATAGAGACGCTGAGTGATCTTTTTTTACTTTCCATTCATCCGAAACAAAACACTTTAATTGCAGATTATGTTGCAACGAAGATCAATGTATCTAGACGTATTGCTTCGGTTTAGTATCAGAGGAATGCAAGTAAACTGGACGATAACATTTTTAATATATTTTTGCCACAGGCAATATTGATTTAACTTTAGTTTTGTATACTAACCGCTAAAACAGTATATGCTTTGCGATTTAATATGAATTTGTATGTGGTGTTTAGTATTCAGTGTGGCGTTGGTAAATGCAAGAAGCAAGACATTTAAATAAATGTGGTGGGTGATCTTTTCATCTCTCACAAACTAAAACTCTGGCCTCGTACCAAAGGACATATCTGCCTCCGAATGTTTTTTTGACAAAGATGTAAAAACCCTTTTCTAAAAAAGAGATTACATCATTTCTGCTGTGACAACCGTTTTCAATTATTATGAGACAATAGTTTATCTTCTAATTCATTGCCAGACCACACATTATCAGGATGTAGATAATACATTGAAAGTAATAATTAACCAATTACAATTAAACTCAAAGCAGTTGTTTATCAGGATGTACTGCAGTTCTGACGATCATGTCAATGCCTCTATTGCTGCTTATAATTATATCTAAACATTCAATTTTTTCATGAGTATGTTGTGTTCTGCAGATAATGTTTTTTTATTTTACATATGTGCTGTTGATAAACCACTACAGGCTGCATCAGCCACAACTCATTTCCAGTGCAAAGTGGTTTACGAGGCCCTTGCAGCACCTTGTGAAAGCAGCGCAGGGATTAAAAGTGAATACAGAGGCAGAGGGAGCTGCTGTGGGAGCATCAACAAAACCAGATGCATCTGTGCCCAATTAATCTTTCCTCACACGTGTGTGGGATTTAGTGAACACTAAGGTGGCTTGAGGTCTGTACAAGTGGGGGAAAAGTGTTGTTCTGAGACAGCACTTAATGTTTGGAAGACTGACACTATTGGAGTAAACTTTAATGTTGTTTGTCGTCGCTGATTAAAAAAAACTGAACCTTTCTTCCTTTGATGTTCTTCCTGGTAAGATATTAACCCTGGTTCTTTAAATTCAGTGGCTAAAGTCACGTTGTAAAAACCTTTTATTTACTTTCTTGCCAAAATTTCAATAAAAAAAAGTCAATCCCACTTCTATCGTTGTTCAAACAAAGCTAGTGGGCTATTAGCTTAGCTTAGTTTACCGTATAGACTGCATGAAAATGGAAGAAAATGATAGCGAAGCTCTATCTGAAGATGAACTTTTTTTTTTTTTTAGTGCTCACTCAAACTTAATTGGTTTGTTTCCTTTGGACAAAAACAAATTGTGGTTATTAAATCGGGTGATAAAATGTACTTTAAGTCTCCCCTTGGTTTTTGCATGGATTAAGGAGCATGTTCATTGTGCTTTAAGGGTGCCTTAAGCTGATTCAGGATGACTGTTTCCAGTCTTTATGCTAAGCTAACCAACTGCTAGCTTACAATTTACCAGACAGATTTGAGACTGGTATTGGTCTTCTCATCAAACTAATCCTCCGCAAGAAGTACGTGAATACACACTTCTAGAGACAATATAAAATATTTAAAACATGCAAATAATCTAAGGGAAAATGTGGCCTCTCAACTCCATAACATGAAAAATGCATTTCTTTAATTCACAGAATCAGCTTTGCTGCTTTGATACTGGTTTTCTGTATAGTGGAGCACTGAGATATTTGGATCTTGTTTGTACTAATGATTCATTCTGTGGGTCATTTTCACACTTGTCTTTGATTTTAGCCAAGGTTGATCTGTAAAAAAAAGAAAGATATGAAACAAGAAGTTGGTTTTTATTCAAATGAATGGAGTGAGATGAATACGATGTAGATGCAAAGAACCGGAAGTGTGAGTCTTGTTTGAACAGTGTCTTTATTTGAACAGGTGCCAACTCTCTCACTCCTCAACACTTTTACTCGTAAACATCAGAGGAGGGGCTGCAGAATGTGATCAAGAGGATCCTTAAATCTATAAAAGATCCTCAGAACTGAATGCGCTGCACACGGGTAGTAACGCAGATTACATACAGGTGAAGAGACTGCAGCCACAACTCTTCCACAACTCATGCTCTTTCTCTCAAATATGAGTTTTCAGGAGCGACCTGTCTCAATAATCTTTCTGTCTGTTCTCTGCAGGTTGTGGTGATAAAGATGAAGGCCATGCAGGGGATTTTCTTGACTCTGCTGTCTGTTCTGGCAGCGAGCGCTCAGGTGTTGAAGTTCGGCAAATGTCCCAAACCAGCTGTTCAGGCCAACTTTGATGCTTCCAAGGTTAAGGATTGACTTGCCTTTGCTTCTGCGACTACATTATGTAACTAAAGTGTGACGACCTTGCCTGTTTGGAACAAAAAGTAAACGTTTTCTTTGTGTTGAAATCCTGTGTTTCCTCTGCAGTACATTGGTAAGTGGTATGAGATCATGAAGCTGCCAACATCCTTCCAGAAAGGCCAGTGCGGCACTGCCACCTACAGTCTGAAGAGTCCTGGAGTCATCGGGGTCCTCAACAGTGAGCTGCTGTGAGTGCGTGCTGCCTAAATGCATACATTTCAGATTTTAGGGATTGCATATATTCCTATTCTTAAGAAAAATAAGAAAAAAAGGTACTGCTTAAACTCATGAGATTTGAAACTTAAAGTACTCGGCAGTTGTTGAAATAATTATCAGAGCAAATTCAAATATTTATCTTTGAAATTTTTGTGCAATTCCACAAAAAACATCCCTTTGATGGAATCCTGGGCCCAAATCCCTGCACCATAAACACACAGGATCACCAACTGATCTTCAACACTGTTTCAAGTTAATGAAGGAAAATGATTTAGTGAAATTAGAAAAAAAAATTAAAAACAACTAAATGAATTTGTTATCTTTTTTTCTTAGTGATGATGGAACCATTAATTCTATCGTCGGCTCTGCTAAAGTCAAGAACCCCTCCGAGCCTGCCAAGCTGCAGGTCTCCTTTAATGGTAAAGAAGTTGTATTACAACTATATTCAAGTTCTGTAAGTCAATCTGAGTAGTTACGTCTGTGTGTGTGTGTGTGTGTGTGTATATAATGTATACATAATATCCTTTCCTGCAGGAACTCCTCCTGGACCCTACTGGGTGCTGTCCACCGACTACGAGGGTCACTCTCTGGTCTACGGCTGCACCGACTTCGGCCTGTTCCGCATCGAGCTGTCCTGGATCCTGAGCAGAGAGTCCACTCTGTCTGAGGAGACCGTCGAGGAGCTGCACAGCATCCTGTCCTCCATTGGCATCGACGTAAACAAGATGGTCCCCACCAACCAGGATGAGACTTACTGCAGCGCCATGAAGGAGATGCGCCCCACTCTGTAGCTACCTTATGTGAAGTCAATGCAATAAACCTGTAAAAACAAATGCATGTTGTGATGTGTTTTTGTCTTTAGACCCACAGGGCTTATTCAGAACTAGGCAAATATGTACTACAACTCACATTTCATACACTTTTTAATAATCGGTGTGAAACATGCACATCTTCTTTGTCCAGTTAAGTCCAAATAACTGCTAGTGGGATTTCTGCCTCAACTTTTTTAAATCTAAAATAATCGTCAGTTCAGCTTCTCTCCTGCTTTCTAATCAAAGTTTGAAAATGTTTTGGTAGATTATTTCTCTATTGTCAATATATTTTAGACAAAGTAAGAAACATGCATTTTTGAGATGAGCAGCACATCTGATTATGTGGGTTACGCCCATGAAAAATGTGCCAAATCTTCTCTGGCAATGCTAAACAGCCAGATTGTTCTTTGCATTTCGCCCAACTTTCCAGCGTTTACCCTTGACTGTTTTCCCATTGACGTCCCCGCCTGGTTGGATTGTTCGACCTTCTGTCCCCCAACCACGAGATGTTTGCTTTGCCTCTGCTCTTGTAAATTGGAGACCGTTTGCCTGTGTGCCTTCTGCCTGGGAATAAACGATTCACTGTGTCCGTCGTACTGCTCCTGGGTCCATACCTCACCACTATTAGAATGGTACACTATCAATAGTCACAGAATCATAATTAATGTTATTTATTCCTAAAAAGTTGCCACTTTAAAACAACTCTCTTACACTCTGTTTACAATTGTAAATAGGCAGTAAAATATCCAGTAAGAATTACTTTAGATTTAACAGCGTATCAAGTTAGCTTGTGATTATTTGTTAAATGTGCACTTTAGACAAAGTATTGAAGATTATGTGCAGATTACTGACAATCTTTCTTGCGATTAGCAATAAACCCATTAACCAAAGAAAAGAGACGTTGTGCGTGTGAAAACAAAACCGCAAAGATAAAAGTTAATCAGTTATCAATACTGTAAACACCACCAGAGACCACCAAAGACTAGAGAAAGGACTGCAGACTAAAACCTGCACTGCTGTTTACACACGTTTATTGCATTGACTTTGCATGTGACACAGTGAGAAGTACAATCACATGACACAAACAAGAGTCTGCGGGCCTTCAGACTTCATCAGGTCCGCCTCAGTCTGTTTACTGGTTCATGGCGCTACAGTAAGCTGCATCCTGGTTGGTGGTGAGCAGCTTGTCCACATTGACTCCGATGGAGGACAGCGTGCTGTGCAGCTCCTCGAGGGTCTCCTCGGGCAAGGTGGGATGTCTGCTCATGATCCAGGCAAAGTTCACATGCAGCACGCCGAGGTCAGTGCAGCTGTAGACCAGAGAGTAGTTGTCGTAGTCGGTGGACAGCACCCAGTAAGGAGAGTGGGGAGCGCCTGGTGGTGTAAAGGGACAGGAGAGTCGAGTGAAGCCATTTCCGAAATTGGTGTGAATCTACATCTGAAGAGCAATCTTTGCACGTTTAGAATACATTGGATGCTCTTACTCTCAAAGAAGGAGACCTGCAGCTTGGCAGGCTCAGAAGGGTCTTTCGCTGTGGCAGAGCCACTGATGAAGCTAATGGTCCCATTAGCACTGTAAGAAACAAAAGATAAGTATTAACAGCATAATAAATCTGAAGTATGACGTAAAGTAGTTATTATGGTCCCTTTTCAGAGAATTATATTATAATTCAGGTAAACATATAAGCAGCCTTTTGAATTGTGACAGATGGTTTATGTGCAGCACATTTCAAGTACTTTACATACTGTTGCGTATAGTTCAATCTACAGCACAGCATCATCATATTGACTGTATGTTTTGTTTGCATAGAGTTTATATGTAAAGCCTTGTATTGTATAGAGTAGCATAAAAAATGTAATACTTAACTGAAATAACATTTTCTTAATATTATATTTTAGTCATTGAGTAAATGTAAATTACAATCATTTCCGGGAAGGAATATGTACGAGACATATAGTTTGAACTAATAGTTGTACAAACATAATTCGACTATGTAACCAATTCCAACTGTTACAGGTTGCACAAAACATGTATTATTGAACATTTATTCTGTTTAGCTTGGACAGTAAAATAAACCGCCTTTATATCTCATTTATAGCCTTTAAGTGGGACTTTTGTGGGCCAACTCTTCATAAAAAAAAACACATTTTGATGCAGGCGGAGCACTCACAGCAGTTCGCTGTTGAAGACACCAACGACTCCAGGGCTCTGCAGGCTGTAGGTGGCAGTGCAGCACTCGCCCTTCTGGAAGGCATTCGGCACTCTCTGGAAGTCGTACCACTTACCGAGATACTGCAGAGCAAGAGCACAAAATTAAGTCATTGTTCAGGAATCTTAAGGGTTGAAGTGGGAATTGTCACCCTGGGAGGCCTAATTTCTTCAATTCTGTAATTTAAAGTAAAGAAAATGACACAGAAATGCTGCTTTGTCCACACAGTACATATTGAAGTTTTTTTTTGTTTGTTTTTTAAAAAGATTTGGTACCCTGGCAGTATCGAAGTTCTCCTGAACGGCCGGCTTGGGGCATTTTCCTGGCTTGATGAACTGAGCGCTGACCGCCAAAACGGACAGCAGAGTGAGGGAAATCACCTGGATGGCATTCATCTTCTCTCCACAACCTGGAAAAAAAATACTTTGGGTTATTTAGATTTCAGTATTAACGATAATGAATTATTTAGATATTCACAAAAGGAGACACCTGCTACTTGCTTACCTGTATTACTGGGGAGCAGTAAGGTTATGAGTTTTGCTGGGGATTTTATAGATCAGTTTTTCACCAACTCCTCCTTCATATTTACTGCTGAGGTCCTTTTGAGAAAAATGGGAGAAATGGCACCTGTTCCCATTTTGAAAAAAAAACCTGATAAGTTAGTGAAGTGTTATACAACTTCATAACTTTGTTTTTATGACCAAATACCTGCAAAACTAATGACATTCCCAAAAGCCTCAGTTATACTTTGCGTTTTGTGCTTTTTAACAAATGTTAGCTAGCTCAAAACAAAGAAAATGAACGGAGTAAACATGAGTTAGCATGCTTTAAAGATGACCAACCACAATTTAATGTTTGGCAATTGTTGTTTTTTCTGTTTTATTGATGACCCCAGCAACAATCACTATCTGTTTTTTTACTGCTATTTGGAGGGAAAACATAAATGTTTAAGACGTCACTTTTGATTTTGACCAATGAAAATATTTTTAAGGTCGACCAAAAAAGCAACACATTGCTTTGCCTGTTTGCTGTTCGTGTGAAGGTTAGGCCGTCTTTATTTATGCGTCTTAAACAACATGCTGTTTGCTCGTTTGCATCAAATCCAGTGAAGAGGTGTAACGGGACAACCGTTCTTTACCCAAAAAAGAGCACGGCCTTGGCGTCAGTCTCCTACGTAACATTAGCATGTTAGCATTGTTCTTACTATGTTATTGTTAACTTACTAATATTATCATTGAGCGCTAAAAGTCTTATTGCAAGTGTATTAAATGAAATATCTATCTTTACAGGCGATGTTTAACCGTAATTCAACATTAGTGAGAAAGCACATTGTAAAGCATTTTGGAGGCCTACTTTACTTTGTATACTTAACAGAAAATCTTAAATGTAGGACCTTTAATATTTTTACAGAGCGGTATTGTTACTTAATTGAAGCATCTAGGTACTTCTTCAACCACTGCCTCAAAGATATTCACTGTGTCAGTGATTATTTCCTGAGTGTAATACAACCAGGGTCTTTGTCAGTTATTTCAGGGTTTCTTTATCCTAAAGAATCCTACCTGGGATCTCACGATAATCGAGACCTAAACAAGATTTCCACAGAGGGTAAAAGATGTATTCTAACACCTTTGAGGAGTTACAGCTTTGTTGCTGGATAAAAGAACACCAGAAACGCAAACGATCCGCACGCTAGATTGTTTCTGTCATTAGAAGATGGACTGTTGTCTGCGCTGATTCAGTGATTATATAGCCGGGCCTGTTTCTGGACGTTAAACCTGCTCTGATCCCTTCGCCTCACTGTGACTCTATAATGCTGGGTGCAAAGAAGACGGACAGAAATCCCTCATAAAAAGCTTACAACGAGAAGATTCTTTAATTAACGGTTTAGATGTCCTAATGCGCTGCTCTCTTAATTCCTAAGCCCTTTATTACTCTTTTCAGTCAAAATGATCAACCCACTTGTTTTTACAGCACAAACACATGTTCCTCAGATATGTTTATGTTTAATTGGGGGAAAAAAGGAACACTAAAAGTGTCGAAGTTGTGAAGAGAACTTCATAAATTCTATAAATTAATTAGAAATAAATGGTACAGTTTTAAGAGGTCCAGTAACTATTCGAATGAATGAAACTATGAAGATGTTATGATTGTTAACGGTATCCCTCCACCAAACAAAACACACATCCAGCAGCAGCAGATCTCAGAGAAAGGTCCACAATTACCAGGTCCCACCTGATGAACACACCTGGATCACTGAACAGAGAGGAGACTTCACCTTCCTAACACAACACATTCACGTTTCTGTGTCTCTGTGCTGCAGCATGCAGAGGGCAGAAGATTGAATTTGAGGTAATGGAAAGTACTTTAATGGTGTGATAAGTGATTTCCTGGCTCACATGAGACCCCTTCAACACTAAAGGATCATCATTTTGATGTCACAGAGTGCCAACGCTTTGATAATGACCAGGTGCACCTTTTCATGTTTTGTCAGAAGGGTAGCTGCAGAAAAGTGAGCTGCACTGTGCTCATCATCGGCAGGTAATTTGAGGAGGAGGAGGAAGAAGAAGAAGAAGAAGAAGAAGAAGAAGAAGAAGAAGAAGAAGAAGAAGAAGAAGAAGAAGAAGAAGAAGAAGAAGAAGAAGAAGAAGAAGAAGAAGAAGAAGAACTGTAGCATTTGGTAGAGTAGATTTGGAGCGGATGACAGAAAAACACATATGCAAATTAAATAAGTCTGGAAGTACATATGAACAAATTAAAATAACTAAGTATGAAAACTTGATGAATAACATGAGATATAATAAAAAACAATATAAATAAATAGGTGGGGACTGGTGACCTCAATGTTTTAAATACATTTAATGTAAGTTGTAAGTTTAATGCAATTCAGTTCAACAGCATCACACACAGCTTGGTGTGCCTAATAAACTGGACACGTGTGCAAACAACACAGTGGATCGCTGACCTCTAGCATCACTCAACTCTCCAGGACCTCTTTGCTGTCTCTGCAGACTGTAGGAGCCGGTAGAAACACCACACTGGCCCCTCCTTCATACCATGTCTGCTGTTAAGCAAAATTACCTCTCAGCCCCCCAACTGTGCACACCTTTCTGCCCACCCGGCATTAAAGAAAAGATCATTCAGGGCATGCTGTAAGCGGTTGGTGATCACAAACTGTCAGATTAAGGGGTCTGAGAGGATCATCCGGCCAACATTTAGTCGGATTTCTAGCAAATTACCACCAAGCATGTTTGGGCACCCCGGGGAGCTCAATAGTTCTGACACCCAGACGAGACATGTGAGGAAAAAACAAAAACAAGACAGTTGGATTTTTAAAGTCTACCACCAGCATCATGTAACTGCTCTGCATGTGGCCTTAGAGGAGTTAAGAAGAGGTGGGACAATTTACCACTGGAAAAGGAAGCTAAGCATTTAGGTGTCTTAACTATGGTCTAAAGTGCTAACAAGGGATTAGTGAGGTAAACGTTGAAAGAGGTTTAGCACTCCATGCTTACGACCAGTGCTGCTTCAGTAATTACACATGAGTTGCGAGGTGCTGCAAGCAGTTGGATGGGAGATCATGGTGATGTCAGGACAGGGAGGGCTTACCGCAGGAGATAAGGCCATCTAATGGAGATGAAATGAATCGGTATTTAAAAGGTCTTTTTTAGTTAAGGCAGTTAGCTGGCAGCACACAGTGCCGTTAGTACAGTTGGCTGGTTAGCGGGAGGCCATTTGCAGTATTTGGAAGTGAACGAGGGACAGAAGTGAGACACAGTTTGTGAGCTGACCAGAGGTTGTTTTTTTTTCCTTTTCCACTTGTTATTTTTGCCTGAATTGAAAACCAATTCCAAGCTCTGCTCACTGGTGTGAACTTGAAGGTAAGTCCATTAAAACTTCCTCTTTAAATATTTATCCGTCCATTTTCTGTCTTTGTAATGGATTTGTTAAGTTTGTATTTTAGCGGTTGTACGTCACATTAACCGTGCAGTTTTCCTTTTTAAGGCACAAAATCTACATAGTTTATTCCAGTGTATGCAATATAAGTCTAATGCTTCTGTATGAATATGTATGCATATGAAATATAACAGTAGCAACCTCAAAATTCAATGCACGTAGCTGAATATTTTCATCACAATGCAATAAAAATGCAAAACGTTCAAATGGTAAATGTTTCCATGCATAATGCGAGCAGTAAACTGCATAAAAGGCGACTGATCCTTCAGTAAGTGATTAATCTCAAGGCCAATGTGATTAGAGGAACAGCCTTGAAATCTGGATAATTAACCTAATCATTAGCCCAGATTCTGTAAATAGCGCTTATTAAAATGAAAATTATGCAAAAACACACATGGTTCTTATTAACTGTGATGATCTGGGTCTCCAATAAACCATATATTTCCATACAGACTTATTGATATTATTTAATTTGATCCTTTCAATTAGTTTTTAAAAAAAAATGTCATGTGAGGTTTTCACTCCACAACTAATTCTTAAATCAATGCCACCTTCAGCTTGTCGCTTCAAATTCTCATAAAATCTAAACCGCTTGTTGTAACAGACAGAACATGACATAGCTTTAGCATGTCGTGTTAAGGGGGATTAAGAAGGACGAGACAATTCTTCTGTCTTGTCTGATATGACCTCCTCGGGGCTCCATCTACGTCGTCAGCAATTTTTCCCTTTAATTCATTCTTGTAAGGAGATTAACCAGGCAACAGCAAATCCAAGGAATCCAATCCCCGGATTTGGCAGCTGCGGTGTTGCCTCTGTTTGGTGAGGAAATGAGGGACAAGAGTTGTTAGAGTGCACCTGTAATGACACTTTCACTCACGAAACGCTGCTTGAAACTCCCACGTAGGATCCAGTAAGAAGTTTGAACGAGGTCCGGTTTGATATATTTGGTTTATGTTAAGTCTACAGCTTCCTTTATAAGATGTAAAGCAAAATCTAAACAATGTGTTAGCAGTAAGCAAACAAGCTTTAGCAAAGTATTCTTCATAAGCATAGCCGCACTTTGTGTTTCTCACGTGTTATCTTCAAATTAGAGTCACAGAGCTAAACATGCGATTTGCCTTAAAAAAAAACTGAGCACCCAGGGTTTTAATGTGGGAGATGAATGGTGATTAACACTTACAACTGCTCTATATTCACAGAAGCTTAAATTCTCTTCAAAACATCTGCATGGATTGTTGCACAATAAAAGAGATTTTTAACCTCTTACCCAGATTTGTATCAGAAATATTCACTCAGTTTGCACAATGTGAAACAAAATGTAAACAAATATTTTCAGTAGCATGATTAGCAAACTTCTCCATTTCAAAGTCTCCAGTCGCACTGTGAGTTTACAAAAAGCAGTTTCCCAATATTTGTTTGTATTGGCAAGCTAAACATCATAATATGTTTTTATGAATATGTATCTTTCCAATATTTGACATTTTCATGCAAAATAACACGTCAATATGTTCGCTTGATGAGAGAAAAAGAGCAGGCTCATGTCATTTCTGGCTGTCTGATGGAAACAGCCACAGCTTTGGGGCGACTGTGGTGCAGTGGTGAGCAGGGGTCCCCTTTCAACCAGAGGGTCGGCTGTTCAATCCCCGCTAGCCAGGATTGATGTGTCCTTGTGCAAGACACTTTACCCTAAAATTGCTCCGGTAGCTGTGACTAAGGTGTATGAAAGTTAGATAGTTCTGAGGTGGCACCTTGCATGTGTGAATGATTCCTATGTAAAGTGTCTTTGAGTATTCAGAAAAAAAAACCTATATAATTTAAAACCATTATTATTAACTTGAGAAAGAGCTGAAACATATTTAGTTATTGTGCAGCAATTTGAATTATTGTTTTTATCCAGATGGTCAGGTGATTCCTTTGGGATCATGGGACTATTCAGAAGGTGCTTTTCAAATATCCTCTTGTATCATTTTTTCAGGAAACTGGCAGCTTAGCTCTGGGACTTGCATGTATTGCAAATGCATGTGGTTTTCCTGACGCAACAGCTGTTCAGTTTTTCACTATTTTCTGTTTCTTCAGAAACAGAAACTTATATTTCTTGGTTTCCATTTTGGCTAACCCTTTCTATATTACAGTTTTAATTGTGTAAGCTATTAAAAATGTTGTTTTTTTTCACAATATTACATATGAAAAGTGTAAATCATTAACTCCCAGTGTAGAGAATGTGAAGGCAATAACACATTACACAACGCCCTGAGGCTCAGAGCTTAGGGCCCACTTGGGAATTAAAGAGGCATAAATGTTGAAGTACATTTCTTCTCATTTGCTGATGCTAGCTGTTATGACATTGGCAGAGAAGTAGGTGAAGACAGGGTGCATGTGTTTGCGCCACATAGCTTCACATAAACCGATTGCATCCCCAGATTTATCCCCAAGGTGTTTTTAGGACATCCTGGGAGCTAATGGAGCTAATAGGCTTAGCACTTAGGGTGTATTGTCCGGGATGCTTACAGGCAAGGTTTGCAGAGGGTAAAACTCTAAACGTGCGGATTACCTCCAACACATCCCTTTAAAGTGCTGTATAGCCAGGACTTAGCTAATAGGATCCTGGGGGTAACAGGGGCCTGGGAAGGTGGGGATGGGGGTTGGACGGGCCAGCAGGGCGGTCTCAGGCAGGTCAGCAGATGTAGCTAGCAGACTGTTGCAGGACTAATAGGCGGATTACAGCCCTCAGATTAAATGAGCTTCAGAGGGAACTTGAGGGACTGCGGATAATGCTCAAGGCCTCGGGGCAAGTCTTATGACAGCATTTCTCTTGGGGGAGGCGGCGGCATGTAGCGTAAAGAGATCAGTATAAACTAATATAATATGAAGAGTGGGTGGTGACCTTCTGTGCAGACTCAGATTCAACCACCCATAACCATATTGCACACCCTGGTCCTGGATTAGCAGAACTGGATTATTGCGCTGTCGTTTACAGTATCATATTTTGTAATGGGATTGCTGCAGTGTTGAAGGCTAATTGGAGGTGTCTAAGTCGATTGTGCTTGTTTACACAAGCTGCTGGCTCAGCCCAAAACAATATGGCCATTTGGAGTGTGTGTGTGTGTGTGTGTGTGTGTGTGTGTGTGTGTGTGTGTGTGTGTGTGTGTGTGTGTGTGTGTGTGTGTGTGTGTGTGAGTAAGTGTGCTTCTATGACTATACTTACTAGGACCAGATGTTCTGGTAAGGATGGAAAGATGAAAAAAAAATTACATTTTAAGAGGTTAGTATTAAGGTTAGGATTTGGATTTAGGTGTTAAACTTAATTTTAGGATTAGGTTTAAGTAACGGTGAGGGTAAGGGTTAAGGTTGGTTAAAGATTAATGCTTAATGCTAGACTGGAGGTAAGAGGTGAGAAAAAGGATCAAAGGTTAGGTGTGTGTGTGTGTGTGTGTGTGTGTGTGTGTGTGTGTGTGTGTGTGTGTGTGTGTGTGTGTGTGTGTGTGTGTGTGTATCTATTTTTTGTGTCTGTTCTTATTTAAATCTAAATATGTCATCTTCACAGCTCTGCTGAAATACAAACACCACATGACAGTCCTCGTGCTGTTAAAATTTTGTTTGATTGGTCGAATGGGTTTTTCCTGAGGGGTTTTATATAGTATGTGTCTACTTTTGGAAAATAACAAGACAGCACGTTGGCCATAATTAGACTCTTAAAGCATAGCCAGTTGCTGCCTCCTTGTGGCAATAATAAGAAATTACAAAATGCACGCATCCATCCAAAATGTCTACTTTAAAGTTATAAATAATGCAGTATTACAGTAATTAGTAATCAAAGTAATTGATATATGTTCCATCATCTTTTTAAACTTCAACAGCCTTCAGGTTGTGTGTGTCATGACCCCACGAGAGCAGCTGAGGAAGATGACAGCGCTGGGAGAGCAGGGGACTTTGGACGAGAAGCACTGGTACCGTCTGGTCAACGGCATGTCAGCTGGAGGTGAGGAATTAAAACATGGCGGAGACGAGGCAAACAACAGCATACAATATCGATCAAGGAATCACAATTTCTTTTTCCTCACATTTCATGAATTGTCTAATCTGGAGCTCTAAACCAACTCTAAGACCTTGACAGCCATGTATTGATTTTAGTGGATTGTGCTGAGTGCTGAGTTGCACCTGCAGTCTCCAGCTTTCACACTCGCTGCACGGCATTCAGCTAAACTGACTTCCCCGACCTTTACTGACCTGTGGGTATTTATTTGTTCTCGTGCAGAGCTGAGGCAGAGGCAAGAGTTGATTATGAGGAACCAGATGGCCATGGCGCCACAGATCCTCTCCCAGGGGCAGCAGAGGTTACAGGGGGTCCCAGCGCAGTACGAACCTCGCTTTATGGAAAGGTCTGTACCTGAATACACGCTTACAACTCAAAAGGGTGTGGCTCTCTGGTGAAGGGCATCCTTGAGAATTGACAGATGCATTTGGGAAGAAGACATGGATACTTAAGAGAACTATCTGATGCATGTTTCTGTACAAGGAAAATGTTATGATTGGGAACTAAATGTAGCTCAGTCATAAACAAAACAGCAATTATGCATGTCATCAGTCTCTTGATATCGCGTCTAGCTGACAGATTTTTCCATGTTTTTCCTTCATCAGGGAGATGGTTCCCCCCTCCGAGATGGTCGCATCTGATGCAAGACAAATGCACATGGGCCCTCACCTGGGCCCACCTCTACCTCAGCATGCCAATGTCATGCCCGGGAGAGCTTTCCCTGGAGCAGGTGAGCGCGGCCCGATTTAGTTTCATACCAGAAAAAAATCCCACTATGTCCGTATCATCTTGAGGAATGTAAACAAGCGCTAACAGTTTGTCTGCCTTTTGTTTTTTTTTCTCAGCTGGCTATGGCTTCTTGCCCTCAGAACCCATGGAAACAGTTGCCCGGCGACAGGAGTTCATTCACAAGCAAAATATAGCCAGGTAGTGCGCGCACAACATCATCAGCATCTCACAGAAACATTCAACCTCCACACACGTCTGCGTCACATTTTGCAGACTACAAATGAGACATATCATGCATTGTCTGAATTGAAATTGTGACGATGTGGCTCCGTCAGTACTGTTGCTTAAATGTGTCTAATATTTGGGTGTGCTCCTGCTCAGAATGGAGATGAATGCCATCCTGCACCAGAAGGAGCTGGAGAATGCCCACCAGAAGGGCCTCATGGGAATCGATAACCCTATGTCGTACCCTTCCAACCACATGGCGTTCAGAGGTCGTCAGCGCATGCCGGACGGCCACGACGTCTACGTCCACCGTCCCACCCTGGATGAACTGCACTCCAACAGCATCCTCATGTCAGCCAGCCCTTACCCACCCATCAGCACACTGCACAGAGAGAGGGGTCGCAGGGCTGGCAGGAGGCCCAACGTCCACAAGAGCACAGAGAGCCACGTGTCCAACCTGAAGGGCCAAACCGAAGATAAGAGTGTCGAGCAGAGCCCGGGAGCCACTTCGGGGGAGGAGAAAGAGGTGGAGGCAAAGGGGGACATGGGAGAGGAGTGTCCCACCAGCAAGGCGCATCATCAAGCAAAACTAGACTCTGAACTCTCTGCAGGAGGCAGGAAGAACTACAAAGAGGGGGAGCCAGGTCTCCGTAAAGCCTGTGTGAACAGTCAAGATGGGTCGGACGTGGCCAACAGTGGTGCAAATGATAAAGACTTATCCAATCAATGCTCAGCTTTCCAGGAGAAATTCCTGTATCCTTCCACCGGCGGAGCACTCACAGGCATGCCTTACATGTTCCCAGTCCCTGGAAATGGTTTCCTTCCACCAGGTGAGTTTCTAAAGATAGATTACTATCTATTATTTTGACAAATCACTTCATGTTAATATTACAGCACCAACAAAGATGTATGTCGTTATTTTTTCCAGGTCCACCCAATCTCTTCCTCAACAGTGATGAGGTGTCTGAAGACATAAGGAAATGGACAGTGAATGATGTTTACAACTTCATCAACAGCGTACCCACATGTTCAGAATATGCTCAGGTGGGTTTCTGCAAGTTTTCTGTATCTGTCTTTACTCTTTCTGTTGTGTCTTTGTTGTGCTAATGTTGTGTGAATTCACTACGCAGACGTTTAAGGACCACATGATTGATGGGGAGACCCTGCCCCTCCTGTCAGAGGAGCACCTACTGGACACACTGGGTCTAAAGCTGGGACCAGCTCTTAAGATCCGCTCGCAGGTAGGAAACACAAAATCTGACTAATCCATTCAAGACTTGGTCTCTTCAAAGATGGGATGTGTGCTCTTTTAAAATGAATCTCGAGCATGCCTCGCAATAACTCTTCTAAAAATGTAACTTTGGTAAAGCTGGTCCTGGCCTTCGTCTCCGTTTTTGAGTCCGTCATCAATTTCACTAACAGATTCCAAAATATGAAATCACACATTTGCGTCAGTAGTGTTTAAAAAAAATCTGGAGGATACAATACATACTTTGTCGTAAGAACCAATTTGAGTCGGGTAAGAATAAGAACAACATTTAATTTGCAATAGATGTAGTCTGTGCAGAGTATGGCAACAAATAAAGTGTAAATAAATTATATTAATTCAGCTAAATTTTACCTGATGAATGATCTTATCCGGTGTTCAGTAGGCTTTTTTTCACAGCAGACTTGTCATAAGAAAAAAAACTGGTTTAACAATATTCTTGATGGCTCATTATATTCAAGTAACTCAGTGTGACAAGAAAGTAAAGCCGCTAAATATAACTATTTTAATGTCCTCTGTGAAAAATACCTGTGGAGGAACATTATACTGCTTGGATTCTTGCACTTCCTGTCCACTACATGCAGGTCACCCATCAATACTTTAGAGACTGACAGGGTTGCAAACACATGAGTAATTTGCGTCGACTGTCTTTATTCCTTCACAGGTGTCCAGGCGTATGGGCAACATGTTGTACATGATGAACCTGCCACTCTCCACCTCCACACTGCAGGCCAATCCGGAGAAGCCTGCGGACCGCTCATCAGAGGTTGGCTCCCCTGTGAACTGCAACAGCGAGGAGATGATGGCGAGTCCAAGAGACCCTGATGTCCTCAAGTCCACAGAGCAACTGCATGAGACAGAAAACAATTCCCCTCCATCTGCCAGCAGTGAGACAGCCTGATCAGAAGTGATAAAGTGGACCTCACCAGCCTGCACCTACATAAAGCTCTACCTGACGGCCACAGTCAAGGGTGTGTTTACATTATGATTATGACAATATGATGGATCGAAGGTTGTTTTTTTAAAAATATATTTGCTACGTTTTTTTATGCACAAGTTCACACTTAGCCAAGGTATATGCTAAATATTTGTACTATATATATATATATATATATATATATATATATATATATATATATATATATATATATATATATATATATATATATACATACATGCATATATTTTTAGAGAAACTGATGTGAGAGTTATGAGACATTAAGACGGTCCAATAAAATGTTTCTTTTCTTCTTTACATTACAGACCCCTAAACGTCTGACTGTAGCTTTAAACGTTCTTATTTTTCGAGCTGCTAAGCGTCATGTTTATCCAAGGGCATAATAAGGACCATAGAAATAATATGGGAATGGTTTTATAATCGAATAATGAAATACTTAAGTGAGATGTTTGGATGTTTGATACACTTTTGTGTTTCTTGGATTGTAAATAAAGTGTTTTTCTACCTAAAACACCAGTACTGGTGTGGCTTGGAATACATAATTGAATATTAAGTATCACATATTATAAGAAAAAAACTATGAAGCCTTTATGGACGAGAGGTCGTCCAATCGGGCTACATTTCCAAGAGCAGAAACACAAAGAAAATGAAACGGTACAAACAGTAAACAAAAAACAAATTAAGTGTTATGACATAAATTCATGATTTTTCAAATGTGAAAAGAAATTAGTTAAAACAATAAAGTTACTTTCTACTTAAATAAACAGAATAAATTCAAAGTTAAAGGTACAATTTGTACCTTTACTTGTACTTCAGATGTGTACTGTAATTACTTTCCACAACTTATAATACATATATTGAGTTATATTATAATTTAAGAGATATGAACATATGCATAACGATCATACAAAAAATGCAACAGAAAGAAGAGAAGAAGAGAAGAGAAAAAGATTGTCCATTCCACATGTGAACGAAATTACCGTTAATCGATTAGTCTCGCGATACTACACATCGTGCGCGTGCGCAGCGACGCGCGCGTTATAGGGAGCTGAGTTGGAGGATCATGGCGGAGCGCAGGAGGCACAAGAAGCGGATCCAGGTAACATCACTTATTTCATACGAACTACACGCCGTGCACGTTAAAATACAACAAATAAGACCCACGCGCGGGTTCATGGGCGGCTGTGAGATGTCGGTTAACGTCTGCGTCTTTACTGGGCGACGTTAACCGGCGGCAGTTGGAGCCAGATGATGGCTAACCGTCGCTAGCATTAGCTGGCAAGGCAAAAACAAACGTTAGTTAGTGGCTGTCTTTCGAGGAGACGTTCCGCAGCTCACTCTGATCGTTGTTACCTGGGAGACATTGTACACACGAGGAGAGGGGGTTTTGTACTTTCTTGCGAGCTGTCTCCACAGCCCAGCATCTTTGTATTCTGGTTGAACCGGCTGTAAAGCTGGACGTGTTCAGGATAAGCTGCGTCAGCTCTGAACCTGGACGTGCTTTTCCATAAAGTGAGACAATCTGCGGGGGTTTTAAGTAACGAGGTAACGATGAAACATAACAACTGTGCAGCAGGAGCGCGTTAAATAGCGGAGCGTTGGTTTCAGTCGAAGCAACAGTTTACAGAGTGAGTGGCTCCACGTTCAATCGACACGTCACTCCGTATTATAATAAATACACAGTGGTTAGAGTTGTGGATCCCAAGACTTTCCTCAACACAGTTGTTCTTCTGTCCTCCCATAACTACACACGATCATTAGTTGATTAATGTCACGTCAAGAGTCACGTTTCAGTTGGCATTTTTTGCACAAAGTTAGGATCTAGCTTAGCAAAAAAACTAAGCTTGTCGTTTCTATTAGTTAGCCTTAGTTAAGTCATTTGTGTTTCATACCATAAATATGGCCATAGTTTGCTTATATCAGATTAAACTAGAAAGGGAACTAGATTAATTATACTCAGTATTCTCAATATGCAAAGAAAATACTTTTTTAGTATGCTTTTGTTATGTTCACTATTGCTTTACAATGCAGTAAATAGGTGGAGACATTTGCACTTGATGGGTGGAGCAGGACTGTGTTTACGTCATGGTGCTCAAACGTAGTCAAAGTTGATTGACAATGTTTTCCTAAAGTTTAATTTTTAATGTTAAGGTGTTGGCTACATTATCTGCCAAGATAATTGTTTTTGTTGCTGCTGTTCAGCATGAGGCACATTTTAATAATATGATACTAGTATTTTTGTTTTGAAATGTTATTCTTGTGCTGCTAATTGGCTACGACTGCATTGTGTTGTGCATCCTTGTGTTACATAATGACAATACATTATCCTTGAATCCCTGGATTACAACATACGTTGCTGTCTTTGTGTAATTGGTAGTTGCATTGATAAGTTGCAGTTTGATTGATCCAGCGGTACAACTATTGTATAATTCTCTGTATGTTGATTTTATACTAGTTGCAGAACATACTAAAGGAATTATTATAGTACATATTGTACAAAGTTATGATGTGTGGGTTTGAATGGAACACTGCAACTGTGTACCACAAAGCAGTTGGATGAAGTAGGATAAATTACTTTGGCTCAATGTGCTGTTATCGTAGATTAATACAATTGTAGAATTTGCGTAATGCCAGGTATCAAGCTAACATTGTCATATCTCTTCTCTTGCATAACACTTTAAGTGTACCGCAAAAAAATTACCAATTTCCTTACCCATCATTACACAATAATGTTCTCTGTTTAAATGGATTTGTGTCCAATGATGTTACTTTAATACATATTTGGTAGGTTAGGTAAATCGAGCTGGCACTAGTACACGTCTTAGTATGACACAGTACCACAAACTAAAGCCCCCATAATAACCACAATGTGGAATTATCAACCCCTCTCTAAAATACGTTTTTATCTTCATAGAAGTTCGATATATTACCGTATTGTTATGTGTGACTGCATTAGTTTTAGCTATCTAATACACTGACAACTGAGTTTAGTTATCTTGTCTGTTTGAGTTCAGTTGCATAACAAACACACTGCTCTTTGATTTGCAAACCAAAAGAGGCTTGGCTACTACAGTGCATATAATTCCTCTTTATTTTTTAACACTATTTTTAACTTTGCTTTACATCACAGCATCAAAATTGATATTAAGCCAAGATTATTATTTAAATGTTTGTTTGTTCATCAGTTACTTGGTTCACCTTCGATAACTAATGCTCTCTAATTCAACAGGCTTGCAATAATTACATCCATGAAGGTTATACTGTTCAGCTTTAAGGGATTCTATCCACTCCATTCACATCAGTGACGGTAGAGTAAATATTAGAAACGCTTCTCTGTATGACAATAAAGTTCAACAGAGCCTAAAACTCCAGCTTACAAAAGGATCACACATGAATGAATCAACGACATCGCTCTGAAACAGTTGCAACTTCATAATCTTGGATAGACCAAAGTTGTTGCATTAGTTTGTGGTGGGTGTTTCTCATAATCACCCCAACTAAGTGTAGGTTTCTGCAAGTTCCGTTGCATAACAACACATACTGTTTATCTCTATTTGCCTTTAAAGATCACCATGCTGCATTAAACAACCGTTATCTCTTTTTTTACATGACTCTTTTGGATTTTTCACCTGCCATTTAATTATTTTTTAGGACCAGTACTTTGGTGTTGGTGTGGACCACAATAAATCTGCCTTCACATACTATGGTTGTTAGACCAGAGCAGCTAATCCTCATGTGATCAAGCCAGGTAGATCGTATAGACGGTGACGGGGGGCTTTTCGTGTCGGGGTCTCGTGTAACTGAGCCGTGTGACTGATATACCTGGTCCTTTAAACAAAGGCTTGTTTCATGGCCTCGTCTTCCTCATGTTGTCGGCCATAGCCAGCTGGACTGGATAAAGCAGCTCTGGCTTTCATTGTGCTGATCCTCTCATTCCCTCCGTGTTGGCATGTGGTTCAGTGCTGCAGGCGGGAGGATGTCGTTTGGCAACTCTCTGTTATTGCTACAGATAAACATCTTCACTATGTGAAACTGAATATGCCACCAAAAAAAAAGAGAAAGTATACCGGTAATCGTAATGATAGGGACGACCAATCTGATACCAGTGTGTTAAAAATGAGAAATAGATTTTACAAGATTACATTTGATGATAATGTTATAATTTACCATTACGAGTCATTTTTACTCAACCGAGTGATTCTAAAGCAATTCTTACATTTGCAACACGAGTTAATCTAAGACAGTAAGAGATCTGTAATGTTGATGATTTGATGCATTTCCTTAATTCTACAATCCAAGATGTTGTTCAAGGATTTTTAGTGTTGATAGTGTCAGTTCAATGGCATAATAAAGTAACACATCGTTGACTGACTGTAGTTTTGTTGGTATGTGTGAATTTTTGTTGTTCTTTTGGGTCTGCAGGAGTTGAGCGAACCCACCAAGGAGGAGAAGGCGGTGGCCAAGTACCTCCGATTCAACTGCCCGACCAAGTCCACCAACATGATGGGCCACCGAGTCGACTACTTTATTGGTCAGTGCCGAAACACCCAGTGGAGTGGGAATTAGGAGATCGACCCCTGCCTTCTGTTTTTTTAAAACATTTCTACATTTCATTTAGCTGACGTTTTTATCCAAAGCGACTTACTACCCTTTCGTATGTTCTGTAATAGCAGGCAATCATGGTGTAAGTAGGAAACTAGCTAACTAGCCAGCCCCTAAATGAGTCAAAGGGAACAATGAATGCTTCTTCCACACACTCCCAGCAAAGGAGAGCACCGTGCTATTGCTAGATAATAAGTCTTAACACTGATTCATCAGATTTTGTATTGTGCTGATCGCTTAATTTCAAGTCCTTAGAAATGACAGAACAGGCTTTTGCTGTGCTGTGATTGTAACGCTCCACTGGTTACATATAATGAGCCAACGATAAATACAACATGGCCTTTTATATAGATGTATAGTGGCTTATTCTGAATGTATAGGATACAACACATTTTAATGCCATTGTGTACTGAAGGCTTGGATTACTGTCGGGCTTGGCCCCTCACGTGGTGAAATATAGGAAGGAATCAAAACGCATGAAACAATGAGTGCAGGCAGGTAGCCCATCCAATCATTTAATTCAGCTTGTTATTTTCTGGCCCTGTACCACTCTGTATTTTTTTAATGTCCATCTTTGTATCCCTTCAATTAGCCTCCAAGGCGGTGGATGGTCTGCTGGACTCCAAGTGGGCCAAAGCTAAGAAAGGAGAGGAGGCGGTGTTCACCACCAGGGAGTCTGTCTTGGATTATTGCAACAGGTCAGCTGTTGAACACTCTGCAACTCTTCTTATGTTGTAGTTAATTATTTATATTCTAAAACAAGGTATCCAAGCATTTTTTACATACGTTTTTAATATGGTCACTGGAATATAAAGCTATTATTTTCTTGATTTATCAATTGAAAACTGTTATCAGACATTCCCAAACTCTAAGTAGATGTCTTAAAATTGCTTTATAATCAGTTTTCTCTCATAGAAGAAGTAAAATACTATGACTGACAGTCTTTGTTACTAGTAACAAATATACCAATACAATTTTGTAATTTTTGCACGCACGAAAAGACATCGATTCCTCCATTATACAAAAAAGATGCTGAGCCCTGGAGGCAGGAAACAGACATTTTAATAAAAGCACTTTCAGTCTTGCAGAGCGTCCAACTTACAAATGAAATGATTTCTTTGTTGCTATTTGAGCATAAACTCCTTCACATGACCTTTTCTTCAAACAGTGATGATTTAAACTTAAACATTAGTAAATAATCAGCCCTTATAACCAGTCATTCTCCTCCGTCCTTTGTAGACTCCTAAAGAAGCAGTTCTTCCACCGGGCTCTCAAAGTGATGAAGAAAAAACCAGAGAAAGACATCAAGAAGGACGAGGAGAAGGAAAAGGAGAAAGAGAAAGAAAAGGAGAAAGAAAAGGAAAAGGAGAAGGAAAAAGAGAAGGAGAAGACTAAGGGCGACAGTGGCAAAGAGGAGGAGAAAAAGGGGAAGAAGGACAAAAAAAAGAAGAAAGAGCCGGAGGCTGTTGAAACCAAGAAAGAGAAAAGTGTATGTGAACCAACCCTGTTGACCTCTATGTAAAATAAGTATTACTATTACTACCTGTCTTCATAAGATAATGTCACTGTTGGAGGCTTTTTTTAAACGTTGCAATTAAGAAATGGGAATTATTAGTTGCTGCACACCCTTGTTGTTTACTGGTAAACATCACAATAGTTGAACTGCTTTGACAGTAAATGTGTCCATCTGAAACAAGGTGTTGCACAATTCAGACTCCCCAGGGTGTGTTTGTTTTATGACCAGTTGGAGTTGACTGTAAAGGGGCGGATATTGACTTTGCTGTTCACAGATCTTTAGATTCAAGAGAAAGAAGAAGCTTGGTCCGTCCATGTTGTCTGGTCTGTGTAAATATTAATATGTATAGCCAAGTTTAAAATTATCAGGTCAGATTTTTTTTGTGGGCTAAATTGAGCTTGACTTTGACCGACTGAAATGCTGCTTCCAGTGGAAACTTCCCAATAACATCAACACTCCAAGGAAACTGTAAATTGTAATTTTTTACACTTCAGTTTTTGTAAAGCGTAAATCAATAAGACAATATGTTAGTGAGTAAGCTTTGAGGGGCGGGCAGGTGGATTCTGTTATCATTCAGATACAGACAGACCAGATGTTTCCAGTCTTTGTGCTCAGCTAAGTTAGCATGCGGTATAGTTTCAGTCTGTCTCTCTGACTAATACAAAGGTCACACTGTCACAGGAGAATATATGATTTGTCAGCAAAATACAAATAATATTTGTTTCTTTTAATTATGAACTCTCACAGGATGACAGTCCTGGATCCCCAAAGAAGAAGAAAGAGGGGAAGAAGAAGTTTAAACTGGAACCTCATGACGAACAGCTGTTTCTAGATGGAAACGAGGCGAGTGTTCTTAGTATTCTTGAAAATATCAGCAAAATGTTTAGGATCCTGAAAAACATCAAAACCCAAAATGTGCCTCTTTTCATCAGGTGTATGTGTGGATTTACGATCCTGTTCATTTCAAGACATTTGCCATGGGACTGATACTCGGTGAGTTAGAAGTTAAAAAAAAATCATAAATAGAGGTTCTTTTTTTTTTTTTTAACAGGAACTGAATGAGGTGTTATCGGTTACTGATTGCAGCTGAGTTGACTTTTTTTGTACACGGACCATCTTTGTGTGTGTATTCTGTCTTTCAGTCGTCGCAGTGATAGCAGCCACACTGTTCCCACTATGGCCAGCAGAAATGCGTGTAGGAGTTTACTATCTAAGTGTCGCAGCAGGCTGCTTTGTGGCCAGTATATTACTTCTTGCTGTTGGTAAGTACATGTACTTCATAAAGGCACTGAGCCCCGCCCCACGCTGCTACCACGTCAAACTATCTGCCATGAAGCACACGCTGTCTCTGACTGCACCCCTTTAATCAATATTATCACATTTTTGGAGAAACGAAAAGGGGATTTTTGAAAGAAGCAGACAGAAGGATCTACAGTATGCATTTAAATTTGGATTAGAAGATAAATATTGAAGCTAGAGATCAGTGTAAACTGATCATGTGTTCAGTAACTTGTGTCACGTAGAATCACTTGTTATCGAGGTGCTAATGTACTCATCTCATTTTAATTTTACATCGAAATGTGACGTTTAAGGAACCTATAGCTTGTTCCAACCTCTACAGGTAACAACCATGACGAGCTCCAAATCCACAAAACCCACCGGAAAATTAAAAAAATAATAATAATTTGGGACATTTTGTGAAAACGGAACAAATGCTGATTCTGAGAAGATAGGCTACATGATAACAACTGTGATATAAGGGCCATATCTTTTGGGAATGTACCATACTAAGGCCACATGGACACATTTAAAGGATTTATTTAGAATGTAATAACACAAATTTAGTCATTAGGAGCAAACTGTTTGTGTAAAGACAACACAGCTGTTTACACATGGAAGCAATTCACAATATTTATTAGGCAAAAAACAATGCATTTGTCAATAAGTGATATCAAAAAATAACACATTAAAAACTAAATCTAAATACACAAATAAAATGTGATGATTAATGATTTGAATGCCACTAAAGTTAAGAGAAGTATATTTGATACATTTAAATTGCTGAAGACTTAAGTTAATCCCATATATGCTGTCACCTCTGTCTTCAGCCCGCTGCATCCTCTTCCTGCTCATCTGGCTTGTGACCGGCGGTCGCCACCACTTCTGGTTCCTCCCCAACTTGACGGCAGACGTCGGTTTCATCGACTCGTTCCGGCCGCTCTACACTCACGACTACAAAGGGCCGCGAGCCAGCAACAAGAAGGGCTCGGACAAGACGGACGAGAAGGACGGCGAAGGCAACAAAGCTCAGAAGTCAGACAGCGACGAAAAGTCAGACAGCGAGAAGAAGGACGGCGACGAGGAGGAAGAGGAGGAAGAGGAGGAAAGCAAAGAGGCCGGGGAGAGTAAAGAAGCAGAGGGAACGGGGGCGGACCGCCATTCAGACACAGACAGCGACCGCCGGGAGGATGAAGGCTCGCAGCACAGCAACGGAAACGACTTTGAGATGATCACCAGGGAGGAGCTGGAGCAGCACACAGAGGAGGAGGAGGAGGAGGACGACGACGACGAAGAGAAGGGGGAAGAGGAGGAGGAGGAGGAAGAGGATGAGGAGGAGGAGGAGGGGGAAGAGGAGGGAGGCGAGGAGACGAAAGAGAGGAAAGAAGGGGGTGAGACGAAACCCCAGACTGCTGAAACATAAACTTCTTACAATCGCATCACTCTCCACTGTTTCTCTCTGTCCTTTCCTTCCTCCTGTGATTCCAGGACTTGCTACTCCGGCCTCTCTGAGAAGGTGCTCCGCCTCTTCTTCTTCCAATAACAAATACCGATAGACCAGTACCGGGATAGACGCAACGGGTTAAAGTAGACGGCCACGACAAAAACAAATCTAAAAGAAGCCTTATGGTGGCTCTGATTCCTCCCACCCAAATGTTATTTATGTTAAAATAAAAACTGCCACCAAAACGTTCGCCTGAGGAAGTTATCAACAAAAACACACCAGACAGCAGTCTGTCTTTGTCTCCTTTTTTTTTTTCCTTCATCCTTTTCTCAAGTCAAGTTTCTTTTTGTGTAATTTCAACTCTCAATATTTTATTTATGTTCCCTCTCTTTGTTTACATATTACTTGTGGATGTGAGGTCAAAGCCAGATCTTGGATACAGATGGTGGAGGAAAGCCATCGTGCTAAACTGACCAGTAAGCGGAGCCGTGCTGGTTCCTTTAGCCCCCGCCCGTCCGATTCTTTTCCCATCGACATCTTTGAGCTCCATGTTGTTGGTACAATCAGGTTAGCCAGAAAGCCCCTGGTCCTTTCACGGTGTTTTGGTAAGACAGCATGGCAGAGCTTAACATCCTGTTGAATGCCAGCACGTCCGATAGCTTTCTCAGGCCGCCTTTAAAGCAAACTGACCTGCATTGAAACCTAAACCAAGCCAGATGGACCAAATCCTGTAGTTTACTCAAATGAACCTACAGAGCGTGGCTGGATGTACTATGAAGGCAGAGTAGTACGGCTCCTTGAGGTACTTGCCATTTTCAGAAAGGAATAATGTTCTTTAAATGGCTTATAATCAGAGCGCAATCCTCAACTAAGTCTAAAGTAGTTTATGTTTATTAATGTGGGACTCGTCTATCAGAGTAAATGTGAGCAACTGGGACACAGCTGCCATACTTCATTTTCTTTTTCAAAAAAAGATTGCAGCATTTGTTGTACAACTACAAAGTAAAATATATTAAGTTGACTGATTACCTGTCTATTTGCAAACAGAACCAGACACAAAGTAAAACTCTAGTGCCAAACACGACTAATGTTATGCATGCTGATTTATTATGGAGAGTGGGGTGTAAAAGGGAGGGGTATGCTTTTGTTAATTTGTTCATATTGTAACCGCAGTGTCAAACTCCTCAAACCTTTCGCATCATTAATAAATATCAATATTTTAAAAAAGCACAGCACAAGGTTGTTAGTGTGTAGCTAAACAAAGATTTTTGGTCTCAATGAAACCGTTTAAAAGGTGTTTGCACTAGACTCCCATCCAAACCAGTTCTGTCTAGTCTCGCACAGTCATAGTGGAAGTCGTGGCACTGGTCCACTGACCAGACCAGTTTAATTTCCTGTCAACGCCTGGACTCCCAGCTTTGGGCCAAACTGTTCCTTCACTTTATTATCTGGCTAAAAATGTCTTGAGTGCCCTTTTTAGTCATTGTGAGGATTATATTTATGTATAAAAAATATAAATCTATCATTTATATATGGATTCTATTACTAAATCATATGTGTGTATACATACACAATTATTCCAGTCTAAGAAACGATACAACTTTATTTCTTTTGTATTAGGTTTAATTGTATTAAGAGTTTGTAATATGCATTTTTGTTTTTATATGATCAGAAAAAGCAAACTCATTTTAATTTAACATCTGGGATTAGAAAACAGTGGGGATTTATTAGCTAAACACAATTGTATATTTCTTTTTTTTTTTTCTACATCACTAACCTTAAACGTGTGATCTGGTTGGTTTGTGTCCACATCTGTATTTCACATCTGTATTTCTGTCTCAACAAATGGTCAAAAACAACACTGCTGGTTCCCAGTTAACCTGACGTGGCAAAAAACTCAATATCTTAATATATTCCACTCTGCTTCCTGTACAGTCATTTGTTTTGCCTCAACTCACTTGGACTGTATTGAGTAGTTTGTTCCGTCTCCTGTAATCCCACTGAGGTTTGTAGCTCTGTTACTTTCTAACTCGCACCCTTCCATGTTTATTTTCTAATGTCATCCACAAACGGGCAAAGTGCATCTCTGTGTCCTGAGTTGTCAGTTGCTGTACTCTTAATATTGGCATAACCACAAGAGTAAAAAAAACAATGATTTTCCCAACTGTTCTGGGCTGTCGCACAGTATCGGTCTTTTGTATATTGTAGTATTATTACTCTGTATGCTGCTGCTTCTCATCACACATTTCTGAGGGAAATAAAAAGTGAAATTGTAAAATCTCAATGTTTAATCTCCAGTCAAAAACTGTCTTTTGATCCAGTTGTCAACGGTTGGATCAATATCATTCTGAAATACTGTCTCATGCAATATTGGAGTATAATTTAATAAAACTGGATGTCTGGAAATATATCTGTATCTTATCATTGCAATAAAAATATAGAAAGCACACAAGTATTGTCATATTTCCCTGCAATGTTATGTATTTTGGCATTTCTTGATGGGACAAAATGCTGTTTGCAACAAAACATCCTTTTTTATTATTGATATTTGGTTAAATACTGTAAAATCCGATAGACTGAGAACCACAAAGACCTTAAACATTTTAAGCAGGTAGTGTCTGCTGGAGGCTTTTCAACAATGGTAATGTACTTTAAAAACAATTACCGGTGTCCTTTTCAAATTATAAAAATAAAAGGTCTGGCATTAATCGATTTCATTAAAACATGAAGACTTTTTCAACACTAAAAAATGGCATTTTTATAACTTGTGGTTTTTATTTCTTAACATACTGTACTATTACTTTTGAGACATAACCTGACTTCTTAACATACTATATTATTGCGTTTTATGGGTTCACATGACTTTTATAACAATTTTCAATATACTGTACAATGACTTGGTTTTGACTGTTTGACATACTGTGCAATGATTTCTTTAATAGGTAATAAAATATACCCGTTAAACAAGCTACAAAATGTAATAACTAGATAAATGGTATTTAAGACTTTCTAAACTTTTTAAACAAGAACCTTAATTGGTATATTGAATTTTCAACATCGTTAAAAACCCCAGAGATTCTAGACTCGTCTGTTGGACACCAAACAAATCTTCATATCGTCACTTTCCTGAAATAATGGCCGAAGTCATTTTTTCAGGTTTTTCAAAAAAAACAAAAAAAAACAACTTGACCAAATGTAAAAGAGGTGCACGAGCTGCCTCTAGACACACTGCACAACAGGTATACTGTAGTACCGGTCAAATTATGTTATGATCACTAATATTATGTTTGAGTGAGATTTTCATTGACAAAAATGCTTTGGCAAAAATAAAATAGCCTAAGTCACATAAGTGATGAATCACATGATCTGTTCAGCTGAGGATGGAGGCGATTTAACTACTTTAGTATCATGAGATGATTTTAGGCAAGAAAATATTTTTTGTAAAAGAATTTACATTATTTTAGGACGGCGACGATATGTTAATAATAAAACATTTTTTTAAAAACTACTAGCCTACAAATCCAGTGCTTCAGTGCTCTGTAATCTAATAGGAATTAATTTTTTGGCGCCAACTCAAAGTTTGAGTTCACACAAAGATCAGACTGAACAGAAAAACCGGGTGAATATTTACACTTTATTTCAGCCGTACCACCTTTCACGTCGACAGTTTAATGATCATGAAAATAACATGACTGGTGGAAGGTTCTCCATCTTGTTCTATTTAGTTTTGTTCTACATCATGCAATCTGACTTGTAGAATTAAAGAAGTGGGGGGAAAAAAAATAATCAAAAGAACATTTTTTCAGGGTTGGCTATGAATTGTACAATATCTACATAAATATGACATTAAATAAATGTACCCTTCAATCTTTATGTACAAATTTACATTTACACTTTTTTTTTATTTTGCTTGGAAGCAGTGTTTTTCTAACTATAATCCCCCAGAGTTTCTGAAAGTAATGCCTTACACACTGAGTGTTCCATCTCAAAACAGAATATTATTTCATAATACACTGCCTGGCTACAGGCAAGATGACAATGCCAGGATTCATTAGGCTCAAATTGTGAAAGAGTGGTTCAGGGAGCATGAGACATCGTGTTCACACATGGAGTCCAGACCTTAACCTTGTTAATGGACTGCAGATGCAAATTAGCGATAGCTAAAATCTGGTACTGTGCATCAAATGGTAATACATTTATGTTTTAACTGTACGTGGAGAAGGTTTTGCGCAGCGGTCAGACTCTACCATCATCAATACAAGATCTTGGTGAGAAATTAATGCAACACTGGATGGAAATAAATCTTGTGACATTGCAGAAGCTTATCAAACCAATGCCACAGCCAATGCGTGTCTGAATCAAAGCTAAAGGCGGTCCAACAAAATAGAAGTGTGTGACCTTTTTTTTTGGCCAGGCGGTGTATAAATATATTTTAGTCATTTAAGTAACTGCAATATTTTTTTTTCTCCATTTCTGGGTGAGAGTCACACTTTCTCCCGGTGAAACACAGACACAATTGCAGATAGTTTTTGCACTGGAATGTAATGAGATGCTTTGTCAAAAACACACATGTTCTCACTTTGTATGTTTATGTGTCGAACATGTATCGACACCGTCACTCACAAGCTGCTGGGGAGAGTCTGACGGAGCCAGAAGAAGCAGCTGCTGGTTCAGTTCTCGGTGTCTGACGAGTCGGAGACGTCTTCCAGCCGCGCCTGCCTCTTGCGTACGTTCCAGTGCAAACACTGAGCCAGGCTTTCGAACCAGTCGTACACTAGGTCATGGCAACAGATAGAGGGCACTGGGTAGCAAGACGTCGTAATTTGTATGCTGTTTCGAGAGAAAAGCAAAAAGCGAATGAACTCGAAGTGGAGGAAAAATAAATCCGATAAGATGAAACGGCAACTGAGAGTGAAAGAAGTTTACCAGTCTCCGTGCTGGATCTCCTGTCTCTTCCTGCCGTCAAACGACACCCAGGCGGTGTTCCTGGCATCAGGCGACAAGGTGATCTGATTCGGAGAAGCATCAGAAGGAGAAACACTCACCGACTGTCTGACACACAGGATTTACCGTCCCTGTTTTCCGCAGTACAGGAGGACAATGATGAGAAAGAGCGCCATCATCAAACCACCACATGAGGGAAGAACCTTTGGAAAAATGGGGTTCATCCTTCGAGAAGAGTTCAGAGACTTGGATGATTAACTTGTGAACTTGGCCCAAAAGTCTAATTAAAACACCCATTTTTTCTGTAAACAGACATGTGTTCCCCCTTCACTCTTACCATGAGCTCCACCCCAGCAGGGACAACGATGGGCCTGAAGGAGAGCGAGTGTGGGCAGATGGGGGTGACCATGATGGCGGGTACATTGGGGTGGATCATGGAGGCTCCTGCTGCGGCTGCATACGCTGTGCTGCCTGTGGGGGTGGACACAATCACACCTGGAGGACGGAGAGAGAGAGAGAAAGAGAAAGAGAGAGAGAGGACATTCACCACATGTATTCCCTTGACAAAAGAGAGGCATTTCATGACAAGAGGAAGCGTGTGACTGCTTCTACCGTCTCCCTGCACAGAAGTGATGAGCCGTCCATCGAGGTATAAGTCCACATTGGACAGGTAGGAGGACGGGCCTCGGTCCACCACCACCTCATTCAAGACCTGAAAATAAACACACACACACACACACAAAGACCAAAATTAAGATTAAAAAGGCACTCAGAGGCTGAACAATCTTTCAATTTGACACTGAATCGGTATTAAAATAGTGGCCTGTGATCGTGTTGATGGCAGTTTCCATTCATTATGTTACTGTAGTGCCATCTATAGGCCAAATGCCAGAAATGTTTTGATGTGTTTATGTGCATCCATATACATGTGGTTTTAGCAACAGATAACAGGAAAAATAATAATAATCATCTTTTCCAGGGTCAATCAAATATCTTCCTCGCCAAAATATACAGAAAACTGGATGAAATATATGGAGAAGGAGAGCTGACAAATGAGATGTGGAGAATACTTTGGTCATGTAGGAATGTGTTGGGGCTTAATTTCAGGTCTGTAAAGATTGTACACAATGAGTGCTTTAGAAATGGCCGCACAGTCTTTCTATCCACAACGAAACCTCATCGCTTTGTCTTTATCCTGTTGCCTCCGTCAAAATGCTGGCGCGCAGACAAGCAGCGCACGAATCACGCTCAACGCAGCGCTGCAGCGCTGAGCGGCGACGTCAGCCTGATTTACCGACGTCAGCGGAACGCGAAGCAAACGTCCCGCTGGAAGCGGCAGACGTGATGTAATGTGAGGTCAAGCTCGGGCTCGGAGACCAGAACCATCCGTCAGGGCTTTTTATTTATCGAGGAGACGGAGAGAGCGGAACTGAGAATGACAAACTGCAGCAGAGAGTGTGTGTGTGTGTGTGTGTGTGTGTGTGTGTGTGTGTGTCTGCAGCAGTCAGGCATGTTGTACACAGTGTGTCAGACCGAGAGCGTCACAGCTCATTAAATATCGATTCCCCGTCGACTGCGCCGTTACCTCCAGGGTCTCCATGGAAACTGGCTCAACAGAACTTTGCAAACATCCTACTTTTTTTTCCTCTCCCATATCTGCGCCCAGCAGCTTTATTATGACTGTTCCTACAGCAACCCGGCGCTCGCGCCGAGCTTGTAAACATGTGCAAACGCACCCAGGATGAAAAAGGAAACAAGGGACGCAGACACGCAGACAGATTAAGCGTCCATCGTCTCTGTGCGCTCACAGCATTGTTTGAATAAATAATGAGGACCAAATATAAAATCACACAAGCCCTTTTCATCCAGGAACTATGGAGCCAGAGGAACTAAAAGGTCCTTCTTTAAACATCTTTCGAGCCATCACAAATGGACAGCGTTGAGTTTTTAAAGAACAATGAATTGTATTAAATTGTATACGCTGATGTTTGAGTGGAACTAATGAATGAACACAGAGACCAGTAAAGTAACGTTTCTTTCTTCTCCCTCAGCTCGTTCACACACACGCACACACACACACACACACACACACACACAGCTCTCCTTTGTCTTACTTTCTTTTTTAGAATAGTGGAGAAGCAGACAACTTTCTTCATTTGATCGATAAACATACTGCCTGTCATAATATAGACTCGAGAGTCACCTCGTACTTTCTTAACCAAAAGCTAACCAAAGCTGTATACACAGGTTCTAGCAGCTGATAGAGTCCACACTCCGATCAACTAGTTTTCTGGCACCTGGAACAGCCGATAATCTACATTTACTCCCCAAGTCCGCTGGTTGAATTACTGGAAAAGTCCCTGCAGTGAAAAAGGAGGCAGCCATTGGAAACTTTACCCTGTTTTGTGTATTTCTTAGCTCCAGTCGAACTTGGGCCCCTCTCACCGGTATACCTCTTTGTCCCCACCTGTAGCTGCAGGGTGACCTTCCCGGCCTCGTTGTTGGTGTGTCCATGAGAAAGGAGTCCATTGTGTTCCTGCTGCTGCTGCTGCTGCTGCTGCTGCTGCTGCTGCTGCTGCTGCTGCTGCTGCTGCTGCTGCTGCTGCTCTCGGCCTGTTCTCTGAAGCATGTCCTTCACCACCTTCACCTTAAGACGACTGCGCAGAGTGATGGCTGCGTTGCCTGAAAACACATAGACAGACATACAAACATAAGCACATACATATTACCTGCTTATTGTACCGAAGCAAAAATGATTTCTTTCTGCGTTTGTCCTTTCAGGAGAAAACGAGTGTTTACTTTCACACATGAGACCTAACTCTACCTTCAAACACTTTGGCCACTTCGGTCTTGTATGACTCAAATTTGAAGGGCGTCAAGAAACCCAGGGATCCGAGGTGAAACGCCATAACCGGAGGGACGCTGCCCTACAAAGAAGAAACACAGTCTGACTCTCACCCCCATCAGAACAGCAGAATCGTGACCACAGAAGTCATCATTTATGAGCACATTATGAGCAATCATATGAGCCCTGAGACTAACGGTTTTAAAAACAGACAAAATAGTTTATTCTTAATTTTCAGAATTGAAAAAAAGAAAATGGGTCAAAGCAAGAAGGAAATCTTTGTAAAGTAAAATACAATACCACATAATAAAAAATGTTAAAAAGTTCATCACAGATTTGCACAACATTCAAGTCCCAAAGAGTAGACAGGACAAGATAGAAGAAATGTGATTTGTATTATTCTGTAGCATAAAATGTTAAAGTCTTCCCGAGTCCAGCCTGCATGAAGTGACCCACCACTAAACGTGTGATTACCTGGAAGAGAGAGGAGGCGTAGAGCAGAGTCCCATCTCCCCCCAGACAGATGATCAGGTCTATGCAGTCAGAGATATCGTCATAACCTGCAGGCGGACAAAAACCCTGCTGTATTCAATATCTTGTTTTCATTTTATAACAAGCATCTAAGAATGTAAGAAAAAGGTGATTCTCTTCCTATTTCAGAAGGCCCAAATAACTTTATCTAACCAGTAACATTATCTTATTTATTTAAACCTTTATTTAACCAGGAGAGTCCATTGAGATTAAAATGTCTTTTTCGAGGGAGACCTGGCCAAGACAGCTAACAGACCGTAGGAAAAAAATTGTTCACAACATTAATGTGATCTGAACAGTTGCGTGCAGAAGTAGAAATTAAAATGTGAACGATTGCTGAGCTCACGTGAAAAAAAAGGACATACTGGACTTCGTTTAACTCCACTCCTACTGATACTGAACTTTTAGCAACACTAGATTAATCTAGAAAGCTTTCCACACGTAAAATTAAGAGCTCATAAAGAATTGTGTATTGCTACTCAACAGTAGAACTACCGTTAAACCGAATTTACATGTACTCCTTCAAAAATGATGTCCGATGGATACCTTCAGCTCAGCATTAATGTTTGCGTGTCTGCTGTGGAGTCTCACCCTCCCTGAAGGTGCACAGCTGATTGCGTATGGCGCCAAACACCTCGTCCTTCAACAGCGTAGCGTCATCTGCCACCCTGCGTTCCACGTACACCATCATCTGCTTCTCCTGATACACGAAGACGGGCTTTAGGGACAGCAGCCAAAACACACACAGACATCTCTCAAAAGTGCTCAGCATACGCCAAACATGTGTGGTTTACCATGATGCCGTCCGTATGGAATGTAAATACACTTCTTTTTGGACTAAACACAGCTTGTTTTGGAAACTTGTGGCCAAAAGGTGTCCGTGTGAGACACGTCTGTTTCATTTACTGGATTCTTTTTTTTTTAACTTTTGTTGGACTCTTTATAGGCCCTTGTATTACAGCCCGGTTGTTTACAGCATAACAGAGAAAATATTGAGGACTTTTAGAAGAATGTTCAATTCCATCCAAGGCCTTTTTTTTTGCAGAAAACAGAATTCAATGCAACCACAACACCCAACCTTCTTTCTGCAGATTGAAGGACATTTTATATTATTAAGTTTTTCCTTCTTTCAAAGAATTTGTTTATTCCACTTCTTAGTTTATTCATTTTGGGTTGACTATGTTGCTCCAGATGTTCGATAAAAGTTAACTAAGATTTTTTGGTTTGTTTTCATCCCCCCAGTCTCTCATTTTTACACCGGATCTTTTGTTCAATGATTTGAACAGTAAGATTTACATGGTCAAGAAATTGCAGACTAGGTCTAATGTGAAACAAAATAGCATATGATTTCATTAAAAAGTGCACAAAACAAAATTCAGAGCATATCTACTGCCTCCGCACAACCCTTAACATAGCAAGGAGTGACCTCATTATCTGCTCAGCTACACATGACCTCGCTATATCGTTGCATATAAATAGCTGTTTGATGCTCTATTAATGCTGTGAATGTTGGACAGAGAACCTTTAACCAAGAACATCTCATCTCAGAGAATCAGAAACTGTTTTCTGAGCTGTTTCTGATCCCAAGGTCCACCTTCTAATTCACACAGACAACAATAATCACGTAAAACATATATGAACAAACATAAGTTATGTAACAGTGGTTCTGTACCTCCACTAGGAACCTGCAGAGCTCTTTGAAAGGCTCGACGAGGCTCTCATCTCGGATTTTCCTGATGACAAGCACGTTGACAGGCGGTTTATTCCAGGTAAGCCGCTGGCTGGCTGGGTCCTGGATGTGCCTAAGAAACAAAAACACACACACACCAGTAAACAATCACATATTTTGCACACACTATCAGTGCCCAAGAATAATAAGACAAATCCACAGAAACAGATAATAACTATTAATAACTGCTACATATTCATACGGTCTTGAGACTTTTATATTCCAGGTAGGTCTTACCTCATCTTCTAAGTAAAGTGAAACATTTATCTACAGCAACTGCGTCATTCATTAACTGTTATGACACTTTGATGTTACATCTGAAGGAGTGAGGTCCAAACTCCGAACAAAATAAAATAAATACACGTTTTCCTCCTCTTTACCCGTCTTTCTCCTCCCTTGCGTGGCGGACCACAGGCATTATGCAGACAATTGTGTCTGAGTTTTCAGATCAAGTCCGAGGAAACACGCTTTAGACCAGGTGACAACAAGCATTCATGGCCTGTTCTGTTAGCCATCCCATTTTCATGTAGCATCCAATCACAGCATTCTCTTATCTTATCTCACACAGTTACACAAGCGTGTCTGTGTAAACAGTACACGCCAGTTTGCACACAGAAAGTTCGACCCTCATGCTTACATGACTGAAGTTGGGTTGGGCAGAATACAGGCTTTGGGTCCGAAGTGAGTGGCTGGATACGGTCCATGTAAGTGGGCTCTCCTGTGAGGAGAGATAAGGAAGAGGGTAGGTCAAGACTCTATAACATCTCGTCCCGGGCAACAGAGGTGTGGCAGTGGCACGGCGGACCAGCTGGCAAACAACAGTGCAAACCTCTTAGGGGAGCTTTCCGCTGTGTCACTCGCCGAGCCAGAGGGCTCCAAGTGCTCGTGTTGGCCTGGCAACCTTCGCCGCTCAACCTCCCGGAGCAGCTGTTCATGACTGCCCCCCCGCCGCTGCGACCTCGTCGCCTTCCGTCGTCTCCTTGGAGACTTGGCCAGGTGATCCCGGTGCTTGGGGGACCTGGCTGACTCTACCAGCTGACTGGAGGTCGCCAAGGGTCGAGTCATGCCTGCGCCCGGCACCGCCAGGTACGCCGACGATGGACCGGTCTCTGAGTTCTCCATTCTGGAAGGAAGCCAGAAACGGAAACTTCTGGTTAAGATATTTTTGTAATTTAAAGAGAAGAAACTATGTACGAGACAATTGTATAAGTAAGTAAGTGACAAGACTTAACTTGGCAATCTTAAAGATTTTCATTGAAAGAAAAAAAAAAGTCACTTTTTTTTTGCCCAAAGAGGTAACACAATGGTTATTGAACCTATCGCCCACAGATGGGAGTATTAAAATATGAATATATCTACAATACTACGAACAGTCTGTGGCGACACCCATGGAAAAAAAAAACTGCTGTATTACAGTTATCTCCATTGAAAACACAAACATTAACCACACACACAAATTCACTATATGTTGGACAGGAGAAGAACATAATTTCAAATCTTCTGTATGTTTGCACGAATGGAAGAATTGACATTAAAACTGACTTGGAATTTGGACTTTGACAAATATGAAAAAAAAAGTTTGTTGTTAGTATATCATTTGGGACACAGTCAAAGACTCAGACAGCACAACTTTAAGCACATTCATCACTTAGTTTATAAGGATTTCCACTTTAGGTAGACCAAACATGAATGAAACTAAATTGCATAATTATTAAATGGTTCAAATAAGGCTATATCAAACCATAGACCTAACCTAGCTATGCTCGCTGAGTTAAATCAAGCAAAGGCATCACAGCAGGCTCTTTGTAGCATGAATGCTATATTCTGAATTAAGGTCATAGTTAGTGTTCAATATATTGATTAACAGTTTCCCCTTGAGCCGAGCTCAAGAGAAATAACAACCTTTTTTCTTAAAACATCACCACGTTAAGCTGACGTTAATGACACGTGACTACCGTTTAACCGTCGATTTGTTGACAGCGGACGTTACCTAGCGATTAGCTTAGCTAGCTAAGCTAGCTGGCGTTAACCGGTGTAAACCCCTGAAGTAAACGAAATCTTACTGTGTCAGAAAGAAGCAAACATGCTCATATCGCCACTAGATGCTTCATCAACGACCCAATGTGTTTGGACTCTACACAGAATTGTATTTAAAGACGAACAGCGCCGTCAAACTCAAGGAGCTGATAAGACACACTGCGCATGCGCGAGAGGGAAGTGACGTTTTTCAACAGCAGTTCAGGGGCATCACCGCGGGAAGGTCACTCCGCAGGACCGGTGTTCAGGTCAATGAACAGGGCCATGTTTGGTGAAATAAACAGTGGTTAAGTATAATCAATTAATAAAAAGACCAATTGAGAAGGTTGCTATTTTTTATTAAATGTGTACTATTTTTTGGAGCATACCTATCACATATAATACATAGTAAGGGGCAGATCACAATTAACCAACAATACAACAAAAATAGTATTTCCATGTTGTATGTTTTACTCCAATACATTAATTTAAGTTTAAGTTGTGTGACTATTTAGATAATAAATACTTATAAATATTATCAACATATACAATATAATATATTATTATAAATTAGGCTACCCAGCAGTATATAAAGTAATACACCTTAGCCCCACCATTACCAGGTGCAACTTTAAAGTGCTATGTACATTCATTTTTAATGACTATAATCCAGTGAAATATGAGCCATTTCTGCATAATGAACTGCATTACTTTGACCTTTTAAATATATTTTGTATGCTATATGTTTTGATGCTACAGAGTACTTCTCCACTGTGGTGTAACTATTAACTAAGTAATATGAGTACTCACACTAATATACAATACAAAAACAACTGTACAATAAAAACTTTAAAAAATAAATTCAAAATGAAATGATAAAATAAATACAAATGAATTGCGAGAAAAAAAATGTGACAGTAAAAGAAATTAGTAAATTAAAGAGACTTAAAGAGAAAATAAGAAATGCAAACTATTAATTGGTAAATCTATTGATCTTAAGACTGTTCTAAATCTTTGATTAGAACACATTCCTTTTATTCTCTATCTGTGTAGAAGAAGTAAACCACAACAGAAAAAGTATATTAAATCTAGTACTGAAGTTTAGCACAATTTTAAAGTACTTAAGTTTGCTTTTTACTTCTGCTATTACTCCTAATATTACTCTTTTTTGTATTAAAACAATGAATTCAAATAAATATTCATGATTTGTGAACTTCCTTGTTCGAGCTAATACGTGCTGCCCATCTTTCTTTCAACTGGAATGCTTTAATTTCCCTTTCATTCAAATCTCAAATGTATAACTGCTGGGTGTGTAATGTAGACTTCATCACAACAAAATATATTATAATCCCTTAAAACAATATGTTGTGCAAATTCATTCCGAACTCAAATAACAGCAATATCCTATAATATCCACTTTAATCGTATATCATATAAATCATATAATAATCCACTTTCACTGTGAACTTTGTGCAGACTGCATGTCTGTGCTCCATTTCCTGGTTGGGTTTGTTATCACTGACTCACCCAACCCTGTTTTACAAGGTTGAATTACACAGTGGAAATGATTGCAGACAGAAAAGCGGAAGTGAAACATTCAACGTGATGACAGTTAGGGAAGCCATACGTTCATCAAGTGAGCAGATTCGTTAATACTCATTTCATCTTTTGGTTATCACAGCTTTTCTTTAAATCTCAAACACTTCTGTGAGAAAGTTTCTGCTGCAAGTGTTACCTGGAAAAAAAAAGGTTTAAAAAAGGAGAAGAGGAGCCTAGTTTGGGACACTGTTTTCATGCAGACATAGACGTGTCAGTCAAAGGTAAAGAAAACTGGTAAGGCTCGTCATGAAAGTCTTCTATTTTATCTGAAAGCCTTGAAAACATATTTTCTTAATCAGTGGGGTCCAACACTAACTTGTATTTTTTGTCAAAGTTAGAAGAGTGTTTTGTATTTCACAGGAGATATTTCTGGCATTTTGTGTCTTTTGGGGCTCTTGTCATTGGATTAAAGTGGGCAAGGAAAATTTTGGGGGAAAAATGAGTCAAGTCAGAGTTAACCAACATTTCAGTCCAAATCTGCTGACAGTTGGTGTTTGCTAATGTAAATCAATTCTAAATCTCCTCAAGCCACACCCAAACAGTGTGAGGGCGTGAATATTTTTGTCTGAACTTTAAAGCAGCTATAAACAATATTTCTAAATTGACAATTTGATAGAGTGATAACTGCAGTTGCTCTCAGCTCTACGGATTTTTTTAGCAGAACCTCTGGCCGCGGCAGGAAGCTGTTTGCAGAAACCGCTGCAGGAAGCTGTTTGCAGAAACCCAGGGTTACCTGCTCAGCACCAAACAGCAGACAGACACAATTAGCAACCAGCGAGTGACCACAGTGGGATTTCACAGCTACAAAACCACATATTCCCTGCAGGAGCTGGAACACGTTCGTATATTCAGGTGGGCACAAACAAACGGATGACAAACTGCCGTTTAAATGCTCTTTGCCCCGCTGCAGCAGCGGAGTTTCCATAATGACCCGCTGCACCTGACGCGGCTCTGGTTACAGACTGCACACCATGATGATCTCCATCCCCTCCATCCTGCTCGGTCTGGGAGGAAAATGTCTGCTCAACTGGGCTCTGGTTTTCCTCCAGAGGAACAACATCTGCAAAAGCCTCCTGGGAGTTTTCAGTGTTTCCCTCGCTGTCGTCGACACGATCCTGACCCTCTTTGTCACCTCCCTACACATGCACGCTGATGGATATGTCTTCCTCCTCGGCTTGAAGCTGACCAGGTACCATGTATGTTTGCTCGTTCAAATCCTCGGGCGAGTCTGCAACGCTCTGCAGTGGCCTGTGGCGGTCGCGGCCGGTTGTGACCATTTCTTCACAGTTACTCGGGGGCTGCAAACCATCACTGGCAGGACCAGATTAATTGTCTGCTTATTTGTGAGCGGCCTCCTGTGGTACCTCACAGTTCTCTACGTCTTCCTGCTGTCTGACTTCCTTCCTGTCATGGAGGACGTGTCTCACGACCAGATACACCAGTGCCGGATATTCCACACCACTCAGATCCTGCAGGTCGCCATGTTTTCCCTCCTGACTCTGGGCTGTGCAGCGCTGCATGCTGGGTGCAGCACAGGATTCTTAAAAACTCCTCCTTTGAAAGAGCAAATTACAGAGCAAAGTAGAGCTCACCTCAGAAGAGACGCTGTTCATCAGGCCATACATATATTTGTGAACACATGGGCCCCATTTCTGTGCTTTCTGGCCGTGCTGGTCCTGGCACCTGTGGGAATACCTGCATACCTGGGTCTGAACGTGGCCTGGCTCTGCTTCCTCAACAGCCTTGTGATAGCAGTCATTTTTTGTACAGTGTGTCCAGCCTCGCAGATAACGCAGGGCCTGGCAGCAGCTCCTCCTGACCACTTCTGTGAGTGGAGATTTCAATTTATTTTGGCAGGAGAAGACAGAACATGAGAAACACAAACTGAACTCGTGGTTAGAATAAGCTGTTTGGACCTCAATGTTTTATCCCATGGAAATCATTTGTATTTCTAAAGAAACGTGGGCTCGCCACTATGTGTTGTTTATTGCCACGAGGTTGACTTTTGTGGTTTTAAATGAAATGTATGAACAACTTTTAAACGGATGATTTTAAGAATGAATTGTAATAAGTTTGGTGAAAGAAGAATTGTCTATCTCTCTTGAAACTGTGTTTTTGGGTTTAGTAGGAGCCAAAATTTCACGCCGTGGTTTTGCAACCTTGCTATCATTACTACATTTGAAGGAAATATTCTACTTTTTACTCCGTTATGCTTACTTAGCTTTAGTTAATTTACAGATTAATATAAAGAATACTTAATCAAAAAATAGTACATATATTGATATCATTATATTGATAAAGGGGGAATTATAGCCGCAAGTAGCAATCCCAGAGTTTAAGCCAACACGGATGGATTACAAGTTGAGAGCTATAAAGGGTCTTTTACACTTCGATACGTGCGTTAATGATATTGAATGTTTCAAAACATTAATGGAACAAATCGTTGATGTTTGGACAAACTTTCATTGATTTATGGCCAACACTTTCATTAAGCCTATGAACATGTTTGGAGCTTGAGTTTTAAAAGTTTGTTCAATGTTAACATTGTGATGAAACACATCCTGCGAGTTTTGTAATGATTGGACAAACAATTTCTGATTCATAGTCTAATTTGTGTTACGCCACACCCTTTTGAATTTTCTAGCACTTTGATTAAAAAAAAAAAAAAATCACATTACATTATCCCAATGCAATATTTAATTGGTGAACATATTAATGCATCAATAATTATAATATGAAAAAGACTACTTTTACTGTTGGTACTTTCAGAAAATTTGATAAGTAATACATAATAATAGTGTAGTAAGTGAGCATTTCAACATTGGTACTTTTACTAAAAAGATTTGAGTATCTCTTCCAATACTGTTCGTCACATATTCATTATTATTTTATCTTCCCAGATATTCATTTTTACTATCCTACTGCTCTACTCATGTTCATGTTTGTCAGGAGCCATGCCCTGGCATTAAGAAGTCAATAAGGAAGTTATGAGGACAAAAATCAACATCCAATAAAAAGGCAAAGGACTTCACTGGTTTGACACTACAGAACTTTACTTGAATTTGATCCAAGTTCATTATCTATACAGGGTATATATTTACAAGATCTGAAATCAGGGAAGGGCAAAAACTGAAGAAAAAAAAACACACTAGATACAACTGAGGTATTAGCTAAAAGCATTTACAGGTATGTCATTTACTAGTAAATATCAATGATGATAAACAGTTAGAGATGCAGCTTCTTCTGCTTAAAAAACATATTTTTATATATCACAACATGAGGTAGGAGAACAGTGTCTCGATTCATGCAAGAACAAAAGTCTCATCACACTGTAGTATTGGCAACGTAGTATGCAATGGTCAAACATAGACGCTGTGTTTCAGGTTTCAGAACAGCATCGAAGGGGGAAAAGGGTTCTTTTTAGCAAAGCCATGGTATTTTTTTTTCCATCTATAGCAGGATGCCTATAAATTAAAACATGGTGCACCTATTCTTAGTAACCAGTGATCTGTGTAATCAATCACCAATGAGCCACTCGTCCTGGCTTCTCCCACACCGGCACAGAATAATTACTGGCTGAAAATCACACAGCCGAGTACAAAGCAGACCTCCTGCAACAGTTCAAAGGTCACCTTGGATTTGTTTACTAGTTCTCTTCACATAGCCAGGAGGCGATGAGTATATAAATCCTGTATTTAAATGTGTCCACATAGTAAAACACTGCTCGGTTCACCTTGTTTTGTCTGTTTGCAAACTTCACACCTGTAAAAATTCTGTACAAAGCATATCCAAGTTCTCATAACACTGCAAAATGCAAAAAGGCCCTCAGCAAACAGTGTGACATGGGATTTATTTTCACCCCTTTCCTTTAATCCTTTTTTAAATGGACTATGATTAAAGAAGCTAAACAACGTCCCCTTGTGTATAAAATGCAAATTACACAACGTAAATTTAGAGTAAACATTAGTTATCTGCTCATGTGGTGAATTTAAAGACATTTTTGGTGCCTCCTCAGAGACAATTAAGTCAGTAAAACTAATGCTGATTATCTTTTAAGTGATGTTTACATATCCAGACAGAAATAAATGATCAGAATCAGAAAATTACACATCCAGAGCTACATGAGCAGGTTTTTTTCTTTCCCTTTACAAGCTGCTGTGCTTCGGTCAGACGTGGGAGGCCATCACACACTTTCTCACTCTCGCACATTTTCAAATCACATTAGGCTACATTTTATGTTCATCATAATCTGAATTTTTATCTCACAAACCTCTAAACCAATAATGATATAAAACTTGCACATGTTCAATGTTCATGCATATGAGCCGTCTTCATAGTTTGTGCGTTACGTGAGGGAGAAACATCATCTTTTTTTTTCACAATGAAAAAAAAAGTATAAATTGGCCCGGTGACACAAAACTTAAGGGGCAGCAAAACATGCATAAAAAAGAAAAAAAAATGTTTTGTTTGTTTTCTTTTTTTTTCTTTCAAAAAGGCATTTTCTGAAACAAATGTTTCATTTTCAATTTATCTCAGACAGGGATGGGGTTAACAAAGAGCAAAAAGCTCATTACATTACACGATCAACAGTCCGTCAAGATGAAATCCACACAAAAGAAAGAAAAAATGCATCATTTCAGAAAAGGGGGCAAAGTGTGTACCAAGTATTATATTCCTATTTTGCCTTTTGTCTTGCATCGTGTCTCAGTAAACCATGCGTTTCACTCTTCCTCCCTTCTCTCCCCCCTCCTCCCCCCACCCGACAAGTCATGTCAAGTTCTGATAACTTTATAAAAGAAAAAAAACATCTGAAGCCTTAGTTCTGGTCCAATTTCTATAACCTTTTGAAGATTTTTCATAGAACAGTTAATATATTAATGACTACTGTATTTACAAAGTGAATATAAATCTTTAGTTAATACGTTAAATATTTTTCTTTCATAATTTCAATAAAGGTTTAAATGGAACAGTACAGTGTACATTTGCGGCGCGGGTTTGATTTTACTGGCTTGCACCTGCTTTTATAACAATCAACAAACCACAACTGTACTCTGCCCGGTCTTTAACATCCGTTATTGTGAAGGGAAGCTGTGTAAGAAAATCTGCATTGAACAGGATGGAGCACAGTGGAATGTCTATTAATTTGCATTTATAGCAGATGCATAAAAAAAAGCTCAGCGTTTAGCTGAGGCCGATCCCCTTCTCTTTTAAAACAATTATTTACACACACACGCAATGCGCACACACACACACACACACACACACACACACACACTATACACCCACACACGCACACACACACACACACTTACAGGGATCTCCTTAGTGGCAATAAAAAGCTTTTGCCTGGCAACTGACACAATAAGAGTCCTCTCTTCCTCTGGCTGGACGTCTACTCGCTTTCCTGGGCATCTACAAAACACTGCCCACCCCCAGCTGATCTGGCACCAGAGATGGACGGATGGGTATGTGTGTGTGTGAGCGAGTGACGGTCGTTTTGTGGGAGCGGATGAGGGAGGGTGTTGAGTGGTTGGGAAGGGGGGGGCGAGAGCATCCTGTACAGTCTCACCCGAGGGTGGGCAGAGGCCCACAGACTACAACAGCTGCCCCTCATTCTGACTGCACAGAACAAAAAAGGCTCCCCCTCTGTACCCCTGGCGTCTGGGCCACCCAGTCTGCTGCAGGGGGAGAGGGCACCAGTCCCCTGAGCGCTCCCCTCCATCCGTGGCTCCCCTCTCTTCCTCTTCCTGCCCAATGCTGTTTGTTCAGCCAGGCAGAATAAAGCAGGGGCCGGACTCAAGGCCTGAACCACCCCGGACTAACTGCTTTCACCTGCGACCCACATTCTTAGAAGACGCTCTGACAAATGGGGTGGTGGATAAAAAACCGTCTGCTGACAATGAAGTCAAATGAAACAAAAAGAGAAGCCCAGCAAAACAAAACAGGGACAGACGGGAGCTTTGATCATCTGCTGGGAACGCTAGGGCCATTGTTCTGCCTGAATGCCTGGACTGACACACTCGAGTGTGTGTGTGCATGTAAGGATGTTGCATGTATTAGGGTTACACAGTACTGCTACCGCACACATGAGACTCTGCCTTTCCCTCTTTCTTAGAAAAGCTACACTGGTTCGAGCAGCACCCGTGTCCAGACACATTCCTTTCCCCGGGGACTCTGGGGGAGGAGAGCGTATTAAGTGCATAACACTGCTTGTGAGCTTCTTCATGCCAAGTCTGAAAAGAGCACAGTGTTTCCTGTCTAGCCTAAAGTGGGTGAAAACCACAGTGTTATGGAGTTTCCCAGCAGAGTGCACTGGTGTGTGTGTGTGTGTGTGTGTGTGTGTGTGTGTGTGTGTAGGAGACACTGGATCAACCGACAGACTCTTTGGTCTACGACAGGAGAGTCTAGGTGCTGCCCAGCTGAGTGAAGAGGGAGAGTAGCCTGTGTGAGGAGCAGCTGGGGTCCAAGCCAGGTGATTTGCTAGCTAGCTACCTTGTGGCGGTCACACTCAAAACACTCATTTCAAGTTCAGCGTCACTATTGGCATATTATCATGAGGTTTTACGACATCCTCAAAATGTCTGTTTTTTGTACAGTAAAGGTCTTTGACATGTTTCACCTTTCTGTGTTTTTAGAAGGAGCAAAAAAATAAAAGCTGTATGGAAATGTTTCCTGCAGTCACGCTGGTACTTGAGCATTTGGGCTCCAAGTACGAAGACGGAGCATACAACCAGGCTCCATCATGTGTCCGAGGGAACCGGCTGCTGTGCCAGGTAGTAGCATGAAGTAACGTCCAGGACAAATCTGTGTCTGAGCTTAGGTTTGAATCTCCAAGTTTTTAGCTCCAGAATCCAGAGAGAGCAAGAAGGGATGGGAGAGATGACAATTGTGGGGGGCAAATAGAGATGGATTGAGTTGGTCTCTACTTGACAGTCAACGTCTAAAGCAGCTGTTTGTTCAGTAAAAACTATAAATTAAATCAAACATACATGGCCAAAACAATCTTTAAATACTGTTAAAAGAAAGGAGGGAGAAAAATAAAAAAAAACGCAGCATAAACATGTTTTTTAAGTGATGTTAGATTACAAAACCAAAAGTCAGTCCGACACTGAAATAAAAGGGTAGGGTGAAATGCACAACTTAAAAACAGCCTGAGGAGATGCAAAACTCCTTTTCTGCTTTAGGCTGATTTGTTTGTGTCTGTAGAGTTGGCGGGTGATCGGGAGAGGAATGAGGGAGGCGCCTGAGTGGTGGCAGTTACTTTTGGCCAGCCGCTGGGGCCTCTGAGAAGGAGGAGAGCGGGCAGTGGCCGTTAGGGGGTCCGGTTGAAGGGGTAAGCGGAGGAGAGGGGCTGCCTCCCACTGTGGCAGAATGGACCATCTGCTGCTTGAGCTGGGTAATTGTGCGCTCTAGCTTTTCCCGCGCCTCACGCTCCCTGCGCAGCTCCTCCTGCAGCTCCTGCCGGTCCGTCTCTGCCTGCTCCAGCCTCTGACGTAACTCCGACAACTGGGTGGAGAGAGACAGACATGAGGTCAACAAATGCCCTACAGCACATTTAGGCGATAATAATAATCTGACATTAAATAATGCTTATTGCATTATTGATGTTGAGGTCAAGTAGGAATGACAACGCATCAGACAAAAAAACCTCTATTAAGATTTTCAGGGATTTTTTTTTTCTTCTTTAGAAACTCAGAAAATACAGTGAAGCTCGTCCACGAAAAAGACCTTAACCCCTAATATTTGTCACTCTTTCAGCCAGCAGGTCATTAACCTTGTTTACTACCTGCTGTGGCCACAGCCAATGTGCTGCTGTTAGCCAAAGAAAGATAAGAGAAAAGAGCCCCAATGATAATAATAAAAAAGCATGTGTGATTTCAACATCAAACAAGACAAGGCAGCTCCAAGGACAGACAGGAGGTGGATGCTGCAGACCAACATAACCTACCTCAAGATAAGTCTTGTGGAAAACCCAAACAAAGGCGGTGTGTGTGTGTGTGCCCACTCTTCAACAGTTTCGTGACTCATATTGGAAAGGTATGGTAGAAAAAATACCGTTCGAGGAAATCTCCAAATTCTCAAATTCGTACATGATGGTTAGCAAGAGCTCAAGATATTTTTACATTTAATATATATATCCACTGGTCCACACGTACTACTCGTATTTACAAGTGAGAAAAGAAACTTACTGAGGATAATGGACTCTTGTTAAAATTAGATTATATATCGCACCCTATTGCCTAAATGTGCCTAGTTAAAGTTGTTAATATCTTTCACGGTAATACATTGAAAACAAAGTCAATGCATTAGTTGTAAATGTTTAGAAAATGAAAGGAAGTATCAGACTGTAGAACGCTGCAGTGAAGCCTCCTTTAGTGCGATTGGAGCTCGGCGAGATGAAAATGGCATACGAGCCATATCCAAGCCGATGTGCAGACTATACGTATCACTGTGATTCACTCCGAATGTTTCTGATGCCAAAATCAGTGCTGAGCCTGCATTTGTTCCCTGATAAGTCCGTACCTGTGCAGCGTAGTGGGCCTCTTGCTGGCGTTGTGCCCCCGGCTCGCAGGCGCAGGCCTGCTGTCGGAGCTGCTCCAGACGGGTCTCCAGCTCCAGCTGTTCCTGGCGGGCCTGGCTGAGCTGTCGCGCCTGCTCGCTGTGCACCGCCTCCAGCTCGCTGCGCAGCTCCCGCTGCTCGGCGCTCAGCTCCCGTAGCCTCGCAGCCTCACCCCCGCGCACCGCCTCCAGCTCCTGGAGAAATAATAAATAATAATGTGATATTTCACTGACCCTTGTAGACTAAAGTGCTATAAATTTCAGCCCCTCCACAGAGAGGTCAGATGTTTGATACCAAAATGGCAGAAGAAGGCAGACTTCTCCTGCTTAAACATTCTTGCTGCCAAAATTAGGCAAATGTGCATTTAACTCAATTTATTTTTGCACAATTTGCTTCATTTATATTTTCTTATACAATATTTTTACAATGCAAATCTCCCAAGAATCCTATTAGTGGGTTTAAATTCAGCCGTAGATGTTAAAGTCACTACAGTGTTGGTCAACTCTGTTTCGATATGGCAAAAATTAAATTAAACTAGAGTGTTCACATGATATACAATATGTTATTTACATAAACAGGGATGCTGACTTGTTTGAATGTTGGTATCAGATGGTTCTGAAATTTGTCAGACTTTATGCTGATCTTTTTTAATAGGAGAGAGAGAGAGACCGAGAGAGACAGAGACAGAGAGAGACAGAGACAGAGACAGAGAGAGAGAGAGAGAAAGAGAGAGGGGTCACTGAAAAGTGAGCATCACCTGCTCATTATATCAAGGACACTTTTAACAGGCCAGGACAGTTATGGTCTTATCTCATTTATGTTGTTCTTTTCCTGACCGTCAACTTACCATTTCCAGCTGCAGCTGCTTGTGCAGGGTGGAGTTGAGCTTCTCCTGCTGCCTGCTGTACATCTGCATGATCTCCACAACAATTCGGTCCTTGTCGTCCTCCAGCCCCCCCACCGCAGCGATGCTCATAGCAGAGCCCATGTCTTTAGCCGCTACTTCCGTTACCGGCGACGACAACGACACAGGAGGAGGAGGAGGGGTGTGGGCGGGGGTGTGGGTGGCTTTCTTGCAGCTCTGGCTGCTTGTCTCCATGGAAACTGCCTGAGTTTGGCATTCCCGCTCACTGGCCGAGGCAGCAGCAGCACGTTGGGATTTGGCCTCCTCTGCGCCAGCAGCAACGGGAGGCGACGCATGGAGATCTGTGGAGGGAGGAAGAGGAGGATGAAGGAAGGAGTTTATAAAAAAAAAAAAAGAGGAGGTGGTTGAAAGACAGGAAGTGCGAGCCGAGCTTGTGCACGCTCCCGCCTACATGAAGGTAACACCCTCGCACAATCTCATAAAAGCTCTCACCACTTTCTCAGTGTGAGCGCAAGCACAACATGGCAACAGCAGAAGAACCAAACACTTAGCCAGGAATTCTGTCTGTGTGTGCGTTTGTGTGCGCGTGCTTGTGTGTGCCACTTCCGACACGAAGAAGAGAGAAATTTTTTAAAAAGGGCTTTGTGTGGGAGCTACGCCACTCTGCGTGGGCTCCTTCTCTGTTCAAACTTTGTCTCGTTTCCTCACTGAAGCCTTTAAAAAAGGTGTACATCATTGGAAAAGGATCAAACAGGCAGCATCACACTCTCACACACAAAGACATAGATGTGTAAAGATGCTGCTGTGGGGCATGCTACTAATGATGGTGTGGAAATATGATGCTCTGTACAAAGCATGTCTGGCACTGGAGAGGACACTCATTTACGAACTGAAACTAGCTTGAGCATGTGCATACTCACACCCACATATATGCTCTGCACATACACAGGCGCGCGCACACACACACACACGCACGCACGCACGCACGCACACACGCACACACGCACACACGCACACACACACACACACACACACACACACACACACACACACACACACACACACACACACACACACACACACACACACACACACACACACACACACACACACCAGGAGTGGGTCATTTGGATGTGGATCAAAATGAAATAAGCAGGGGAGGGAGAGGCACAGACAAACTGAGGGAGGAAATCATTTATTAAGAAGAAAAAAGAAGAGGATGAAGAGGAAGGGGGGTGACAGCAGACTGTGAAGGAGGCGGAGATGAAGAGAGCTAGAGAAGAAAGAGATGAGGATGGATGGATGGATGGATGGATGGGAGAGGAAGTGCGGGAGCAGACGGAGCGCGGACTCACAGAGGATGTGAAAAAGGCTGCCAGGAAAAATAGACAGATTGGTTGGAGAAGAAAAAGGGGAGCAGAAAGCCCGAGAGATATGAGAGAGACAGCCTGGTAGTCAGACGTGGCGTAATAATGGCAGACGAAAAACAGTCCCATGATTCACCCTCTCTCTTCCTCTCATTTTCTCCAACACACACACACACACACACACACACACACACACACACACACACACACACACACACACACACACACACACACACACACACACACACACACACCTTATTAATGCAGGTGTAATAAACACACTTTAACATGCACATAAAAACTCACACAGGGCAGAGAGGAGGTCACTGCCATTTCCACCACTCTTGTTCATCAATACTGAGTTGCCCCAAGAGTCTTTATGTGAAGGTCAATGCATGATTATGTGCATCGCTGCGGCTGGAAGTGTGTGGGCATGTGTGTGTGTGTGTGTGTGTGTGTGGACATGAATGCATGTGTGTGTGTTAGTTGACTGTAGGTTGTATGTTTACAGTAAGAGCACGTGTCTGCTCTGCATGTCTATTCTGCTTATGCATGTAAATCGTTTGCTGTATGTGTGTCATGTATTTATAGTGGGCATGTGTCAGCTGTGTCTAATGTACGTAAGGTGTACACAACAGTATTTATTAAGTACTATTGAATGGATCAAATATCAACAGTGTTGTCTGCCGCTTGTTGTTTGTGGAAATACTTAAACCTGAAATTGGTTCTAATATAAAACTTTCATATTGAAAAAAGAAAAATCTCAACCTAAAGGGCACTTACTGGCGTTTTCCCGGAGCTTTCAACCTGCTTTTATTCAACTATTTATTGAATGTTAATATGCTGCTTATAAATTCTGAATAATAGACATTGTAGTAATATATTACTCAAGAATCAAACACAGTTTTGAAGGACATATATGAACGAATGGACTATCATTAACTTTTTCCACGAGCAAAGAGACGGTAAAACATAATTTTAATTACTGTTTAGAAGTGCTACTTTGTGTTAATATTACAACTATTTATATTACTTCTCATACAAAGTCAAATTCAGAAAACGAAATGTTACTTCATCAGCCATCTCCTGTTGGGTAATGTGAGTGTTTAGCTAATATTTGCGTGTTCTAAAACCAATAACGAAATAGACCCATTTTTTTCTTATCAGTTTTTTACCTGCATGAACACAATTATTGAAGAGTGTAGGTGTCAAGTAAAAAACAGATATATACACAGATAGATTTGAGTGCAGCGGTTTACAGAATGGATCATAAATAATAAAAGTAAATAAAAAAAGCCCTTGAGAAGTGGCTAGGACTTCCTTGCTCAGTACTTACCTCACTTCTATCCCATCTAAAGACATTCTCAGTATATCTTGGAAACTTTATAAAAAAATGAACATTAAATATTTTACTGCTCTACAGTACAGTATCTATCTGACCTGCTTATCCAATATCAGACCTCTTAGGTCCTCAAGCTCAGGCCTTATGGTTGTGCAAAGGTTAAATATAAAGTTAGTGATGTGGCTTTTAGTTTTTATGGTTTCCGTAGTTGCGGAAATACTTGATGCCTGATTGCATGAGATGTGACTCAGCCAGAAAATAAAAGAATAAACATGCAATATAAAAGTTGACTTGCTTTTGTTGCGCAAAGTGATAAAGTGGTTTGTAATTTGACATCACTACAGCATGTTTACGTTTGCCAAAGCAAGTCGACTGTGTGCATTAATGTGTGCTTCATTACTGACCCATGGGTGGCTCGTCGTGCCCCAGCACTCTGCGGCTGTAGTGGTGTTTGAGCAGCGCCCCGAACATCTCAGGACACATCTCCTCCTCCCTTTGAAGAGACACGTTGGGAGCCACCATCTTATTGTACGTGTACAGGTAGTAACTAGGGGAGAGACAGAGATAAAGAAAGAAATCATTAAAAAAGCTGAATTGATTACTCATGTATATAAACATTAAACTACATGTAATGACAAACAGCATTGAAATCTAATTTAATTCTAAGTTTTCTTTCCATGACGTTTGCGGCTGATTATTGATACATTGACTCATGCATCTGTTTTCTTTGTTTTTATTATTCTAGTCATTAAGGAGTGTCACCTTTCACATACTTCTGGCTTTGCAGTAAACATTGTAAAATGTTACAAGTTATGGACTTTGCAATGCTCATACACATAAAGCTAAATACAACTGCAATAACTCATGTGGCCCTTTTTTAACTCTCCAGCAATAAAACACAGCTGAATAAGAGTATCGGAACAAAACTCATTCGGTAGCGGGTCGTCCTCCACTAACTGCACCATCTGAAAACAGTGCGGAATACGGATACTTCTTATCGTGCGTTTACAGGATCTCAGCCTAAACAGACCTTTCGGCTTATCACAAATGTCCAGGTAGTGGATACAACTGTGAGAGAGATACTGCCTGGAGAAGCACTGAAGCCACTGAGCCAACACTATCGGTCTATTCCTGGCTGCATGGTGGAAAGGGAGGGAGAGAGTAAAGAGAGGAATAGAAAGAGACAGAGTGATAGAGAAGCAGATGGAGGAGGGAAAAGAAGAGAAGCTCTAAACCCCTCCCCCCACCAGCAGTCCCCTCCAGACAGAGCCGAGTTGTGAACTAGGTTAAGCATGACAGCTCAGTGGGGCTCTGCCTGAAAAAACTACAGCACAACCAACCGAGCCTTGCTTCTTTTCCTCTGGATGGTGACTGTTCGCCTGAATGAAAATCTGAAACTCCTTCACATGAAAGATGCGATTGAATAATGTAAGCCTAGCTTGTATTTGACAAGTGTACCGCTAATGGGTGCCGGTAGAACCCAAATATGACATTAAGTGCTGTGGATGTCGAGCACGTTCTAACGCTGCAATGCAAAAGACATGCTCCAAACTGGTCTGCGCAAGTCCTGACTGGTTTGAGAGTGTAGCAGTCATGTGATGCTGGTAGGTGACCAGAACTCTAATTCTGCCAATTGGTCTGGCCTGACGCCTATGAGCCTGCACACAGTCAGTATGTCAAGACAGTCACATGTAGCTATGGTGCCGTAAACCGTCTAATTCCAGTTTTTAATCTGGGTCAGATTACTGTGCGAGCTATGAGAGCGCCATATCCAAACACAGGCTGGTGTGCTCAGGGGAGGAATGAAGGGAGGAACAGAAACTGGGAGAGAGGAAACGAGGGCTCTGAAAAGAAAAGGGAAGGAGGGAGGGAGGGAGAGGAGTGGCACATGTGATGAAGGATAGAGGACGAGGAGGGAACAGAGCAGAAGAGGGAGTGTAGTGCCAATTAGGGAAATTAGGGATGGGAGTATAATTTACTCAGACAGAAACGGAAGTCGTACTGAAACTTTTCTTGGTAATTATTTTACTGAAACAGAGGGGCAAAAAAAACACATCCAGTATCTGGCACAAAAGCAGTAGGCTTGTAAAAATAACACCAGGCCAACAGAGACCGTCTGTTTTAAAAAGTCTGTTTAAAAAACATGTTTCTTTATCAGTGAAGTATAAGTGCACTAATCAACAACAATGTAATGTAAAAATTCAAAACAATATCTGCTCCTTTCTCATTTTCTGCCTTTGTAAACTCTATACCTTTGAGTTGTGGACCGTTTGCTGGACAAAAAAAAGATATTTGATGATGTCAGTTTAAACTCTAAGAACACGTAATGCCCAATTCTCAAAGTTTTTATTAAAAAATAATCGATAAAGTAGCTATTGGATAATTGATAATGACAATAACTATTAAGTGCAACTCTTAAACGCTGTATTAGTGTTGTTTAATCAAAAGGACAGAAGGTGTAGTACCTGGGATGGACCAGGGTGGGGTGTTCTGGCTCCTCCTTGATGTCCGAGAAAAGACGATTGAACACCAGAGTAGGTGGAGATGTTTTGCCCTGAGAATAACAAAAACACACAGATAAATATCACACAACACAGCAACACTGTCTTCATACGGTTATAAAAAGACACAAATTGGTATCTTCCATCTACATGTATCGATCTTTGCAGCTGAGCAGATAAATTATCACAACGGATGAGTTGAATGCCCACGCACACACATGTACACACGCATGCATACACATGAATACATAAAGAGAAGCGGCTGAAGGTAAAGGGAATGTGCTGTACTGCACACGGCGTTCTCGGACCTATATCCTAATAAAGCTAATATATGCATGCATACATGTGAATGAGGGATCATCCATCAAGGCTTCGGCTGGGAGAAAGAGTTTGCGTGTGTGCAAATGTTGGAGGAAAGAGATAAAGATGAAGAGCTTTTTCTCCGTGTGTGCATGTAAAGTTGGTGTGTGCTGAGAAGGGGATGGTTAAGAAGTGAAGCCTTTCAGCAGCTGTATGAGTGCCTTTCCTGACAGGTCAGAGAGAAGAAGCGTGCCGCTATGAATGGGTGAGCAGGGGGTGTGTCTGTCAGTCACGGTAGAGGTGGTGACCCTGAGAGCCGACCTACGTGTAGAGGAGGGGGAGGGGGAAGAGAGGAGAGGATGAAGGGATGGTAAGAAAAGAAGGGGGCCGACAACTGACCTTTCTTGCCGGGTCGGTATCAGTCAACTTGCTGCTGGGAGAGCAGAGATCTTCTGAGGGTTTCCTCACCTGGCTCTCCTCCTCCTCCTTCTCCTCTTCCTCCTCTGCCTTCTGAAACACAGAGAGAAAGAGGTATTGGTTTAAACACACATGCCAGGATTAAACACGACAGAAAAAGAGGGAGCGTAACATAGATTATATTGGTTCGAATATGAAGAAAAACCAAAATCATGCACAGACTCTTTTTAAAAAAAAAATGGAGTACAGATAGACAAACTGTGTTCAAACGATTGGTAATAGAGACAAATAAGATCCAAAAGATAGCAAATGGAGACAAATGGCAATAAAAGTGAGCAGCACGCGTGATCTATGGCCTGAGCCGGTCGTGATACAGTGTCGGAGAAAACAAAGGCAGCAGGAAAATGGATAAGAGTAGAGGGTAAATGAGCCCACTGAGGAAGGCCTATGAATAAGTCAAGATGATAGTCAACATGGCTACAACATGACCTGTCATTCTGTGCCTCTGTGTGTGTGATTCATCGGTATGCATGCAACACGGCTGGAATCAGCCGCTCTCTCAACGTGAAGACATATTTGTGTGTTGAATGTTTATGATTCATTGTGCCCCCTGAGCTATGTGGGTTCAGTAAATACTGCTGGCACTGCCTCTAGTTGTATTTGTGTGTGTGTGTGTGTGTGTGTGTGTGTGTGTGTGTGTGTGTTTTCTCAAATCCAGGACACGCTCAGAGAGAGGCCGCATGCTGATGGAGTTGATGCTTATCAGCGGCAGACAGGCCTGACACTACACACCGGCTGCCTGCAGTTCACACACACTTTCAACCAAACTGACAGGTAGCACAGGCGCCAGAGGAACCACACTATCCAGCATCGAAATATGCACCGCTCGGTAGCCCACAGCAACAGACAGAGAGAGATAGAGAAGGGAGGTGTAGACAGGGGAGAACAGGAGGGGAAGAAACAGGAAAGAGTGAATTCAACGGGGACAAAAGTCTAAAAGCAGAGTGAAGAAGGGGAGATAGAGGTTGTACAAAGCATCAATAATTGACTTACGAGCCTCTTAAAGCCATCGCTGAACGTTTATCCCCAGAATGCACACATGCACAATTTTTGGCACTGCCATTAATAGAGTGAAACAGCCTCAGAACAAAACGTCAAAATTACAGTGACAGCCGGGAATCTTAACATTCATAGGATTTTAGCATTACTTAACGCACAAATACAAGAATCATATTGTCTCAGCTTGGAGAGAAGAAGGGAAAAACAACTATTATGTTACATCATAATACATAATAATTGTGCTGTCTGCATCTACACTTGTTTAAGTTACCCTTTCTGTGAAAGGCAATAAAGAAAAAAAATACAACTAGTCCTTATTTGTGTATGAATTCATGTGTGCTGTATGTAGGGGATAGTCCCTTATTTCCAAGGGCATGGATGAATGAGCATGTGCATGCAAATGTAATAGACTGGCGCCATATGCATAGGCAGGTGCGCGCATATATATATATATATATATATATATATATATATATATATATATATATATATATATATATATATATATATATATATATATATATATTTGTGTGTGTGTATGTGTGTGTGTGCGAAGTATCGATGGGGGCTCGTCTGTTAAAGAGCGCTTGTGGTTGGTGTTTTTTCCTTTTTTTCTCCAGAAGGCAGCACTGCAGCACTGAAGAGGAGGGAGGGAGTAAAGGGGAGGCAGAGAGAGTGTGGTGATGGGACAGAGCAGAAATATAGGGAAGGAGGGGAGAGAGGAGAGTTAACAGAAACGACAATAAAGCCCACTGCAGTGGTGTGGAGGTAAGCTGGGTCGTCGCTGGCTTGATTGCCTCCAATATTATTGTTGTCCGAATGTATGTGTGTGTTAATGGCACTTGCTACTACATTCCTCTAATCTGAAACCAGTTCCCTCCGCCTGCACAGGTGTGTGTATGTGTGTATGAGAACACAGACATTGAGCCTGGGGCCAAGCTGGCATTAACACCAGGTCATGCAGAGGTCTCTCATCTGCTTGACCCCGACAACAGCAGGTGCTCTGCTGATGAGATGACCGACGGCTCATTAAAAAGGTAGACCTGTGTTTACACCGCTTATAAGTGCTTATGAGTGCGCACGTGTATCCACATATAGAACATACGTGTATACGTTTGTGTGTTCTACTAATGGTTGCCTGTCTCTCCCTGTATTTTCTGCTCACCTGACAGTTGACAGCTTAACGCCAACCACTCACAAACACACTCATTATTCCTGCTGCTCTATTCCTTAAATGAATGTGTCCAGGTCCAAATGTTTGCACACTTCAACACGGCAGTTTTTCGCTTTCTCCCCCATCCCCCACCTTTACCCATCTCTCTTTTGTTCCTTCCACCTTCCTAGCCCAGCTTTGTCAACACAAACACACACCCCACGCTGCTACTCCCTAATATACAATAATGAAGCAGCTCTCTTATCTGCTTCTGTGACACAAACAAGTACACACACAAACAGCCCCTAACCACCTATGTCTTCAGCCCTTTATCAAGCTGAAGCTCGCCTTATGACAATGTGGATTAGCATTCCACACACTCGCTCAGCTGAACTCTGCCCTGTAGTTCCTAATCACCAGCAGCCTGCCCGTCGTTGTAGCTACACACACGCGCACGTAAAACAAGATGAAACATACTGCTCTAGACACACGACCATGTGAACTTTTACAATAACCCATTTCCGGAGCCCCAGTTTAGACCCCGGACCATTAGCACACGTGACATTTCTGCAGCAGACGCATTAATGGAGCAGAGTGTTTTTTGTGTGTAGCCTGAGTGCTGTTAAATCCAACAATAACAAGCACCACTCTACTCCACAGACAGCCATGACGGCACATTACCATACACAGTCTGGCAAATGCAGGCGGAGAGTAAATCCACTTCAGTGGCCACCGTGTGTTCCCAACGTAAGCTCCATCTGTGCTTCCCAATGTGAAGCACTAACACTTAATTTACATCAGGAGTACCTGTTGAAATGGAGGCTGACATTCAGTGTTATTCTAAGTATTTCTTTAATTTAGAAATGAAAATCTGCTCTGGCTGTGCTTGTGAGGGCGCCACCTTGCTATTCATGAAGAGTTGATTTCTAAATGGGGTAAAGGCTTTCAACTTCACAAAAAGTTGACACATAACCAATTTCTTTGTAGAAGAAGACCCCAGAGGATATAAGTGAGTCTTTTTCAGCTTTTGCCAGTCTCTGCTCGTATCCACCAACAAGAAGAATCTGGTTTTGTTTCAGCTATTGGTTTAAGTGATAGGTTTCATATCTAAGAAACATAAACGCAAACGCAGTTCGACACATAATGTGCAAACTAATCAGAGGTCAAGCTCTCCTCACTTTACAGATAACTGCCATCTGCGTGCATATAAAGATGCATCCAGAGCTGAAATAAATTGATCAATTGATTCGTTGCTTTTGAGTACTTTCCAGTTTTTTACTTCTATATCATTGTAAACTGAATATTTTTGGCTTTGGACAAACAAACCATTTAAAGACATTATCTTAAGCTCAGGAAAATTGTGATATTATATGCTATCTTAAAAAAAAAAGAAAAAACAGAAAACTGTTGGGACAATCTTCATAATCAGTGTGCTACATATTTTAAGCTGGTAGCATGAGTTGATTCTTCGGAGAATATGCGAGTGAAATGATAACACTGAAAAAAAAAATAACTAGTCTCAACAAGCCTAATGGCAATTCTTATCTAGGCCATCATAAAAAGTGTACATGCCTTAGTCTGACTTTTCATATCAGAGCAGCAGGCCTCCATTTCAATCCCTTTTTGTGCCCTTAAACATAAACACTGTTGGGTCCAATTGTCTGCACATCTGTTGAAATGCGGGCATCACTGGTCGCGCCTAAAAACTGAAACAAACCTGAGGCGAGCACTGAAATCTTGCCCATGGGACAGAAACAAGAAGGGTTCACAAGACAAAAATTTGCCACCCATCCTCCTCCTTCCTTCCCTTTAGGCCATTCATGAGGCTGGCATTCAGAAGGATGGGAGGGGGAGAAGGTGAGGGATAGTGGCAGGGAACAGAGGAGGACAGAGTAATGCAGCTCATTCTCCCTTTTCCTCTCTCAGGAGGAAGTAAACAGCCTTTTATTTGGGGGCCTCTTCATTCAGCCTCAGACAGCAAGGGAGGAAAGGAGAAACACACATACACAGACAGTCAGTCACGCCCTGTCTGTTTCGAGACCACATCCTGTTCTGCTGCAGTCGTCGACTGTGTCAAAGATCAAGCAACAGATACGAAGATACATGTACTTCCTGGTCAAAGCCACGCAGCAAGATATTGAAGCATCTTGACTGCCTGAATGTGTGTTGCAGAAACTCCTTCATGCCTTCTCTTTAAACTCATCTAACTTCTCTTCATTCTCAAAGTTTCCCCAAACAAAGTGTGTATACTTTAGCTTATAGCAGAGATCTGATGTATACAATGAAAAAGGTGCATTGGTCTTTGGAGTCTAGTTATTTCTATGCGTTCTACTGGAGACCCGGGCTCTGGCAGTCCCCCCACCTCTCCCGGAAGTCTTAATCCAATAAGCCATTTATCCACGGCCTGGGAGCCACACTTTGTTTCAGCAGCCAAATCAATAAGAGCCCACAAGGGAACCAGGCAGCCAAGTGGGGCATTTAAAAGAATACACTCTTTTTTAGTCAGCATAACGAGTTATCGTCTATGAATGCCTCAGTTGTAATGGTAGAGAAGTCAAGTATATTATTTTCATCTCTTCTGCTCAAAGGGTTTAAAGGGTTTGACCCTTCACCTAGTGCTCAAAGGAAGAATATAACTGTATATCTCACTGTGCTGAGAAGGTAATGTTATTGTTCTTTCACTTTAGCAGGAAAAAATAAGGCGGTATTAAAAACATCACAGGGCACAGATGAGGACAGGTCTGACAGGTGGACGGTTAGACAAACAGGTGGCAGAGGAAAACAGGAAAGAAAAAGAAAAAACAGGCACACAGCCAAGACAGATGAGACGACAAACAGACACCATGTGACCGTCTGTCTGTTTGTGCCTTCCCCCCAGACACACACACCTGTTCCTCCCTCTTCCCCAACACAAAGAGAAAGAACAGAGCCAGACAAGCACGCTGATAAGCATCAGCCAGACAAGTCATGCCAGAGTCTCACACACACACACACACACTTTTGCACCACATGGGCACTCTGTCTAGACAGTCATCAGACGCACGTCAAACACACAGCCCTTCCCCTCCCTGCCAACATGTTGAGCTCCTTCCCCCACAGCTACAGTCAGCCATTTTACAATCCACACTACACAGACTTAACACACCAGACTACACCCAAATGAACAAACAGTTAATGGGAGTCTATGGGAAAGATAAAGTTATGAAAGGGATTATGAGGAATCTCCCCCTAATAGATCCAACATCTACTGTCCACCTACTGCTTTACCACAGACAGGAGGTTGATTTGGAAACAAGCAACAGTATTTCTCGATGGTCTTTTACATAAAAAGCAGTCTCTTTAGGCTCTCACAATCATTTTTTCTCTTCATCTTCCTCCCTTCCCACCTCCCTCTCTTCCCCCTTTTTCTCCCTTCTCCATTTCTCATGTTTCACAATCAAGTCCAAGGCGGCGGCCTCCAGTCTATATTCACAGCAGTACATGAGGAGGGTTGTAATAACATTACCTCATGAATGGACAAATTCTCTGACTGGAATACACTAGGCAGGCAGACAAAGGTAACCCCCACGTCATAGACAACATATATGACCTAGTATATATTCAAGTAGTGAAAGAAAAATACATATAATATTTTAATTATTCATATTTCATCTTTTTCCGGATAAATCAATTAACTGTCTGTTTGGTGAAATGTCCGAAAATGGGGCGGGGGCAAATATTCCACATCCTTTATCATAGAAGACAAAAAAAACTTAAAATGTCAACATTTGAGATGCTGGAACTGATGAACTGTTGGAAATCTTAACAAACGACTGAAATTAGTATTCAATTAATAAAATTGTTGCAGAGTAATTTTCTGATCAATTAATAGACTTGTTTTAAAAAAAAAAAAAAATACTATACAAATAATTTCACATTTGTCCAGGCAAGTTACTTTTACGCAACTGTCTAACCTCTTTTTAAAACGCTAACATCGGTCCATAATTAAGTTATATTAAGCATCTCCTTGCCGTTATTACCACAGAGATAATTAATGGTGATCAATTAGCTGCACCCAAAAGACTAATCCATGGAAACTTGGATCATTAATCATTTAAGTAATTCATCAAGTAGAAATACCTCATCATAATAATCATTTGTTTATTTTAAAACACATCACTTTGAAAATTAAATGATCAATAACGACAACATAAAATAGATCAGCTGTTTGCAGCCCGAGTAAAATAGACATTACTTGCATGCATTTTGCAACTGGTGACAGCTTAGACATTGCATCAGAGGAAAGAAAATAAACAAAATGATGTTACTCTAAATCATCGACCTTAAGTTCTGTGATTAATAGTCATGAACAGACGAAGTGTCAGATCATTTCAGCCATCATGCAGCTTTATGAGTAGGCAAATATGATTCAGCCTTGTCAAAGACACAGCATGAAGGTTGAGAGGGTTATCTTGAATGTACGGTATGGCTCTGACTCTAAAAATATATTTATCTACCCCACACTCCCTCAATGTATGTCATTAGGTTTGACATAAAGCATTACAAGCTTGTATAAAATGTGGCCACTGATGTTCATCTACATGCATAAGGAAGTGTGTTTGATTCGGTGAAGGGCATTTAAAATTATCCAATGCGTAAGAGATCGTTCTTGCTATATGCATGCGCAGCTTACTGTCTCCAGCAGTGGCTCAGTGTGTGTGTGTGTGTGTGTGTATTCACCGACACCCCCCCCCCCCTCCTCAACAGCGTTTACTACCAGAGCTGTCAGGGCTCACCTATGTGAGTCAACCAGGCCAGGAGACACACGCATATACACACCGAGGCACATACAAGTAAACAGGCCGATAAAACAATTGCTCCATCAAACAGTCGTGTAGGAGGCTGGCGTAGTTTACTGCAAGCACAACTGTCATGGACAAATACGCACACAGCAAGACACTCATCCTCCCAGGAGGACACATCGAGTGAGAATGAGGCCAGTGGGCTCTTGTCTTGTCTGTAGATGACTGTACTCATCATTTGAGCTTCATCCGGGTCTGTGTGTGTGTGTGCGTGCATGTGTGTGCGTGCGAGCGCACTTTACCATCGCTAAAAAACGAAAGAGAAAGTCTCTAGAGAAGTGCTGCTGAGGGACGCTTTTCGGAGGTAGGTTACTGGTTCAAATTTGCAATTAGCGAGAGAAACACACAACCCAAGGCCCCACCAAAAACAGAAATCTGCTGCCTGGTTTTCTATACAAGGGAACTCGGATTACCATTCGGATGGATGAAACAACTCCGAGTGCTTGGAGACAGTGGGGAGTGAGAGAGCTTCAGAGAGGACGAGCGTTGCTAAGCAGACTGAAAGCCAAGAGACGCTGTCAGCAAGCCAGCAATGCACTGTTATCACTACAGAGAGAAACACAAAATGGAGACACTGTCCGATCCTCATTCTTTGCAATACATCACACAACTATAGCTAAAAAAACTCAACATACATGTAGACGCCTACTTCTTACAGCCGTTCAGTAACCAACTATACATTACCAAGCAACAATAAACTCCTCATAATGTGGACTGATTGCCATTTTAAGTGTCTACTATCTTAAAGCAATCACACAATATAATGAGCTACTGTCTGTTGGTAAAAAGGTAGAAATAAACACGTCTTTTCTTCTAATTTGTGTGCTATAGTGCTATAAAACAACTCACAGGCAATATGGTTAAACAAGCAAGTGTTTAAATATTTAAATGCAAGAGCTGGAGTTGGCCCAGACTAAAACCCCACTTTACTGGCCTGAGTATGCCGCCAAGTATTGATTGGGGGTTTGTTTACTTCTTCCTTAGCACAGGAGGCTGCTCTGCTGTAATGTGGAATACTGCAGTAAATGTCAATGCTTGGTTGGTCATCACCGTCTGCAATGAGGCCGAAGGTGAGTGTTGTGGAGAAAGAGGAAGAGACGGTTAAAGAAATAGAAGGCCAGCGTGAGGTGGCTGACCCTGAATATAGAATAACAGCCAGACAAAAGGGAGAGATCCACCTGGCCAAAACGCCCTGCTGGGTCAAGTACATCACACGCACATGGAAAGCGAGACAGTTAAATCCAAACAGGCTCTAGGTCCTTTGACTGTTCTGCGGGGAGCTCCGGTCTCATCCATATTACATACAGGAGCTTGTTTGAAGGCTGTACTGACGGTCTCTGCATAGGCAGCTTGGCTTTGCTGTTCAGGCCCCTCGGGCTCGCCTGCTTCTCTCACACAAACACACACATACCACTACCGTAATGCAAAGCCATCAGCTACAATGACTTTCTCTCTCTGTCACAAGCTCAAGTTGTCAAATCAAGTCTCTGAAGGCTCTCTCTACTGTTAGATTATAAAATCTTCAAAATTTTAACCCAGAAATCAACTAGCATTTGGCTACAGAACTATATTAATTTTCATCCTGCCCATAGTGATATTAATGCACCAAAACATATGACAGGTGAACCGATAGGCCACACACACAAACTTGATCTACTACTTCCTCAGCCTCAAACAGTCACTGTCTGCGGCACGCTTGACAGCTGCCCCAAATAAGCACAGTTGGGTTTGGTAAATGTCATTACGGTTGAGTCAGAGCTCTAAGTGAACACACCTGGGCGGAGATCAAAAAGACTGTGAGAGAGACTGGGATGGCAATAAATCTTTGTCCTGGCTCCACAGTGACGCGGAGTGATGAGCGGAGAACAGACCGCAGCACTGATGGAGCATTGTGACTCACTCTGCAGGATAGGGTTGGCGTGGTGACGAGAGGAAGTTGCTGATGGTGGTTGCGTGTTGTTGCGTGTGTGCATGCGTGGTTGTGGTTCTAGCTGTGTTTGACCCTTTGACTTACTTTATTCATGGACTGTTTCATCTACCCAGCATCCCATGCTGTGGTATGTATTTATGTGTCAACTCTCTAACAGGTGACGAAAAGTAACTTTTATTCTAATGTTCTTTCCAGAATCGAAAATAAGGCTCGCCTGCCAAGTCAATCGATAAAATAAAGACAACCATGCCAAATCGTACCATCATTTGGCTGGAGGCTAAATTTCCTAGCATCAACATGAATCAGTCTTTTGAAGCACTTCTGTACATATGGCCTCATCAGGAATCAGGATGCGTCTCAGCCGGTACATTTTCTTAGTGATGACAAAGAAAATGTCTGGCATTACAAAGTGCACTAGTCATCGGAACTAGTTAAAATGTAGCTAGACTGTAAACCACAAGGCAATGAATGCCTCACTCTTCAAAGGATAAAGTCAAGGGCAATAGAAAGCAGCAAGGCTGTTTTAATACGAGCAACAGCGAAGACAGAAAAATAACTGGACATGCAAAGAGCGAGAATTAGTGCCACATGCTCGACAAGAGTCGCACACACACAGGAGCACACACACAGGCGCACACACACAGCTCTGTTGCTTGGGGACAGTTAAGAAGCACTAGTAGCTAGCTTGCATGTAAGAGCACTCACCAGTCTCAACACGCAATCCTTAATTAGGCTTCCATAGCAACAATATATTCAAATAAAGATATACAAAAACGTTTAATGAAAGAAGCAAGGTAATTAATTGCATTTGGCGGTCAACGACCTTGAGGATTGTCTACTACTTAGTTTACGCTGGAAAAAGGTGCAGTGGGGCTGTTGAGAATCCAGAGGGAAACAGTCTGCTATTTATTGGATCTAGATGGGCTGGTATAGACCCCTGAGGGGTATGAGGCAAAGAAGTCTCTGTGTTGAGAAATATCAGGGAGACAGAGGATTCCCATGAGTGGCATCACTGCAGGTGGGAATAGTGGCGAGATAAACACATCAGGATCTGTCAACGTAGAGGCAGAAAGAGATTTAAGACTGGGCAAACCACAAAATATCACTTGTTTAACCTCAACTAATGCCGTCAGTTTCCCAGGTGCTAGGTTTACAGCCTTGCCCTGAGCAACATCCGTCAGGCCCCTGGTGAGATAAGGATTTACAGGGTATAGAGGCTGCAAGCCGTGGAAGGAAAAGAAACAGTTGGAGGGCGTTTGATGTTAGTTGAGCAAAGGGGAGGCTGCAAAATAAAGGACTCACAGGGCAAGTGATCACCTATTCAAGCTGGGCAAGTTCACATCTCAGTGGTTTGCTTTGCTATCTGCTTTCATCTGGAGCGTAGGCTGAAGGTCAAAACTAGCATGAGCCACAGCAGCACTTAACTTGGCTGTCATTGTTGTTGTGCAATTACACGTGTGGAGATCGTTGGACGAAAAAAAACACAGACACCTATACCAGCAACGCAATCAGAATCACTTCCATATGGAAATGACAAACCATTACCGAGCATGTAAATAGATTACTGGCAAAGTGGAGATGTTTACTTTAATCATACAGGCCGACTAGTTTCCCCTTGATTTCTATGTGTTTGCAACATTATGCATTATTGATCACTGTCGTGGTTGGGCTTAATGTGTTGTGGATGTGCCGGGTGGCAGCCCAGCGGGACTCGTGACACGCCTTTGATATCCAGTGTTTATCTCCCAAGTCTGGGAGACTCGGGGCTGTGGGAGAAAATACGAAGGAGTTAGTCTAAGTACCTATATAGTATATGTGTGTGAGTGTCTGCTGTGTATATGGTGCTCCTATGGTAAGCTCCGCCTCTGGGTCTCTCCATTTACATCTTCATTAATCACCGTTCCCACTGGGAAGGCGGCACAGAAAAGCCTTTCAAATGCAAACACGATCTCTCTGCTTGCACACATCACGCACTGGCTGGCAGTCTCCCACAACCCTTTTACAGTATACTTCCCTCGCCTCCGACTCCCTGCCCCCAACACACACACAACCTGCTAGTCTGACTGTCTCCCAGGGAGACTAGACAGTGGACTGTTAATCTTCTCATCAACACATCGATTAATTAATACCAAGACTCCTCATTATTCCAGTCTAATGCAAAACAACTCAGGCAAGCTGGCCAGCCATGTTACGAGACAAGCCCCTTCCTCTTCCTAAAATCTTGTTTGAACTCTTAACACATAATAGTTGCTTTGCTTTCACTTGTTCTCGCTCTCATTTTACTCAGAGGCAACAAAACTGGTCTGATGCACTGAGAAAGCCAAAGAATAGTGAACATGCAAACAAGCTGTCAGTCCAATAGTCTTTTAAGGCCCAAAGGACATTTGAATGGGAGGGTCTTAGCCAGCTTGTTTAGTCTCTGAGAGTGTTGGCAGACGTGACAGAGGCTCCACTGTATCTGGACTGTCCTATCTCGGCTGCCTGCTTCTGTGGCTAGCTCACATCAGTCAAACATCAGGGCATTGTCTTCGTTTTCTTTTGGTGGTGAGGTGGGAAATGAGTCTAAGCCGAGAAAACAGTCAAACATAACAAGCAGCAGCTGGGATGGGAAAATACCACCGGTCAACTGATGGTTAATCTTTAAATGTGGAGATTTAGTGCAGAACATACGCTGTGAACTGGTGCACAATAAATCCAGGTGGTGAACTGGGGTCTGTGACCATTTTCCAAACTTGATTAGATTCTTATCTATTTAAGAGAAGTTCTGACTTTGGCGTTCCTCCAGGTTTACAGCTACAATGCTGTTATGGAGCTGTGATACTGGCACTGACCTGATGATGACATACCAGAGGCCCCTCAGCTCAGCCCCTCCTCCTACCTTGTGGGGCCCCATTTAGCCCTTTACAACCGGCAGCAAACACTGGCCAAGGCCCAGCCTGTTGTGTACAGGGACAAGGACAGCCTCCCACACTAAACTACATACAGGCATGATAGACTGTATGTTACTCTGGGCCGGTATTCAAAGAAGCTACTGTGTATTCAGTATAAGTGGATAGTTGTTCTTTGGAAAATGTACAAACAGAAATATGTGTATGGGTGTCTTGTGGTGGGGTGGAGGGGGGTCAAAGGAGTGTTAGCTATGGGAAATGTGAGCTAGCTAGCACGTCATTGGCCAACCAAGAAGGCTGTTCCAGGCTAAATTTGTGGTTCAGCTCAGGTCTTGGATAGATTTATTTTCAACTAGGGGAAAGAAGAGCTTGTGCCCAGGCTCCCTATAACAACCTAATGGCTGTGGACACAGCTTGTTTAATGGAAGACGACCAAAGAGTAGAGCAGTTTGTGTCTGAAACAACAGCCACCCCTCTTGGCCTTACCCTCTCATCTTCTTAGTTTCATACTCTTAACTTCTCCGCCCTTACCTCACTAGCTCAAGTGCCTTCCCCCCAGGGGTGGTGTGTTTTCTGACCACATATACACTTTATGTGTCTATGTGACGCTACTTCTGTCTGGCACCATGTCTGAGTTGCAAAAATTTAGGCAGGCGACAGCAGAAGGAGAGGTGAGGTTAACTTGGGAAACTGATGCACATGTCTGAACACAGATAGGAACTTATTAAACACTAGCTGCGAACAGTCTTCTCATTTCACTCTTCTTTTGTTCCCTCTTGCCTTCCCTCTTGGTCCATCGCCTCCTCTAGTCAGTGTCCGAATCATCAGACAACTCGCCACATCCATCAAGGTTGGCGACCTGATCGATAGCCAATGGCTTTCCTCTCATCCGCCTAGCAGACACACACAAGTGGTCTTATTGCTTATGTACAATTGACTTATCGGCTCATTTTGCTGCTTATATTGTTACTGTTCGCTGATTGTGGCCCAGGGGGGCATTGAGTGTTTACAGACATGTGTGGGCAACAGCGGAACTGTCTTGGTTAGAAGAAAAGAGATGGCAGAGCTGTCTGCCGAGTCCTCTACTCTACTCCCTGTTCACCTATGACTGCACGCCTGTACATCGTTTCAATACCATTATCAAGTTTGCAGACGACACAACGGTGGTGGGCCTCAAGAACAACGACGAGTTGGCCTACAGGAAGGACTTTCGGCACCTGGAGGCATGGTGTGCCAACAACAACCTGACCCTCAACATCAAGAATACCACACACCACCCCATCCTTATCAATGGAACGGAGATTGAACGCATCTCCAGCTTCAGGTTCCTGGGTGTCCACATCTCAGAGGACCTCTCTTGGACCCTCAACACCTCAACCTTGGTCAAGAAGGCTCTTCTTGCTGTGGAGACTGAAGAAGATCCACACGTTTCCTCTGATCCTGGTGAACATTTACCATTACACTATTGAGAGCATTCTTACAAACTGCATCACAGTTTGGTATCGCAACTGCTCTGTCTCAGACCAGAAAGCTCTGCAGAGGGTGGTGAAAACTGCCTAACGCATCACCAGTACTGAACTCCCTGTCATTGAGTCCATCCACTTCAAGCGCTGCCTGCGGAGAGCGCACAGCATTATCAACGACACCACACACACACAAAATCACCAGACACCTCCTTGATATATTTAAATATAGAGCTAGAGATAGAGATAGATAAAACGCATATATCTGTTTCTACTGTCCATCCTGTTTGTACTGTCTTCGTTATGTTATCCATCACATTGCACCGTAACTGCTTCTTTTGCACTCTGCATAGATGCAAACTACATTTTGTTGTTACAGTAGTTGTATTATGTGCAATGACAACAAAGTTGAATCTGAATCATAAGTCAAGATGAGTGAGGACAGAAGAAGGCAGACCCGCCAAAATCCAATTAGATACAGCCTAAGAGAGTCAGTGACAAGCAGACAGAAAGACAGAGCAGACAGCCCAGGAGACAGCCACAGAGTGCAGCTGCACTGGTCTGCGGTAATGAAGTCACTGGTTTCCAAATAGCAAATAGAGGAAGCCAGAAAGATGCAGCTGTCTGCCGTCTGTGCCGCAGCCACTGTGTCAGCCCAGCCAGTGAGACAGACAGAGGAAGGCTGTTCTCTCCGTCTGACACTTCTGACTCGACTCTGGGCCAGCACAACGCCACAAACAAGGCGGAGGGAGGCCATTGAGCAACACAGAACTATGTTCATATATAGAAGAGTCATCTAAATCGATACTGATAACTGCTATTGGTTACCATTATTCAAATAATTTATTAAATTGATATCTACATTTACATTTTGACTGTAAAATGCCTTCTGTGCATCTTAAGATATAACTTGATCTTATACCAAGGGATTTTGTCTTTCAAATGATTTGTAATACATTGCTTGGCTAATGACATGCCATATTAACAAGCAGCCAAAATAAACAAAATGATGATCATGAATGTGAATTTGTTACTTTCTGTCTTGCGAGGTAAAACAAATCAAAATATTAATTACCCAATAAAAATGATGACACATGATCTTGTCTTAGTGGGATGTACAAGTGTCGATCACATCCCCTGAAGGCAAAATGAACTCATTGTTCGTCAGACACCAATATAACTCCGGATATAAGGCTCACCTTGTTACTGTCTGTTGGTGGCGTCTGTCTAGCAAACTTTATTTACACAGCAGGGATCAGTAGACATGGTGCAGTGCCTCAAGGCACAAAGCGCCATTTATAAAGAGCAAGTCCTGGAGTTTTTAACTGCACCTTCTCAAACCAAACACTCCTAACAGGATATGGGACCAGTAGCCATTGGAGAAGGTAAAGAAAAAAAACTTCCAGAAGGCTCCCTTGTTTGTGTCTCTTCCCTTTTAGAGGTCGAAGAGGTCTCCAGTAGAACTATGAACCTCTTGTAAATATGAACATAGACACTGTGTGTAAATAAGGGTCATTGGGGAAAGGATCTGGAGTCAGGGTTAGACCAACACACTGAGGCAAGCCATCTTTCCAAAAAGCATGTGTGACTATAAGCTGCCTGGCTGGACTTCCACTAACATCCATTGGGATGTGGAAAGTATGAGTCACGCAGCCACAGCAGCGGAGGCGGCTGGACACAGAGAGTCTGGAGGATGTTCAGGGTGAGAGACACGTCCGTCTGCCTCACTTCCTGTTCAGTCAAACACACACTTTCATTACACAAATACACACGCATAAACAGAGTGAATGGACTTGTCCAGACTGAGTAAAGCAGCATAGTGTCAAGTCACCTTGTTCTCTGGCCAATGACCTTTTGCACACCCACTCGAACATCCGCTTAGGCAGGGTGGCATCCTCTTTTAATGCCAAAATGATCTGCTTGTAAACTCACAGGCATCTTTCCAAGAATTTGGCCATTTGTGACGTTGTGTTTCTCTACACAAATGTATCTGAAATATCTCTTTTAAATTCAACAACACTTTTAAAATACAGAACAAGATTTTTTTAAACCTAGTCACTACCGCCCAGCAATAGCTGCGAGAGACAGAAAAAAAAAAGAAACGAATCAACAAAAAAATTGAGAAGACAACACCTAACATTGTGAGACTCCTGAGAGACTAGCAAAGTGTGAGAAACAAAATGGGTCAAACTAGCCTCCGGTAGCTTTGAGACAGCAATGTCTGAGACAGCAATGTCTCAAAGCTCTCTTTGAAAAAGAATGCCTATGTTTTCCAAGATGCATACCTTAAACCAAGGCAAAGGAAGAGGAGGACAATTAAGAAGAGGCGAGACAGGAATGCGGTTAGGACGCGAGACGAGACTGCAGACGGTATTTCCTGCACATTCAGACACCAAGTTAACCAGACAGAGAAAGTAGCGAGGCATATCCCGACCTCATGCGTTCCAGAAATGTGCATACTTATACCTGCACACACACTATAAATAAACACTGCGATCCGTCTACTCCACACTCGTTTAACCTGCTGCACTACCGGTACTATAACAAATAAATCTTTCCACCCAGGGTTGTATTAGAGACCTGAGATCTGTTTAAAATGCATGTTTGCTGGTTAAAGCCGGTGTGTTTCAAGTAAAAATCAAATCTGAACCGGAGGATTTGGATGTGAACAAACAATGCCAAACAGACAAAACACAACCCCACCATAACCCGCAAAACAATAGAAAAAGGACACTCCACTGTGGTCAGCGGGAGGTCATGAGACATAAACTAGTCAATGGCAAGGAAACCATTTAGATTTTTTCCCTCCACTGAATGCTGACTTTTTAAAGGGCTTGCTGCCCTTGTGGCTTAGATACTGCATTGACATGATACATTTGTACACAGCAAAAATCAAAAAGGGAATTGGCAAAATCTTTAATCATCGGCCAAAATTATTTGCAAGACTGTAGCATTTTAGCTGTTAGTTATAACTACTTTAGTAATGCTAGTTCACTTTTCCTGGAGGTAAAAGGGTCTCCAATGATGTCATTTTAGTCTTGGAGTCATGGATAAACATTTCTAGACAAGAACCTGTATGTTGTTGCTGAGCAACTCTTAACAGGATTTATGAAACAAGTCTTACCTGCCAAAAATTATCTTGGTTTGTACTATATATATCACTTTCATTTTCTCAAATCGTATGGTAATATGCTAACAGAAAAAGTTAGAAAAGAAAAAATATATTTCACAGTTACATAAAAAGATCCAACAATTAACTGTCAACATACAGTTTGGGGAATTAATAGGGGTCTTTCATATTCTCCTATATTGGCTCTTTGTTCTGTGACATTCCGAGTGACCTCCAGGTGACCTGAGGGGACAAATGATGCACTTTCCCTTCAGTTGTGGCCAGCTGGCTTAACCTCGTCTGATCAGACCTGGCCAAGCAGATGTCACCACCTGTCCCAAGCTTCCTTAACACATACTAGGTCAACGTAGGTTTAAGAAAACAGCAGCTGTAAAGTATTCTAGTCAAACCTGTTGAATACACATCACCATGTTGTTCACCATTTCTAATTAGCTTCCTTTACAAGAGAATGGTGAATGAATTAAACTGTGATGCATGCAAGTAGACAAAGACAAAAAGTATCATTCAGAAGTGCACTTACTTTGTCTAGCAACCTTTTCATCTCGTAGTGGAACTTCTCTTTGACCTCATCCAGGAGCTGCTTGAGTTTTGGCTCCTCCGGCATGCCTTGGTACTTCCTGGCAAGCTGCAGGTAGCAGGGCCACTTGGCTGAGTCAAAGCCCCAGTGGCAGGTTCTCTTATCGGGTGACTTGTGTGAATGCATGACAAACTTCTGTGGCGAAAAGAGCAACTGGCACTCAACGCACTGGATGCAGGGTGCCTCAGGCTGGGTGTAGAACTGGGGCACAAAGAGACCCTGGCACTTCCCCAAACACTGGTGCTCCACCTGGAAACTGGCTTCACTTTCCTTCAGCAGACCCTGGGTCAACAGCTTACCGCTGGGGTCCGTGGGCAACGCCGCCCCTGGACGCAGCAGAGCGTTGCACAACCGCTGTGCATCCGTCAGCGTAATGAGGCCACAAGAAGGTGCGTTGAACGGCAGAATGCCCAGCACCTTGAGGATATGCAGCTGCTCAGCATCGCAACGAGAGCAGTAGACGTAGAGTTCGTCGCAAACAGTGTTGATCTGCTGCAGCGAGAAGTCACGGAGCACAGAGTTGAGCACCTGAGGCAGGCAAAGCCGCTTCTCTCCCCCAACAACGAAGCAGGAGATAGACTCTCCTTCCAGCAGCGAGTGGGTGATTTCAGTGGAGCTGTCACAGGGAACCAGCAGAGGGCCCCCTCCTAGAACAGGAGGAGAGGGCAAGGGGGGCATGCCGGCCGGGGAATGCTCGTGACCAGTGCGGGCTGAAAAGGCAGCTGGGCCCCCGAGTGAGCTCTGGCTGCTTAGGGTGAACTGGGCCAGTGTGTGTTTGAGCCCAGGGCTCAGGTCCAGGGCTTTAGCAGAGCCCACCATGTGCAGTTCGGCGCGGCCCTCCGCATCCATGTCAGAATCGTGGCAGAGCTCATCGATCTGCTCCCTCTTCACCTTTGGAGTTTTGGGGAGGGAATCCAAGCTGCGACGCTTCAGGTTGATCTCCGCCATCATTCGCTTCTTAATGGGCGCGTCTTCCGGTCGTTCTCTGTACAGCCGTTTCATGTTGCCCTTGAATGAGGTCAAGTCTTTGAAAGGGGTTTTCAAACTTGTCTGGGTGCTGGCCATGTCTAAACACAAGGTTAATGTTGTTTCTGTCTGCTGACTGTGTTCTTGAAGTCTTTTTTTCTCCTCAAGTCTTTTCAAATGACACAAATCTTCTGGTAGTCAGAAACATGCATGATGATAACCGATTGTTTCTTTGTTCTGATCCGCTTCCTGAGTAAGAAAAAAACAGGGATTTAGAAAACAGAGAAGAGGCTGGGAAAAAATCATTTGGTCTGTATTTAAACTTCAGCTCATCAATTAATTTTATGGAGATTAATGAAAAAACTGAAAATAAATCTCATTAATAACTGTTGTGGAGTAAGATATTTCTATATAGAGTTTTAATGTTTGATTGCCACTGTCCCGGCTGGGGGCTGAAGAGGTCAATGGCTACCCGCTAAACCAAATGGTCATTACCATACTTCACACAAACACAAGGCTTTCACAGCCCTTGTAATTGAACCCTAGTGGGAATTTTCATCTGGGGTTTCACCAAAGGTTTCGAAACAAACTTTCCAGCACAAAGTGAGATTTTTAACAAGCTAAACCAGTTGACCAGACATGACAACTGAAATAAATTCCCCCATCCCTTCTGCCCCTCTCCCATTACATTGTTAATGTAAGGCCGATACAATGGTCAAAAACATTTCACTTAGCAAATGAAAGTGCCCCTTCCAACCATATTGTGCCTTTCCCTAGGTCTGCTTGCCCCATGCTGACCCCATCAACTCCTTGAAAAACAATTGATAAAAGCGTTAACAGCAGTCGTCCCCTTTTCTCAGGCCGTTCACAGCTTGACATACAGCAGTATGGAAAGCGTGGTTTCCCCCTTTTTACTGGCGGGCTTTAATGCGGAAATTCCTAATCGACTGTAACAGGGTAACAACACTGAGCTGGTATGCACAATTCAAAACGCTATCTAGATGATAATGGCTACTGCTGCAATATGACACCAAAAAGGCGGCAGATTGAAAGCACTTTTGCTTGAAAATGCATAATTTGGTGCATCGTTTGCGCTTTCGTGTTGTCGTCAAATGCATTTGATTTATAAATCTACACTAACTTGGTTTTTCGGCTTTTCAGAAAGGCAAAAACGCACATTCGGAAAAAACAACCACGGTGCAAAGATTTGCATGCTTGTGCAAATGTCAGCATCTCATCGTTTTTTTTTTTCCACCGAGGTAAATGCTGCGGCGGAGCAAACCTCTAGTACGATTCCGAAACGGGTTGATGTTTGTGGGCGTTTTTTCTATTTAATGACAAATATAACCGTGGAGAAATATGAGGGTGAAAAAATCAGATCAGCGACCGATAAATTAGGGTTTTAATAAGGGGGTGGTGGTGTGGGGGGCAGCTCCCACCCGTACCCGCGAAAACCTCCAACCTGATCGGTTTATTTCCGTCAGAAATCTCCACACCCGCATTGCTACGACAAATTAAAACGCGGTGGCATTTAGAAAACAACCTCACAACAATTAAAAAAGCTATTAGGAAATGTTTCTCCATGTCACCTCCACTTCTGGTGTCCTTTACACTGCTGCAAGGACACCGCGTATAATAATGCTCCTGCTCTCTGCTCCATCCCCAGCTATACCCCTCCTCCTCTTCCTCTTCCTCTTCCTACAGTCTGCACACCGTGCCTCCTCTACTGGCTCGCCACGACGGCACTGGTATGCAGACAGCGCTGATAATGACATTCACTGTCTACACTACAGTCTGGTCTGGGGAAGGCACCGCGGTCCAGCGTTACGCGCACATACACACACGCGTACACACTCACGCACACACACACATACACCGACTTGACGAGGGCACGGTGTGTGGTTCACAACCGCAGCAGTTCTTCGTCGGTTTGTTAAAACACACCGGTGACGTTAACGTGCCAGTTCCGTTATAGCTTACAATCAAATCGCTTTAAAGCAACATATTAGCGTGTCGTTCATATAAATCACAAAATAACACGCCTAAACAACCACACGCACAAACGGAACATAAACCCTTCACAATATCCGTATCGAATTAAATAAAGATTTGTTTTCTTTCGTTTTATGTCCGATATGAACCGCTCTCGCTAGCTTCACTCGGGACAGTGGCTGTGAAGCGGTCACACGTTGACCCGCAATAGAGGGCTGCGAAGCGGGCTAACCGCGGCTCCCTGGAGCACAGGCAGGCTAACTTAACCTGGGTCACCCCAACAGCGAAGAGCGGCGATACAAACTGAATGCTCACCCAGCGCACAGTAATAGACACACAGCTGTGTCCGTCGCAATAGAGACGGAAACCCCCCCACCATAATATAGCGGCAGGCGAGTAAAGCGATAGAGCTGGCCACCATTACAGCAGGCTAACCCCCAGACTCAGGGCGATACAGTTGGCTAACTGACGTTAAACCGGGCTAGCTTCGTTACCCCTTCACCGTCAGTTTGAACACATGAATTCTAACTTAACCGTTAAGTTTGCTTAACCGCTATCCGCAGTTAAAGGCTTTATCAAAACGTCCATTTAGACGGTCCATCTTTTTTTTTTAAACCGAGTAGCTTGAACACTTGCCTGAAAAAAAGGAGCTGCCCGTGACGGTCGTCCTCACTCGCGCGGGGTCTTCTCGGTACTGGGAAAAGCCTGGCGGACCGTCAACAAGATGCAGCGAGAGGCTCCACTACAGCCCTGCGACGTCACACTGCACACGGGCTGAGAGGCGGAGACGTCACCCGGCTGACGGAAACTATGCGGGGGTGTCTCTCGTCTGCCTGCCTGCCTGTCTGCCTTCCTGTCTGTCTGTCTGTCTCGCGCAGCCTGGGAGTTTTGTTTCCTTCAGCAGGCGTTTAAGCTACGAGCAGAGAGAGAGGTGGAAATCGACGCTAACGGCAGGCAGTCAGCGGAGGCAAAAACTGGGGTCCGAGGCCTTTTAAAGGTTCTTAAAGGAGTCCACAATTGGGTCCTCTGTGTAGTAGTTATTCACTGCACAAGTGTTTTTTATTTCAGTCAAAAAATGTTATTTTATTTTATGTATAATATACAGCTGATTTTGAGGTAATATCTACCGCAAAATTCATTCTTTTAGCGATTTACCTTCATGTTCCTTTTGATTTGAATTGTGTTGTAGGTCAGTTTTATTGCCGGTGTCTTTGCTGGCATGAACTGACATGACAGAAAGCTTTATCTCTATCCTTGGCTTTCTATCAAGTATGTAAAAATGAGAGAGAGGACAAACTCAATGGGCAAAAGGTTTGCTTCTTCTCCCACACCTCCCCCACACTCTTTTTATGAACCTATCCTCTGCAAAAGGTCAAGAGGTCATTCAGGCAGTCTATTGTGCCTCGAGTGCTGATGGGAGTTAATGAATTCTGAGTGTGAGGTGGACAGGAACAAGATTTTACGAATTGAAGCAATATTTTCTTTTGAAGGAGATTGAATTCCGTTTTCATAACTCCTGTTCTTGGCTACAATCTTAATCTCAAAAGGTTATCGTGTCTACATAGACTGGGTTTCTTTCAGCTGGCTGGCTGACTGACCCACAGTGTGATGTCACGCGTCTGTGAGAGCAGAGAGGCTTGATAAAGCTTTGATAAACAACACAGTCGGCCGTTTCGCCGCAGCCTCTCTCTGGCTCACTCTTTGACAGCAAGGTCAGCATTTGTATTATGAGAGCAGATGTGCGTACACCCTGTCCAGCCCCAGAGAACAACAATAGGGACATTGATTTTCCTGTAATAACATCACTCTGTGTACTGCGGGGAGTAAATTAATCTCATATCTGCCATATTGTGACCGTCGCTGATAGTTCATTAAGGGGAAAGCCAAAAGCTGAAGAATGAGGTTCAGCACTGAGATCCACAGACAGAGTGTAACAGACAAGCATATTGATAAGCCTCTCCATTAGCTCGAGAATCTGTAACTAACTGCGACTGGACTTCGTACTAAGTGAGACTGAGGACGGACACCTCACTGTCGTTTTCAGGCATCATTTTGGAAATAGTGTTGGATATTGAAATATTTCCTGAGTTGTTCAGTGGCTGTGTCTGTAATTTGGGGTAATGAAGCTTTCTGAAGTGCTGGTCTGAGGTCACACGACACCTTCACTGCAAAGTCTGAGGTGTCAAATGGATTTAGAGAAGAACCGTCAGCTCATGTTCTGCCCTATGTGTCTGATTGGATAAACCGGCAATTGAGTTTATGTACCGTAGTGCGAACTTCACCTGAGGAGGATAATTTGTGGTTATCTCGCCCATGTAGAACAAAAAAAGTAATGGGGATGAGATAGTACTGTGCATGTATTTCTTTGTATCTTTTGAAATACATTTTTCTTGTAATACATTGACCTACTTTTGGATTGCTACTTATGCTTCCCATTCATTCATGTACAGTATGTAGGTGTTTCTGAAGTGTCATGAGGAATCAACTCAAGTGTCCCCTAATCAAACAAGTGTTTGTATATCTCAAAATGCCCCCACTATATCATTACAATCACTTCAGTAGAAAATGCACCCATTTATAGGAAAGGCGGTACAAGTATATTTAACTATAGACGCTGAAGAACAACTCATTACTCAGTACTAAAGTCAAGACCGGTAAATTAAGTGCGATAGCCTGGATATCGTGCCAAGTAGAACACTATCCACCTCAAATTGCAGTGTGTGTTTTACTAAGGGGTCGCATTTAGCTCCAAGTATGATTCTTCTGCTGCTTAATTAATCCCTTCAGGGACAAAATAAAACACCCAACAAGATAAGAACAATTAAAACAGGATTTTTTTTTCAGATCCTCCTCCGTTTTACATCATTAATTATACAAGGTTAGCCTTCCCCGTGTCTTCCACAGGGTGATGTGGAGCCACAGTGCCTGGGGAGGCGTACCTCGTTCTGTGCTGGAGAGGGCACAGGAACAATGTCAAACATACCATCATGGGAATACAAAATTATGCAGACATTTATCCTCGTCCTGCGTGCAGCAATGCTGTATTTGACTGGTGTAATAGTACAAGGGGAGTAATTTTCCACAAAATCTGATTCTATTGGCAATATAGACAAGGGTTTAGTGGGGCAGGATATGAAATAAGCCTCACACAATCGGTTTCTAACTACCATTGTGCGACTTATTGCAGCACAAATCAATCCGTTTTATTATTTCTGACACATCATTTCCACAATCCTTTTATTTTTCAGCTCTCAGTGCTCAGCACTGTGAGCGGCAGAGAGGAGGGCAATGGTGTCAATGACCTTTTAACCCCTGGGTACACCAAGGGCCTTCTAAAAGCCAGGCGGGAGTCACGTGACTAGCGCAGACACAAGCAGCTGGAATGGAACAGCTCAAGCTTAACGACTCAAGCCTAATTCCCTTCTCTCTAGACGCCCATGTGGGTCGGAGAGCTCAGATCTGGTCTCAGCAGTAAAGTAAAACCATCATAAGCGTAATGGTGCGAGTTTGTTCAGACAGGCATGCGTTTGCATGATCTCAATGATGCACCTCTCTTTGCCCAAATAAAATATTTTTTTGTAGGACTGATGATCGGCATCACCTTACAGTCTTTGGTTACAATGCTTAAAAGGCTGGGTCTTTTAACCACTCCACCAAAGTGGCCCTATGGATGTTGATTCACCACTTTGGTTCGGACTAAAAGATCTCAACAACTATTGAATGGATTGTCATAAAAATTCATGCAGATATTCTCAGCTGAACAGCACTCTTTAAATGATTGACAGACACACACTGACACAATCACATATTACCACAAGGAGAGAAATAAAATGTTTATTTTATCGTCTGTTTTTTCCTTTGCACACTAATAATACATGTCAGCAGAGTCCTCTGGGTGGTAAACGTCCCCAAAACACAACAAATACAACAAGTAGTGTTTTCATTGGGTTCACCCAGTAACTTTTTGGAATCAATGTAGTGATAAAAATAAAAAAAAGAGAATCAAAATTAAATCTGATTCACAAAAAAAAAGTACGAAAAAAGCTAAAGTAACATGTGTAACAGATGAATGAGTTCCTCTGGTCACCACGTGAAGCTAAAACAATTTCCAAGTAGTGAGAAGCTTCACAGTCTGGAGGTTCACTCACCTTCACTTAGTGTCGTTACAGTCAGGGTAGAGAACGGCTCTACGCAGCCTTTATATGCTTTTAAATCAGTTTTACAATATATCTAATTCATGTAATGGTATATATGTTTAAACTGAAGCAGACACAGTTTACAGTAAATATGGTGTTGTGGCTTCTGACTGATCTCTCGCTTCAACAATCAGTATTTTTGATTTACATGAAAGACAGACATGGAATGGAGAAAGTACAAAAAAAAAAAAGGGAAAAAAAAGTGACAGACCATTCATTTCAGAAAAGCATAGCATTAAAAATCTGAATATATAAATTCTCTGACCTGGAACAGCACATCTCTGCATGTATACTGTACCTTCTAATTCGTACCAGCAAGACGTTTTATGTTATTTTGGTCCTGTGTGAATGTATATTTCATGGATGGTCTGCACAGTAAAATGTAACCTGCGCTCCAGCGTTCAGGTATGATGTGCTTCTATTTTCGCCCATTTCCCAGCATTGTGGGCTCTTTCATTCACAGTTTGAGAGTCTTAACTCATTATTAGTGTTGGTTGGATGCTGCTGTAGACGTTCCTTCATTCTGGGGACAAGGGCCTTGAAGTAGACACCTTCTGGTTTCCAGAGGTTGTATTTTCATCTAAAACAACAAAGCCTGAAGCTTTTGGTTGTTACTGTGGTTGGACATGTGACACATTAGAACAACACATATAATGATGTTAAATAAAACATGAGAAAAATATATAGATTTTTTATCTTTTTGTTTGTTTAAAGGCTAGTGTTATGATTCTTCTTTCGTCTACAGTAATGGAGTTGCGACAAAGCGGAATCCAAAAAGACTTTCTGGTGATTAAGTCAGTTTTGTCCGACTGTGGCTTGAAGCTAAAAAGGCCTTGTCTAATATTTATAGAAGATTCATATATGTACAAATAAAATATGCATTGAAAACACCCCACCAGCTGGAAGGAAAGGATGTTTAGTTCATCCGTCAGGGGCTGCGCCTCATCCCCCGACATACAGCAACCTTGGAAGAACTTTGTAGCCTTGTTGGCATCCGGTAAAGAGGCCCCCGATGAGAAAATCATTATCAGTGCAGATTTACATGATATAAAAATAATGAAAAAAAGAAGGTAGGCTTAAGGGCAAGTGGTTATAAATGGCAGAGTGTGAGACTGGTTTTGGCAAATAAGCGTTCTACTGTGCATGTGCAGCCCTCGAACAGAAGGTTGATGTTGCCGGGTTGTCTCGTAACCATGCAGCTTGAAGACACTGAGACGCCACGTGACACGTGCATAAGTGTGTGTGTGTGTGTGTGTGTGTGTGTGTGTGTGTGTGTGTGTGTGCGTGCGTGTGCGTGTGTGTGTGGGTGGTGTGTATGCGCACAGATGTCACGTCCCCTCACACACACTCCTCCGCCGACATCAGGAGTGGGTTGATGTACTCGAATCCTTCAAACTCAGACTGGTCGATCTTCTTGACCACATCGCTAAAGAAAGATAAAGAAAAGAGATTTGTTTTTGCCATATATATATTTTTTTGTTGGAACTCAAAGAAAAAGAGAGATAAACTGGGGACTCACTCGTCATCAGGCGTGAGCTGGATGGGCTCGTTGGTGAACTGGGCGTCAAAGTTGTCCAATCCGAATTCCCCTGAGATGTTGGGCTTGAACGGCGGGACCACCTGTTTCTGCTCCAGCTGAAATAACAACACAGGGAACAGGTGAGAACTTAACAACCATATCAGCCAAAACACTATTAAATCAAGAGTGATATTGACGATAGACGAGCAATAGAAGGCAATTCCTCTGCAAACTTTCTTTGTCATTTATTAGTCAATAAATATCCTTGGATTTTGGACTGTTGGTCAGGCAGAACAAGCTGTTTAGGCTCTCGGAAATTGTCCTGCCTATATTAACTTTTTCTTGGACACTTTATAGACTAAATTAAGTCTATAAACTAACTAGTGGGTCAGTTGAGAAGAAATGGAAGATCAGGGCCTATCATTTGTATAAAATGCATGAAAAAGGACACTAAAATCCTTCTTTGGTCTTCACTCTACTGTAGATTCCATTAACAAATACTTCAGCCCAACGAGCCTTTTAAAACAGTGACTAAAACCTTGATGACGCACTTGCACTCAGCACCTTAGTGCCTCAGATTACAGTCATCTCAGTGTACAAGCAACTCACAGCGCCTCATGTGTCTGTAAGAATGCTCCGCCTGCAGGCTAATAGGTGCACTGCAGTGCTAATATTAAGGAGTGTGTGTGTGTGTGTGTGTGTGTGTGTGTGTGTGTGTGTGTGTGTGTGTGTGTGTGTGCGTGTGCGTGTGCGTGTGCGTGTGCGTGTGCGTGACAGAGAAGGGAGGGAGGTAGAGGGGTGTAAGCTGATCCCTCCAGACACTCTGACCGACTGCTGGGTCGCTGCTCCAGACCAAACAGGGAAAAAGAGGGCATTGTGATCCCTGGCGAGCTGCCCTCTCTGTCTGTCTGTCCATTTGTAAAGGTCATTTGTCAGTCTGAGAAGAGACTAAAACGTGCCTGATCATTTACATGTGTACAAAGTTGTATTTTATTTAAAACACATATACAAATATAAATATATGAATAAATAAAAGTACATGGTCTTCTATTTCCTAAGGACAGATAGTAAACTGTTTTTCTTATAGTTTTCGTATATATTATTTCATGGACTGGCTTTCCAGCTTTTGTGAAGCTTTTGTGAAGTTATATGCAGCATATTTTAAATTCAAATACATTTTTGTATTAATCATATCCTTAGCTTTTAACGCTTCTGTATGACTTTTTATTTTTTATTTTTTTTTACAATTTGCTGATAAGTCCATGAAACATGTAATGGATGGTCAAAATATTTGTCCATTAATCTTCTCAGTGAAGATTGACAAAGTTTTTGTTGGTTCCGGCTTCTCAAAAGTGTGGATTTGTAATTGAAGATTGAATACTTGTGTGTGTTGGAGTTTCTGAAAGTCTAATCGAACAAATAATCAAGAGATTGATCAATAAGGAAAATAATTTGGGGTTGCAACCCAAGTTAAGTTATGTCTAGATACGCCTGTCAGTCTTTTGTACCTATGTTTAGTTTTACAGTTCTGTCTCTCACAAAACAGGAATGTCATCACACATATTACTCTTACTCATGCTGAAACTGAGAACAGGAAGCTTCACAAATAACTGAGTATTTTAGTCTGAGTTCAACTTTCAATGAGATTCCTAGAAGTGATTCTGAAATGCTCTGTAGAGTCAACTGATTTCCTTCATCTGGACTTATTCAGGTGATTAAGGTGACGATCAAGGCAACACGAGGTAAGTAGAAGAGAGCGGGAAACATGGAGAGAATAAAGGTGAGTGACTCACAAGGTCCCAATCGACGTTTCGGAAGAATGGATGGCCCGAGATGTCGTCAAAGCCTGTCTGAGGGTGGCAGCCGAGACGCTCCTTGGGATCCTGTGGGAGCGTGAGCGAAAGGAGGGTGAGAGACGATGTGTAAAGATGGGGGAGGAGACGGCGAAAAATATCAGACGAACAAGAAAAGTGGAGAGGGTGTCAAAGGTGAGAATTTGGACGAACGATGAAAAAGAAGAGTGGATTTTGTTGACGGATATGGTTATTGACAAGATAGAAGCCACACGGAGATACAGAAAGACGAGGGTGAAAAAAAAAGAAGAAGAACGCAAGACAGTGAGCGATGGCAGTTGACTCCCACGAAGGCCGTAATAATGTCATCCTCAAGAGCCATCAGGAGTCAACATTGTTTTAAGATTGATACAGGCCTGTCTGACCCCTTCTTACCTTGTTGAGGAAGCCCTTGAGGACGCTGGCAGCTTTGACTGACAACGAGCGGGGGATTCGGATCTGTTTTTCCAATATTACTGCAGAAGGTGAGAGAAAGGAGGGAGGAGGGGGGGCAGTCTCTTGAGTCTTAAATGACAGAAGATGGCACTGATACTGCTGCAGTTATGAGTTCAATTCTGTTGCGTATACTCATGTTGAACATGTATACAGCCTTTCAATGATGTGTCCATGGCTTTTGGTAAAACGGTCTGAAAATAATATGACTACAATAACATTTTCATCCCCATCAATCCCACACTGTTCCGGCTGTTATAAGAAAACACTGACACATTTTGAAACCGTGTTTACAATGAAATATCGACATGCATTCACACAGTTCCCTGTAACAGATGGTATGTGCCTGGTACTGGGAGAAGTGGCCATTGGAAAGGTGTCAATACAAAGGTGTTGCATGCTTCCACTGTGCTGTTTTTTCCCTCTGGTTATAAATCTTAGCTGTGTTTGTTTTTTTTATTTGTGTGTGTGTGTGTTACCTTGGAAGAGGTAGTCTTCTGTGTTCTGGTCTGGGTTGTCAGAGCTCCCGACGATATCGAAGGGCGACCGGCCCGCCATCATCTCAAACATTAGCACACCCAGCGCCCACCAGTCCACACTGAACCCTGAAGACACACACACAAACATCGTATGTTAGAATTCAATTCATGACCATAAGGGGACATAGAGCATGGATATTTTAAACTTTCATCATTAATAGAGCAACTAAACAAGGTATTTGCAATCAGTGTGCATGTTAAAGCACAGTTATATATACTCATATAATGTATTATTTGCACAAATTCCACTAAAATACAAGGGTTACTATAGCAACCACTCCCACTTTAAAACCATGATAGCAGTATTTTGCATCCTTTTACCTCTTGACAACTAATATCATACTTGCTAAATGGTTTTTAGTTCAAGCCAATTGGGGCTTAACAAAAGCATACCGAAATATAACACACAGGTGATGTATTATAACGGTTTCTTTATTTCCCTATTATCATGTCATTCTAACTTTAGATCTATTTGTAAGATCAATACACTTCAAAATAGCACATAGGAATGGGTTTGAAAGCTTTTTATCAAATTCAAAACCAGTATTGACTCCCTTTGAATCAGAATCCTTTCCATCCCTTATCAAAACGTATGAGGTGAACACAATAACCAGGGATTTTTGTGAAGTATGGTTGTATGAATTGCTCCCCGTTGCTGTGTCTACGTTGTATAAATGTAAGTCGCTTTGGATAAAAGTGTAAGCTTAATGTAGTGTATGAGGTACTTTTCCACAGAGTATGCAGGTTATGCAGAATATGCAGACTGGAGTAGCAGCACAGGAGCAGAGCAATGACTAAAACAACTAGAACTTACTGTTGTATAATTGAGAAAGTATAACAGGGCTCATACACATTCTGACCAATGGATTTCAATGTATAAATGAAAGTGAGAAAATGTAGTATTTAAACTAACAATGAGGCTTCCAAAGCATACAGTATACCTTAAATGACACAAATGAATGAGAGACAATAGTTTCATTTAAAGAATAAACATTTACATAGACGTATGTATGTCTGCTTATATTTTGAGCGTTTTAAGAGCATATTAGTTATTTCAAACTCAGCGTAAATGAACGTCATGAACATATGACTGTAACACATTTCCATGACTTTTCCAGGTTTTCTATGACCGTAAGAACCCTGTATGAACAGTATAATTATATTTTTTGTAGCAGCCTAATTAATTACTGTTCACAACCTGTAACTACAACGTGAAAATAAGATGAGCATCACAGCACATGAAATATTAGAAAGATAAAAGGTTTGACAAGATATTTGTTAGCGTCAGGTCGTAATGAAAAAACAGATTGAAAAAAAAATATTTCTTGCATATTCCAAACCTTCTAAAGATGTGTGTGGTCTTTTTTTGCTTTTATTTTGTTGGTGAACACTTAATAAATCACTCTCAAAGTAATTATAATTGGTTGCTGGCTGTGAAGGAAGGACCCATGCAAGAATCAGTGGCACATGTGGAATCGATAAGGCTTAACTGTGTTATTTATCAGATAAACTAAACACTTTATCTTCATCAAAAGCAAACGTTCCTTGTTTTCATTTCCTATGAGGACGAAAAATGGATTGTGTGAAGTACCTTGGTGGGTCAAACTATTACAGGGCGTCCAACAGGGATGTTGTACATGCAGGTACAGAGATTTTAATGGTGGAAAAATGTATTACTCTGCATGAATGTTTTCTGAACGCTGTTTTGTTGTTTACAGTGAAGTGTAAATAGTAACATTAATAATGGCTTTGTATTATTCCATTGTAAAGACTCGCATGCAAAACACTGGTCTGATCCTTTAACAGTGGATCCCATTGCTACAATACTCTTTTAGTAACCATGGAGATGCTTTTCTATTTTCATTGTATTGTATTTATAAACGTGTTTACATCCAGCACGGTAGACGATGCTTAAACTTCATTCTTAGCGGCTGTTACACATGAACATTTTTCTGATTCATACATGTTAGTCATCCTTGCCCACATCGTTGTTGACCAATACACTCAAAATAATTAGTTAATATATATTAATACATGTGCAAAATGAATTCAGAGAATGTCACAATTGTTTCTAAGATTACTTTGTTGCTTTGTGGATGTATTTGATATCTTTTTTAGCTTTTTTCATTCTTGATTTCTTTGTTTATTTACTCAATTCTAGCTCTTGTTGCTCATTGTTCTGCTGCAGAGATTGTGATAAATTGCATCTTATTTTTCTAATCTCAATCTATGTATACTATGTGATGAAGACTTCTCAAGTAGTCTGCACTACGTAGCATCCACAATCATGAGTGAGAGCAGCATCCCCGACATTACTGCATAATGCTTCCTATATTGTCTCATAGCAAATATAAGGATGGCATTTCTAGTGCTTGTGTGTTGCAGCTCTCACCATAATCCTCTCCTCTAAGTATTTCGGGAGCGATGTAATTGGGTGTACCACAGAACGTGCTTGTTGTATCGCCCGGTCTTAAACCCTCCTGCAAAAAACAAAAAGATCATCAGCTGTGAGATCGTCTCAGAAGGCTGTAAACATACACCGATGCAGCTTTGTATGGGCCTTTAAGTGATTTGTGGTTTCATTAGAGCTTTGATTTTTTTCATACAGTCAACTGCAATCCACACCTTGCACATGCCGTAGTCTGTCAGTTTGATGTGTCCTTCAGAGTCCAGCAGCACGTTGTCGAGCTTCAGATCTCTGTAGATGATTCCCCGTTCGTGGAGGTAGTTGAGCGCCAGACTAATCTCTGCGGAGTAGAATCTGAAAGAGAGATTCAAGTGTATCACATGATTATAAAAAAAATAAAATAAAAAAAAGACACAACGTGACTTCAAATTGATGCCTTTTAATTAGACGCGAGACAAAATGTGTGACTCTACCTGGCGTGTTCTTCTGGGAGTTTCCTTTGTCTCTGCATGTGGAACATTAGATCTCCGCCGTTCACATATTCAATAACAAAGAACAGTCTGTAAATAGAAGCAAATGTTATGGAGGCTTTTTTTTTTTTAATTAGCTTCTTACAATCTGTAACGAACACACACTGTTACTCCAAGTACAACTTAATAAATAACTAGCGAATTATTTCACCTTCGATTAGTATTTTTTTACACATTGCGATATTAAAAAACAAAATCCAACATAAAGAGTTGCAGCACAATCATCCATTGTCAGCATAGGACACATATTGTTGATTCAAATTAAAATGTGTAATAAAATTATCTAATTTTCTGGAGCTTGATGCAGTTTGGGACTCCAAATGAGATTTTTCTTTGTACGTTGTAGAAGTATAATGTGTAACTTCTTTGCACCAATCAGGACTTTGAACAAAATTATAATGACAGTTGTCAATGGTTCTTTGATTATGTTGCCAGTCCGCTGTCATTCTAATCTGATCAAACCACACCAACACAGTCCGGATAAAGCGGTTTGTGAACAAATATTGGTGAAATTAATAAAAAATGTAACTTTCTTGCTAAATTATTTATTTTAACCCTAATGTTACAAAGAAATACTAATGATTTATAACCAAGTTTTCAGGCATTTTAACCGTGATGGAGATGACCATGACCTGAAGAAAATGCAATGGTGTGATTTGTTATGATAAGGCTTCTTATGTAAGCAGTCAAGTGCTTGAACAACCTTTCGATACATTTTAATAATTCTAAAACGTGTCAAAATTAGAGAGCGGGTTAGAAGTGATTTTTTCCATGCCTTGAAAAAACGAAATGACTCAAACAGGAGAGACGCTCTCACCTGCTTTCTGTCTGAAAACAAGAATGGAGGCCAACCAGGAAGGGGTAATTGGAGGCCTGCTCAAAAACATGCTTTTCTGTTTGGACCCAGTCGATGTCCTGGGAGAGAAACACACAAAGACACAACCCAAGTGTAAATCAGAGATCATTCTGACACCATGAACTTCTGAAAGCTGAATAGGCACAGTGCTTGATCGACCATCCCGTACAAGTGACCAGGGTGAGCAGCGGCCAGTAGAAGCAGCTCTATCGATGCCTCGATGACAATATGTCTGGACTCGGATGTGTCGCACGCCGAGAGGACAGAGACAGCAGGACACTTCAACATTGATCGAAAGGCACTTGTCAGTTTGTCAATCACGCTAAGTGCGTCTAATCAAGGCTAACTACTCCCATTGCCTTTGGCTGTGCTGCTACATGTGAGATCAATTTCTGATGACATGATGGTTTATCTACACCTTCTTAGAGAGACTGATGGCTTGGAAGAGGTCTGTCAACTAAACTCAAAGTGCTTCAGACGAGACACACAAGACGGGTTTTGAATGACATGACAACTCTTCCCTGTGCCACGACTAACAGCTCCAATCGATTGTTCTAATTGTATTAATTATACATGAAAGTGACAGAAGACTTATGACTTCACTATCAACAATTCCCACGTATCGGTAGATGGAGTTGCTGTGTTATTGTCACACTGGACGGACTTAAAAAAGGGACAGTTATGCTCATGAGATGTAGATATAAACCTTTAAATATCTAAAGAAGATGGCCGGTGCATCTCATATACAAGCTGTTGTCGTTGTTACACGTCACTTGATTAACAAATTAAGTAAGATGGTATAAAAATCTAAAACTGAAGTGATTAGTTGATTATTTGATAAGTTAATTGACATTATTACATTTTCATAATTTGTAAATTGTTTAAGTTGTTTTTAAAGAAATAATACCAATGATTATCTGATTCCAGCCTTTTCAATATAAGGATTTGCTTTTATTTGATTTTCTGTCTCTGTATTTTGAATATATTTTGAATTTTGACCGTTGGTCGGACAAAACAAGATATCTGTAGATGATTCCTTCAACAATTGAGAAAATAGTTGATTGATTAATCCATACTGAAAATAAAGTTAGTTGCAGCTCTGGAAAATGCCTTATTGTGTCCTTTTTGCGGACACTGGCAGCAATATAAACAGCAGTTATGATGATGATGTGTTATTAATATTTTTGACAAATGTGTTCAATTTAAGCAGTAGAGAAGCTGCTGGGATGATTTTTTTTTCTTTGATCTTGAACTATTTCATCTATATTAACTCTTAAACATATATGAAGCCTTTAGACTGCATGCATGGATACAAAAAATGCAAAAGTTTCATTGACAATAAGTAGGACAAAAACAATTCTGATGTGGTTCGATAGGTACCTCGCACAGCAGCTGGATTCTTGTGACGTCACAAGATCACATAGAACATATCACATGAAAAACCATCTAGTCAGGTTTCAAGTAATGAGTTAAAACAGAGCACTAACCAATCACGGTTAGCTTAGATGCTCCTATAGTATCAGTTATATCAGAATTTACAATTTCTTTCAAAGAGCAAAGAATGACAATGAGAGCAAGATTTTGATTGACCGATGGTTCATCCAATTACTGTCTTTTTTTTTTTAGAAAACGCCTGCCCTTTTCCAAAGTTTCCAAGGACAGCTCCTCAGATGGTTCTGTGTCTGGCGGGTCAGATTAGCTTAATTGCGTTTTATTCAGGATTAATCAGAATTCTTTTGAATCTTTTTGGGTAGTTTGTTTGGGGAATGAAAACATCTTTTTTCGTTCACTCTTTTACCACACTACTCTGTGATATTTATTAACCATGTACTGACTCATTTTTCTTTTTGCTACCAGGAAAAACATTAAGCATGGGACTTGTGAGTCCCCTTTCCAACTTTCTTTGGAACGGTTAGGTCATAAAATATCTATGGTTTAAGTTATGGTTTGAGGCTTTCCGCCATGTTCAGTAAGTCAGTCTTGTTAACAACCGTGTCACTGAGTTAGCACGTGTTTGTATACCTCACCAGCTTTTTTTTCTTTGTAGACGCCTGTAGTGTGAAAAAAAAGGCAAAAGAGAAGATCTAAGAAAGATTGTGAATGAGAAATTTGATATGGGATTTGTTGGGCACGGATTTGGATCCAAAATGATCGGCTATCAAACCAATCTCAAATTATAACCAAATAAAAAATAAAACTATACCTTTAATCAAAACCCACCAACTCTCTGTGTCAGAGTCCACGCAAAGGCTCACCGACTGCCATAAAGGCAACATTTTTGACCGATGGTTGGTCATACGCTGGTGTTGTTTACCTCATCGTCATTGACCAGCTCTTTCTTCACCACCTTCATGGCGTAGATGCGCTCCGTCTTCTTCAACTGCACCAACAGCACCTTGGCGTAGCTGCCTCGGCCGATCACTCTCAGAAGATCAAAGTCTGCCAGGCCCAGGCTGCAAGGCGATTTCCCCGGGTCTCTACTGCTCAGCGCCTGTGGAGAAATTAAAAGGGCGGGCACGCGTGAAAGTCCGCCATACAAACGATAAACTACATAACGTGAAGTCAATTCTGCGACAATAAATCAAGCAACATTTCAGAACATCAGCCTTCATCAACAGTTTTTTTAATGAAATATTGATAGAGCTGGTGATTTGGTTTGCACACTAGGGTGATTTCCTTTGAGTGGTTTGTAAATTAAGTTTTAACTGCATCACTTTTTCAAAGTGAATCCCAGTAATGACTTTTGTGTCTTTATTAAATACCATCTTGCTGCCTCCATCAGATTAAGCGCTCGTTGTATTAGTCCTACTTCTCTGTAAACCTGATAACAATCGTCACCACTTCCTCACCTATCTTCGTCTCTCTTCTACTCTCTCCTGTAATCTGTTCTGTAAGTGAACCGTTTCCACTATGTATCCATCTTACCTCCCTCCACGTGACAACCCCCATCCCCTGAGTCAACATGGAACCGAAGATAAGATCATTTGGCTTGCCCTGTCTTATCTTCTTCTATCTATGTCCAACTCGATCCATTTTTATCAATCCTGCTCTTACCAACAACCCTCCCCCCAAACTACATACCTGGCCATTAATCAGCCTTGGGTGTTACGAGCTGTGATAAAAGGTTACTTTATTAGCTCCACTAAAGGAAATCAATACCCACACCACTGCAAGGGTGCCTACGTCTGCACGCACTCTATATCACACATGCACAGCAGGTGGACGAAGGATAACCTAAATATACACAATGGCAAAAAAACCTGCTTCCAATTACAGGTGATTTTATTTTTTCTCTCCATCTTCTCACACAAAAAGCACTGATCTCTCACACGCACGCACACACTCACACGATTAACAGACGATGAATCATCCATCAAAAGTGTTTGAAAAGATTCTCTCTCTCACCTCTTTCTCTTCCCCATCGAAAGGCAAGCTTTCTCTGGAGCCTTTATCCGGAGGGCCTGCGAGAGGAGAAAGTGACAGACAGACAGCAGGAGAGGGGGAGGCAAGGGAGAAAAAAAATATAGAAAAGATGGGAGAAAGAGGAGAGAAAGTAGGTGAGAGACAGTCACACGCTTTGTTCACAGTCGTTTTTCTGCAGTCGTTTTTCTCTGCATGGTTGGTGAAGAAAAAAACATTTTGTATCCACGCTTGACACAGTATTGCAAATAAATATAATGCAATTTTATGTTGTACTTGTGATCATTCAAATCATAATAATCTACAAAGAAGCATTTTTAAAGTAAACTTAAACAAAGATATCTGCATCCAAATGTTTGCAAGATTGCATCCAACAACTTCCCAGGTGGCCTGTGAGTATTTATGATGGATGCCGTTTCAACTGCCTCACTAACAGCAGCAAGAGCGACCTTAAGCCCTCTCATTCCAGTCAGTCTCTCAACCACCTGACTGGACTTAAGTCTGGTGCTGTAGATAAACCCCAAATGCAGCTGACCCAACTTGTAGTCTGGGCTGCACAGTTCCTTTATTATGATGAACACACGTTTTATAGTTTATTTTTGAGTTGATCTCAAAAACACTGTAAATAAAACACCCAAACAAAAACACTATTTATTCCTGTTTGAGTAACATCTGTTGTTGTTGTTGTTGTTGCCTGTATCTGATAGCTGACAGTGTGGAGAGACAGGTAACATGTGTAGGGGCAGGGCGTGCAACAAAGGTCGACAGATGGAAGTTGGTCAGCACGTTAACCACTCGGCTACCAGGATGCTCCTGTTTTAGCCGTTCTTTTAAATTAAACATAAGATTCTCATCTTCCAAACAAAAGAAGCAGCTTGGTTTGGCTTGGCTTCAGTATTTGTTGACAATAACAAAGTAGAACAATAACGGCAGCCTTATCTTTTAAGAGCATTGGTCAGACGCTGCAGGAAGCGAGCCAAATTAACACGAAATAATGGAAAAGAGATTCAGAAGTGAGAGAGAAATTAAAATGATTTAAACCATTTTGGCTTGTAAAGTAAAGTTTGAAAAAATGCATAATTCAACAGAAGACTGTATTTGAGCCGTGTGTGTGTGTGTGTGTGTGTGTGTGTGTGTGTGTGTGTGTGTGTGTGTGTGTGTGTGTGTGTGTTTTACCTGGCTGTTCAGATTGGTCGAAATCAATCGGTTGCCCACCGGGCATGATCGGTTCCTAGACAACAACATTGGTCATTAAGTATAATCAGCATTGAAAAACACAATACAGTCTTAAGTATAGTTATGAGTCACGGATGGTAACGATTGACTTCACGCAATCAACCTGATGAGTGTGATGCTCGTCACAGCTCTCACCTGGATCATCTGTCTGCCACACTCCACTGTGACCAGTTTATGACACTTCTTGTGCACCAGCAGTTTGCAGTTGATGCATTTGTAGCCTTGTCTTCCCAGACCCCAGATGCGGTCGGTGCAGATGGCACAATGGGCTCGCTGCTCAGGAGGTCAGACAAAGAACAACCATCACCACAAGCAAGCGCACACACTGTATTCCAGGAGATGAAACATGAAGCCCTGATGGTCGACAATTAAATCGTTCCGCGTTACCACCATCGGTCTTACTCCTTCGATCAATACTAAGTGAAATTACTTCAGGGCAATGGATGTCTCATTATTCTTTAAATACACGTACACAAACAAAGCTCTTAAATGTACAATGTGTTTAAGTTTTACAAGTAAAACAGTCAATATTAATCATAGTAATCATACTAATTTGACAATGACAATGGTAAACCCGTGAAATACACATTATTACACCAGTTAATGGCCTCTCAGTGTGAAATACTGTTCAACAAAATTGATAGTCACTTCTCACCCTGTTAAAGCGCTTGGCCTGAAAGGCGTGACCACTGGCATAGTAAAGCTTCCTCCAGCGCCTTGCTCCACGTCGATATATAGACTCTGTGAGAAGAGAAAAATGGATGGTAAATGAACTTTGTTTACGGATTTCTACCAAAGCTCTCTACAAATTTCCTGTTATTCACCTATGACTTAATTCATACACCTATGGTGGCAGAACCAGAGCCATGCGAGACGCTGGCTTGTCCATCGAGAGCAACGTGGGGTTCATGTGGACAGGTGGAGCCGGGGATAAAACCTTTGTTTAAAAGGAGGACACACTCTACCTCCTGAGCCACAGCCACCCACACGGAGGGCTGAGTCCTGCTTCACCTCTGCGTGTGCATTTGTGTATCAGTGTGTAGAAAACCAGTTTGATGTCTATGAGGAAGCAAACATTTTCATCTGAAGTATAATTTTCTCCCACATTATGACATTATTTCATTATCGTGCTGCTAATTAAACTAAGGCCAGTGTGTTATTTTTCTTCTTTAAGGACTGGAATCATCAACCACACGCAAAAACTCCATTTTCTCAAATGTTTTAAAATAGTATAGACTTGAATCTTATAAACATGAAGTGTGTGGATTAATAGGATTTAGAATTTTCCACTATTTGTGACACGATAGTTAAACAAGCGCACACGCACATATTTCAAGTATAAATTTGGGCCTCGTTTCCCGAAATTCATACTTCTGGCTAAACTGTGCATGTGTCCAGTGTCATATACAGTGTGGAAACTTTGAGTTTCACACAATGTTCTGCTTTGAATCTGTAGTGCAATGTTTTGAAAAACATTTTTCTTTCCAATATAATTTGTGTACACATTTAGTATACATTCAAATGTATCATGCCGATTCAAAAAAATAAATGCTTTACAAAGGGTGATACACAACCACAGGCTTTTGAAATCTATAGTGTTTCACAAACTCAAGCTTTATTGATCCTTACTTGAGTCCATGAGTGTGAACCATGGCCCTTTTTAAATACTCCTCGGTATAATAATTTGCTCAAGTGCCCCAAATTTAAAATGTAAATCAAATACTATGGGACCTCTGCTGCTCGGATTGGTCGAACTAAAAAAAAAAAAAGGAAAAAAGGTTTAACTCACTGTCTTCCCCCGGACACGGCATGCCAGGTTTATCCGGTATACATGGGAACACTGGAAAAGAAAAAAAAACACATGAAAAAACAGTTACATTTATAAAGTCTATTTCAACTAAAGAAGGCGAGTCTGACAGCATTCATGTGAGGGTGTTTGAATGCTGCTGGGTACATTTCACTTCCTCTCATCATGACAGCAGTTAAGACTACCTGTAGCAATTCACATTAAAATTGTTCTTATAATGTTATAAGTGCGTGTGTGTGTGTGTGTGTGTGCATGCGTGTGTGTGTGGTGGAGTAAAAAGACACAATTAAGACGTTAAAGACTACACAAGCATGTGTGTGCTTGTATGAGTGTGACAGAGAGCGACGGATCGAGCAAGACTGGGGGCAGTGTGAGTCAGAGGCGAGGCGTGGGCTACAGCCGACAAGCTCGTTAACAAGCAGACCCGACGGCCCCCCGCAGAACCGTCACATCTCCTCCGTCCTCCGTCCCCCATCCTCCGTTCATCCTCTGCCGTCTCTCGCTGCACTCTTGACCCCTTCACCTCTGATTCGATAAGATCTTTACATTAACCACACAGGCGCCGTTCCCTTTCACCACGGGTTGCATGCTTATACACACATACAGCCTGTCAATCAAGGGTTGCATGTCACCCTACCCTGCTGCTCCGGGTCTGAGTTAGCACCGACCTCGAGACCCACGAAGTTGTGCAACTATTTGTCAAGAAGGCTAAGATCAGACGAGGATGTGAAGTAGCTCAAGGGGCCACAGACAGACGCCAATAGCAGAAGTAAGTTTTACAGGTCAGTGCAGCATGCCGATGCCTAGATGCTTGATGCCTATTTGTTGTGGACAGAATCCAGCTGTCTGTGTTCAGCTTTTATCAGACATGTAAATGCACAGAGATCTTTAAAGCAACCAGCATGAACCCAGAGATTTAAATATTGGTGGTGAACCAAATTTAAACATGTTATTTACATTTGAGTGGCCCGAGATTATGCCAGAAAAGAAATCTCACTCACACAGTGTTCAGACAAGTAAACAGCTCTGGACTCCAAGTATCCAAATATAAATGTCTATTTTAGGGCAATTGAGGAATTACCGGCTATCTTTGGACTTTGCTTGTTGCTTTTAGGTAGTAGGTTTGTAATTGTATAACAGATGTTTGTTGATTTTTGATCAGTATCAGTATTGTTCAAAGATAAATAAAGTGTTATAGTTTTAAAAAGCAGTTTTCTGTGATTATTTTGTAATTATTTTGTCATTTTTGTAAAGATTATTTTCTGGTTGTTATAGTCAGTGCTTCGATTCAACCCTTCACATTTTAAGACTTAACCCACAGTTAAGTTATTGGTCCCTGATATCCAGGGAGGTGCCCTGTTATGATTGATATATGTAAATAACCTAAGTGATATTGAATTGAAATAATGTCAACCATTCAATTTTCATACTTTGTAATAACCAAACTCACTCCTGCCCCATCCCAACAAAGACAGCATCAATACTTTTACATGAGGTGTGAAATAATCTACACACTGTTAATCAGCTCTTTCGATTATAAATGCAACATATCAGACAAACATCTGCCATTTGCTACTTTTATTCTCCCGTGCTCGCCCTCCCTTTTAAGTTAAATTATACATTATTTTATACGTGCATCCCATTATCATAATAGTCAATTATACTAAAGATATGTATAATAATTCCAACATGTATTCAATGCCTTACTGTTGATGTTATTACATTATATCTAGTGTTCCCAAAGCTTTTCAATCTATTATAAAAATGGGATTATATTGTCTACATTTCACCTGGTCGGGTCAGAACGTCACCTTTTTCTGTTGCTATACAGTAATAAGATTTATCCAGCAGGTATTTTAGTTTCAGCAGAAAGTACATCACTGATTATTTTCATGATTTTGCTTGTAATTAGCAAATCCACCTCAAACTCCCCCCAAAAATGAAGTTCTGTAGGTTTCACCATGCCCAAGGAATACATGGAATGTTATCCAAAACAATGTGAAGAATGTATTTTACTTTGTAATGATGTTTTTTTATTATTACATTCAAACATTTTGCGTGATTACTTTACTACACTATGAGCAGATAAGTACTGGCAGGCAGCAAACTACTGAACAGACTAGTTTTGTTCTTGCCAGGGGTCGGGTGCCCTGCGGCTCGAATGAGCAGAAATGGAAACAGTATTGCTGCCAAACTTGACTGGTCATAAAAAGCTCACTGGTGAGGCGAGAGGACTATTTGTAGAAGAGAAAAGATAACAGGCTTCTCGTATGGACCTTTTACCGACCAGCCCCTGGTGTCAATCAACATCTTACTGTGAACAGAACAAGAGAACATCCTGTAATATAAACCCTAAAACGGTTAGCTGTAACGGTGTGAAAAGCTCACCGTGGATAATAAGCTCCGAGTCTTTGTTGAGTTCGTAGAGACGCAGAGCTTCTTCCAGCTCCAGCTGAGACGACACGGTGCAGGGGTCACCTGACAGCAGAGGAGAGACAAGATGTCATTTACCACATAAAAAAAAATAAGAAAAAGGTTACTGGGAGAAGTCAGGTGCAAAACGACAGGCAGCACATGTTTTAGATCCTTCTGAACTAACCGTGTTTCTATAAAACCTCGGTTACTCAAATTAGATTTCTGCTCTTTGACAGAACACTAATGAGTTACAACTCTGCAAGTTGAAGGCAATATTTTCATTTTTTTATTCTGACGGGCAGCAAAGTGAGAGTACAGTCACTGGAGATAGTTTACTTCATACTGTGTCAGTCAGAGAATTAGTCAAAATGTCACAAATAACCCACTGCTGGAAACTGACATTTATTTTAGTTTTAGTGAGACTTACTGTTACATTTTTTTAAGATAAGTTGAGCTAAATGTTTAGTTTATTTAACGATTACTATTTTCATAATCGTTTATTGGTTTTGTAGTATTTCTTAAAGCAAATAAGCGTTTTAGCTTCACGAATTTGAGGATTTGATGCTTTCTTTGTCATACATGAAAGTAAACTAAATATCTTTGGGTTTGGGGCTGTTGGTCGATCGGAAAAAACAGAACGCTCAAAGTTGTAACCTTTAACTTATTTTTTTCTTTTTCTAGAAATTAATCAGCATCTTAATTGGCAGCGCTAAAGGTAACAAACCTTTCCTTCATCACTTTGCACTGCTGCCAAACTGATATACTTCCCGCATTGCTTTAATCACGTTTCTGTGAGACTAGCTAACGATCGAAGCCCTTTCTGTGCTCCTTATTAGGTGCTTGTATCTGTGCAAGCTATTAACACATTTTATTTCCTCACCTCTATTTAATTACCTGTTGACAGGTCCATCCTTTTTTCTTTGTATTATCAAGTATATCTTTCACATGCAAACATGTTACAAACCTGGTTAACCTCCGATAAAAGGGAACCAGCTTTTCATTTAATTTAAATCTGGTAATAGCTGAAAATGTACAATGGCCAGGCTACTTTTAATTGCACAGAATTACAAGACAAAATAGAGACTATTAAGTGTTACGAAGTAAAATATTGTGTATAAACGGTGGGTTATACAGTAGGGCAGCATGCAAATTTATTTTAAAAAAAAACCTGTCCAAGTGTTGTGGGTGTGTTTTGCAAAACATGAACCTTAAGTAAACATTGAAGAAAGTGTGTGAGAACAAACTGCAGCAGTCGATACTGCCATTTCAAATAGTTTCCTTTCAATTGTACAAGCCTACTTGCACAGTGATCAATCTAAGTAAATAATTAAAATACCACTCCTCCGCAGATCTAATTATTTCCTTATCACTAACAGTCAGGTGACGCACTCTGAGAGGCATTGGGAGCCGATACGGAGGCCATTGATTTTATTCTTTGTGCGCTCCCTGACTATTAAAATCTACAAACCACTGACTTAAAAATTGCTTGAGAACAGAAACTATGACACCCGGTGTAAATTAAAAAAACATACAGAACTTGAACCTGGGTGGACTGAGACAACCTTCAAGGCTAGGTTTTTATCTTTACTGAAAAGTTATGGTTTCCTGAAGAGTCATTAAGTTTGTGAGTGGATGAGTCCATGTATGTTACAGAGAAAACACAGGAAGAGAGACAAACTGTTTACAGTAAAAGTACTGATAAGGCTGAATCACTCGCCAATCTAAATGTCCCCACAGCAGGAATCTCAGTCAATGTTTTTCACAACACAGTTATACGCCTTCATTTTTTGACTTGGTGAAAAGGAGCACATTTACTTTGGATTATAGCTTGACTGATAGAGGATTTTTGAGGTTACTACCAATTTCAATATTTAGGAGTTTTAAAAATAAAAAACAAGTTACTTAACACAATGAAAAAAAGAATAAGAATTGTTTCGCAATATGTCAAAATCATTATGTGATGAATAAACTATTTTCATTAGTAATAAATGTATCAATTATTTTCCCAATTAACCATTTTGGTTTAGAAAATGAAATATACCCACCACACAACAACCACTTAAAGCCAATTTTGTTCAGAAGTTTGAAAGTTTTACTTCTTCAAATTACTTGTTTTATCTGGTCGAAAGCCCAAGAATTAACCATCACATACGACAAAGAAAAGCACCAAATGAGATTGCGGAACTAGGTCTGTGTTTAGTAAGTCAAGTTTTTTTCAAATCACAAGAAGTACAGACCTGCCGATGGCATTTGGTACATTTAAACCAGGGTTAGAAAAGCGTGAATTAACCCAAGGTAAATTCTTTAATTATCGTGACAATGATTTAAGTTTACATTGCGGAGCTGTGTGCATGCAGTTACCATGGGTGGGGCCGGAGCGACAGCTAGACTACTGCATTACGACCATCAAGCAGCTTTTCTTTCTCAGACAGGCAAATTACTCCAGTGATTGTATTTGGGTGGCGACCAGAGGGAGCCGATCTGAGTCTAATGAGTTTGGGCAGGCTGACCTTATCGTCAGCATAGCAGTCTGACGGCTCCATCTTTTCTATGACACTATTACTGCTGCCTGACTAACTGACTGACTGACAACAGGGAATTAGGTGTGGTAGCGCTGCACTCTTTGACTGACAAGAAACACATGGCATTGCTGAATGCTGGCTAACGTAGCCAGTGGCCTCTGAATCCGTTTACTTCTCATGATGTCACATGTGACAATATCTCAAGTTTTATTTCGTAAATGTATTTTTCCTGTCGTGAGAGCTTAGTCTCTTATGCCTCCACTTGAAGCAGTTAAGGGTAGAAAGGAGTGTAGGAGTGTGTGTAAGGGGGTGGGGTGGTACGTACCTTCCTCGTCGATCCACTTCATGGTGAAGAGTTGGTCGTTGTCCATGGAGCACATGTCCTTCACCTCCCCGTACAGACCCTCGTATGAGATGGACGGCTCAAAGTGAGTGATCATGATGTCCCTGCAGAAAAGACAAATAAGTAAAACATTTTATTTTACAATCCCGATTACTCTTAATGGATGCACCAATCCAACGCGTATTGAATCAGTACTAAGAATAAGATTATTATAAATAGAAAGTCACCAAGGGCAACAAAAATCAATACAATACATCTTCCACCTACTCAGAAAGCACACATGTATGGTATTGATGTTAATGCAAGGATTAGCATTTAAATTATTTGAAGTCTTTACTTTTAAAGAGGACGTATTCATTTGAGGGCGGTCTCAAAAACAAAAAAAAGGAAATAAAAATAGAGACACACATTTTTATGTGCATTAAATCTACAAAAATAGTATCCGTTTTCAAATTGTTTTATATGAAGTAGTCAAAATGACATATTACTAATGGCAATCAATAATAAAGATGGACTTCCCAAACATATTATTATACAAATTACTATGGCCAAATAGTGAAAATAGTCCACAGATCACAATCAACTAGACCCCAAAGTGACATCTTTAAATAAAAAACATAAGAGAATATTTAGTGTTTTTGTTAGATAACTCATTGATTAATCCATTGTTCCTTTTCTCTCGACATCTCTGATGCCCTCAGAGAAACACTCACTGGAGAACACCAGACTTTTGATGGAGAGAGAAAAAGAGGTGTGAGAGCGTCATTTTCCCCAAAACACTGCTGTGTGGGAGTCACAGTCTTGCAGTCTGTCACATTGTTATGTGTGCATTCATCTGTACAGCATGATTGTGGGTGTGTGAAAAAAAAGAGCAAAATCAGGAGTGAGAAAGAATGAAAACAAAAATGAAAAAAAGAGAGTGAGTGAGCCACACACTCGAGCAGAATTAATCACAGTCAATGGTGCTTGTAGTTGTATTGTGACCGCTTTGGTGAAGGCTCACTGTCCACCACTGCACTCCATCACTTCCTGGAAAGGAGTCAAAACACTTGGCGTAGTCAACAAGTACATCACTCTCCACTCACTCAGTTCACACATGCACTCGAACACTACGGTGAGACGTGGGGTAAGGAGAGCAGTGGTGGGTGACCGAGAGCATCTATACCCTGTAGGTGGGATCATCTGTCGGCCATCATTTCATGGGAGGCGTTAAAATGGATGTCACTTGCAGCCTCTGCAATGTTTACAGGCCAACGATGGGGGATGGAGACTGTACACGCATTCGCCTTTCCAGGCCTGCAGGCAACATGGTGTCTAGGAAATGGTGGTCAACACAAAGGGTTAAGTGCGGTTAAGAAGTGGAGCAACAAAGAGGAGGGTGTAAAAGCCGTCCCACTGGTCAGGGAGTGGATCAAGGACAAGAATCTCTCTTTACTGCCATCGTCAAAGATAGACCCAGTTTTTCATCAACTTGAGAGCTTTACAGCGGAATGATAAAATCACAGCATGTGGTGTGAACAGTGCACACTTATAGGGATGTACACTGTACAAGTCCAAGGTCAGCGAAGACAGTGTGTGTGTGTGTGTGTGTGTGTGTGTGTGTGTGTGTGTGTATATAAGGTGACTGTGGGGTCAGTCCCTGTACGTGAGCAAACACACACACACAAATAACACCAGATTGATGTTTCACATTAATGTTAAGCATTTAAAGAGAGCAGCTTCCGCATAGCATGTATTAAACAGTTTTAATTAAAAACCCCAGCTCAAGAATGAGTAAAGCATGGCATCTTTACTTCCTCCTAAAGCTTATAATGTCAGAAGATAGACAGTGTATGGACGCGCGCATGCACATGCACACACACACACACTTTCTCTCTCTGTAACGGTTCCCACGTGATGATCCAGGTGGCGTATTAATGCCAGCAGGTGACTTTTACTGTGCCACGTGTAGCTGGACCTGAGCTGTGGGTGTTCATTAAACACTGTATGTACACTGTAGTTAAACTTGTGAAAATGTCTCAGGAGCCTCAAACAACATCCTCTATGACACAGACACAAGCACAGCTAGCGGCTGAAGCCATTCCAGGAAAGTGGCAGAGACTGCAAAGTGATATAAATAAACAGGAACGCAAAATATCTTCACAGAGGTTTTCTTCCTATTGTAAAACTTTTATAGGTTTTTGCTGTATAGTAGAGCTGAAAGCCGCAATTATATAGACAATTAATTCTCAGATGGTCCTTTTAAAGCAAAATATGCCAAACATGCACTGGTTCCAGCTGATAAAATGAGGTTTTGATGTCGTTCTTTGTCGTATGACAGTTAACTGAATATCTTTAGGTTTCAATGAGTCACTCGGTTAACTACTTTATTTCAGGTTGCAGACAAAGCAACTCTGCTGTAAAGCACATTTTCTCTTTTGTGCATACAGGCTTGATGTGTCTTCACAAAACTAAATGATGACTAGAGCTAAAATAATCCGCCAATAAATCAAATAGATGATCTATAGAGAATTAGCAACCATTTCTGATCATCTATTAATGACTTTGTCAAGAATTATCTGGTTCTAGCTTTTCAAGTGCGACATTTTGCTGGTTTTCTTGGAGTGAAAAATTAAGCCATTTTAAAATGGCATCTTGGAATTTGTGATTGGCATTTCCATTTTTCACTCTCACTTACTTACCATTTTACAACCCATACTGATTAATCAAGGAAGTAATCTGCCAATAAATAACTAATGGCTGAATTGAAGGAAAAGGGACAATTTTCACAAAACGTTTGTTGACTATTGTTGCTTACTTCGAATTGGAAAATAAATTAGACAATATTGCATTCTTTAAACATTAAGATTTCAATAAATTAATTAGTAGTGAAAAGTAGTGACTAAGGCATAGAGGATTTTGTAGAGTGAGACTGGGAGCTCATCACTGGTGAGTAACTGGGAGGAAGCAGCATTCCACACAGACTTGGCATTCCTCTGCTGTGTGACGTCCCACAGTACAGCTAAATTAAAATGAGGAGGAGTAGGAGGAGGAGGAGGAGAGTGCTGGCTTGCGCTCCTGGCGTCTGAACTGCCATGAGTAAAACTCTGCGGCCCCATCTGCCCAGCATGAAGCCATTCGTCATTTGTGACTGCTCAGGCGGTAAGAAGGGTCTTGGTGCGGCTCTGGGCTTCCACGAACACCTAGGACCATCCATCTACCTGTCACTGCTGCCACGCATGGGCATGCCCCTCTGCAACACCTTCACGCAACCCACACGCATGCACTCCGCATGAAATCCGATATCACACGCCGGGACTTACACGCACTGATGTTTGAGGCAACACAAACAAACACGCCGAAGCAAATATGGAAATGCACGTGCTGAAGTTTAGTTTACCAAAACAACAACAACAGGTCAGGGTGAATGATACATAAACTGCGAGATTCTGTGGTCTCCAGGCCCCTCAGCTCTCCTGCTGTGGAAAGCATGAGGGAGCCTTGTTCGTCGCACCACAATGGCACCAACCAAACGCACTCCCACTGAGCCTGAGACAAGGTCACTCGAAGTGAGAGACACGCATATGCAACCACTGGAGTTATGTTATGCACAATATACAGGACATGTAGACGCAATAACAGACAATACAACACATATATGTACCCGCTGAAACTGTGCGATACTCAGACTCGTTAGTGAATGTGCGTGTCAGTGGATGAGTGGGTGAGGGGTGTACGACTTTGTGGTTTTAGCGCACAAGGGGCTTTCAAAGCAAAAGTAAATGGCAACACAAGGAAGGCTTGCTGTATTTTAAACAAAGCAGAGGCTTGGAGCACTGATGCAGATGGCAGCCTCTTTGAAAGAGACGAGCAACTCCTTTCAAAAGAGGAAAATATCTGAACTGCTCCGTCGAGCCGATGTAATCCCAGCTTCCTGCCAAACAACATGCCTGACGAAGGAATCCTGAAGTTGATCTGGCACATAAAAAGCCTTGTGTTAGTCGGTGCTGGCAACTCTGCGAAATAATGCTTCTGGCCCGACATGGTTACACACTGGCAGAGATTTACAGAAACATTTTATGGATTTAAGAAGACTACACAGTATAAGCATTTTTGTAAACCCCTTTTCCATACACAGATGCTGGACATGTCAGCCCAGTATGGCAGTGATTTTCACCTCAATTACAACATGGCTACTTGGCTGGAGGTGCGTGTAACCATGGCTGTGTCTAGTGGTCAAAACAGGGGCTTTAAACAGGCGACGACACACAATTCATTTCCTATACTCTTCACAGTCAGAGTCCTGTGTTTTTATTTTGCTGCTGGAAAACCTCCCCCCCCAGCATTAGTAGACTTGTTTTATTGAAGAATAGCTGCTAACAAAGCTCCGCTAATCCTGTGATTAACACATTTTATTTCCTCTATATTCCTCACACAAAAGTCCCGTTATTTGGTTTTTTAAAAGCTTTCATAATGAAGGACCAAATCAGGAAATGTTGGGTTTTCATCAGCAGCAATAACCTTATAGCTGGTATGCAAAATAATAAAATAAAGCAGATACAAGAGTACCAAGAGGGAGATGGGAGAAAAACTTATTGTTCAACCATAGAGATTCAGTTGGAAGCTACAAAAGGACTGACAGCTGAACACAGAGACAACGTCTTTCTCTCTGATCTGTCAACACGTGCATGTTTGAAGGAGGGTTGTGAGATGGAGAAGGTCCATTTTGGACGCGACTCAGCACAACTCGTAAGTATGCGGACGTCTGCACAGATCCTATCCTGTGTTAAATGTACGTCACGCGGATGCTCACATACTCGCCAAATAGAAATGCAAATCATGGCTATTTTGATAAAACAGGACTACAGTAAACTGACTGGTAAACACAGAAAGAGGCAAGTGTCAGAAGATTGTAGGCCAGAGCAAATACGAACAGATTCTTCCAACTAGAACAAATATTTGGCTAAAAACCAGATCAAAAAACACAGACAGTGCACTGTTTGTGAAATTCCTGCTGGTCAATTCTGGCAAAATAAAATCCTTCATACAACATATAATAATTAAAACAAATACACACAAGTATTACTTGAATTAATTACTTACTCACAATACAATTATAAAATCCGGACATTATGTAATCCAGAGCCAACCACCAGGTTCAGAATATAGGTTCAGAATAAATAAATACTTATAGCCTTAACCACTTCTCGCTCCTATGTTTGTCAGCTGTTACAAACACTCACTTATGCACTATAAAACACACCTAACATACTGAACTAAAGGGAGCAATACAAGGCATAAAGGGAAAGCTTCTTATACATTTTTTCTAAAAGAGAGCTCTTAAACTGGAGTGGACATTAAGTTGAAAATCAACATTTTTAGATACAAGACAGAACTTAATTGTATTAAAATAGTTGTTTGTTAGTTATTCAGTTTTGGTATTTGGATATTTCTTTTTTTATAACCTGCCTGCATTACTACGCTCTGGCTTGCACTTGCAGTGCAGAAGAGTGCCCTGAGACTGCAGCCTTAAAACGCAGCCGTTTAAAAAAGATAGAGGCCAGCAACGGTGACTTTGACTTGCGGACTGCACACGCAGAGGGACGAGGAAAGAAGACATCCACACGACACGTAAAAGCTGCACTCTTGGACTCACGTGAACAATTTAGTTTGAGATAACGTGTGTGTGAGGGAAGCCTGTGAGGGGAGGGAGCTACAGGAAATGTGAGGTGTTAACGACATGAGTCTGTACTGCATGACGTCACTTGGGCCTGTGGGAAAGGACGGACTATTTCCACTGATTTCTGACATTTTAGAAACAAAACCATTGACAAAACCATTGATTGACAACATTTTCAATAGATTTGTTGACAATACAAATTAACTTGACTGTTTGATTCCCTTCCACACTTTGAATTGCTGTCCATCTACTCCCATTGTACAGTATTTGCATCACTGTCAGTTTCTGGCCATGTGGTCAATGCATTTGAAGCCTTCTCCATTGACCACCAGTCTTAAAGAGAGCCAAATGAAGACGGGCCAGTGACAGGCTGAGACTGCTACCGGCTGACACCAGCTGGCCCTGACAGACAACAGACATGCAAATAGGCATAAATGGACTCAAAAACTAGACTGAAACTAAATGAGCTGAGATAATAACACAGCAAGAGGCCATGGGGGGATTTCTTACAGATTTAAAAAAGGAGGAACAAGCTGATTTGAGCGATTACGACTTTCAAGCACAGAAACATAACTAATCAGTGAAGTGAGCTGTCACGTTTGGGACACCTGCATTCACTTCGACCCATATATTCCCAAGGGCTAAAACTAACAACTATTTTCATGACCAATTGATCTGCAAGGTGTTTTTTCAATTCATTAAATCAAATATTAATCGTGCCAAAATATTGGGAGAAAATGCGAGTTAGAGCTTCACAGAGCCAAAGCTGACATCTTTAACGGTCTTGTTTTGACTAAACCAAAAGCTCAACACCCAACAGTATGAAAAGAAACAACAAATCATGCCATTTGAGAAGCTGGGACCTGGGAATGTTTAGCACTCATTTAAATATTTTGGCATGAAAAATTACTTAAACAATGTACTGATTATCCAAATAGTTGCTGATTGTTTTTCTGACAATCAAGCAATTGACTAATTGTTTCCAGCTTAAATGTTAACTTAGTCACGATAAGTGTCAATGTACAAAGACATTTACATGATATTGTTTTAGAAGGTTTATAGAAGTTGTGCTGTTACAATCTTATAAAAACAGTAAAGAAACAATACCAACATATGGTTGTGACCTAATCTCGTAGTACTAATCTAATATATTGATTCTGTGCAACTATTTTTTCCCACTCCGAACTTCTGCAGAACCACGAGAACAACACTGATGAGCTCCCGGCTTAACGTGTTCCGATGAGAAAAACAACGAGACGATCTTACTGCGTTCCGTCTTTGGCAGCATTGCTGAGATTCCTCAGCAGCAACCTCATGAATACTTCAGATGCTTTGTTCTGCACGATGACACCTAATGACCAGCACTTATTACAGTGTTCCTGAGGTGTGTCCCAGAGTAAGTGAGAAATACAACAGGTCTGGCTGAGGGAACTTGCACTTCACGTTTTTCAAGTCTTGACTTGGCTCCAATCGCTGGCTCTATCAAACAGAGAGGCTTGGAGTGTCATTTAAACAACAGTGTGACCAATGATTTTCCCTCATCGCATCCACATGTGAAACTAAAAACAGCTGAACTGCCTCTGCAAGGCTTGGTATGATATATTCAAAACACTGACATCGCTCGTATGTGACTTCATCAGGGATGAATCGCACAAAGATATTTATGTGTTTACAATTAATGACTCTTTAGGGCTAGAGCTGAAACAATTAATCGCTTAATCAATCAACAGGAAATTAACCAACCGCTCCTGTGATGATGAATGAATCAGAGAAACCTATGTTTTTTAAGGTGAAGCCAAACACTCATATATTTTTTAGAGAGTTAACCATGTATTTATTCAATCAAAAATAATAATCGATAGATAATTTAAAAAAAAGTGTCATTAGTTGCTGCCCTAGTTAGGGTAGAGTTAAGTTCAGGGAAAACCCAAATAGATGAGAAACTGGTTTGATGGTAAAAGATATGTAGTCTGATGAATACAATATCAGTACTTCTGAAATTCTCGAGAATACCATCCGAACAGTTTGACATCACATTGTCAGTCATTACATAATGAACGACAACTTCATTCTAAAACAGTTATCGTGACGACATCAACATCAATTAAAACTGTCATAATTTCCAGTTTTCATAACGGCAATCCTTGAATGGCATTACATTAATCTCGTTAACTTGCCAAAACAGAATATACTGTACGATATGAATGTTATCCGGTGTATAACAGCATAGTGGGCTTGTTATGAACCGTATTAAACAGGGTTAATCTACCGGTGACAGAGAGTAGAACTAGAGAGACTGACAAGAGACAGAATGACTGAGAAGATAACAGACTAACAAAATAGAAGACAGACTAGATGACAGACTAACAGTCAGACTGCGAGTAGAAAAGGGAGAATGTCAGCTGACTAACAGACAGACTGACTAGATGACAGATTCGCTCCAAAGCTTACAAACTGTGTCAGGTGTCAGATAAATATCACAATCGATCCACAACAAATGTTGGACTGATTTTAAACAACTTCACAGCTTCTCAGTCCAGCTGTCCTATGTATTGAACCGCACAGAGTCTGTCTTCCTCCGGACAACATGTCTGGACAGCCTCACCTGTCTGGTGAAGTTTACCTTCAACTGGGACCCGACGTTAGCAGTTAGCAAGGTTAGCTCACGTTAGCCGACCAGTTAGCCACCTTCCGAGTCTAAACCTGGTTCTAGAGTGCCGACTAGCAAGATCCGAGACATACTGGCGGGAACGGGGATTTCTTACCCTTTATAATACGCTTTCACCCGGACTTGGTGGGAATTCTCGCCGGGGTGGGACATGGTGCTGTCCCGCAACGTCGGCATCATAAGCTCCGCCGTGGTCAGTCCGAGTCACCGATGCCTCCCTTCCTTCCTTCCTTCTTCGGCCCTCTAGTTGAGTACCGCGCCCCGAAACACTTTGTTTTTAAAGTCCGTTGAGACGCCAAGTGAACGAGGGGGCAAGTGTGGGTCAAAATTAAGAGTTTGGCCTTCTTTAGAGAAACAACAGTAACATGTAAAGTAAAGAAAAACTTGCGGGATCCGCCAAACAACTCCCTACTGCAAAGGCCTAACGACGGACGAGTCCATTGTCGGAATGCTTGGGGTGACGCATACAAACACACACACATGTATAATGGCGTTTAACAAATATTGTACTTTTAAATCCACTGTTATGTACAGCTTGTAAGTTTACAACATACAATACGTATGTATTGTATGTTTAGTACCACCTTAAATCTCAATATATGCTTTGCCTGCATTTAGACTGTACCAACTGAAGCACTTTATATGGGTGAGTGATGCCTTCAAGTTTAAACATCTGTGCTCGGACATCGTTGATGCCTTCAAGACATGTCGCGCATTCAAGTGCTTTGGTTTGGAACTAACAACAAAACTAGCCAGGAACAAAAGGAAAAAGGAAAAAATATTTTTGTTGAAATGAGTGAACTACTTTGTGCTGCTGTGCAATTATGGAATAAATAATGAAACAACATACACCTTCACTCCACAGTGACTTACTTCGACTACAAAAATAACATTAAATAATAACCCAAAATAGCAATGTATTTATTTGTTATATTTATTTATGTCAAGCTGCAACCTTGCTGCAAATGCAGTAGAATTATATTTGCTCTCTCTCTCTCTCTCTCTCTCTCTCTCTCTCTCTCTCTCTCTCTCTCTCTCTCTCTCTCTCTCTCTCTCTCTCTCTCTCTCTCTCTCTCTCTCAGACTTGAATGTGAAGTATGACAAACTTTTTTTCTCTCTCCACCCAATTAGCCAGTTTCATTTAGCATATATGGATAATGAGCTTGCATTAATATTGAATCCGAACATATTCGGAAAAATCCATCCGGACTAATTAATTTGACATTGATGCTTTTATTTCCCAATTACAGTGCAGCCTCATTTTTTTTTTTTTTTTTACATTTGTTTCACAGTGATGATGTTCCATCATATTTCATCATACCATTTACAAACTCATTACCATATTCCCCCAATTATTCCCTTGTTTCCTAAGTCACCTTATTAGAGATGTCTAGATACGCAGATGCTTTAACTTCATTTTGTATTGGATACTGATTTTGCCCTATGTATTTTTCATTCATGAAACATAAAAGAATTTATGTCTGCAGAGCTAAATCTATATATATATATATATATATATATATATATATATATATATATATATATATATATATATATATATATATATATATATATATATATATATATATATATATATATACAGTATCCCAATCTTACATTTTTTTTTATTTTGAGCTAATATCTTAAGCTTTTCATCAAGCATCGTAATGACAAAAGTTGACTTAATAAAAGCTATTTGTATAAAAGACAGTTTAACCCGTTAAATACCTCCGCGACTTTCCACGCTGTGCACGCAGCGGGCTGTGACTCGGCTGTGGAAGGTCCTCCCGCACTGCGAGCGGTGCTGTATCAAGCCGCCTTTTATTGCCTGCTGTGTGCCGTCAGATTTTTTTTTTAATCTCCATTTTAGACAGTACTGGTGCATCAGTAGGCTTCATGACTGGGACAATGTGCCGGGGTCTGGTCAGTTCCTGATGGCCTGATGGTCTATCAATACCAGGCAGGTAACGCCGACAAGAGGAGATGAATGATTGTGCATGCATAAAGCGCCGTCTGAGCGAAGAGAGGCAGACCGGCAGGAAGGCAGACCGGCAGACAGACAGGGAATGACATCCTGATTTTTGCAATGTATTATGCTTATAGGTTTCTGAATTATCTTCAATGTGCATTTAAGATCATATGTGGTAGTGTAAAATCATCCCGGGCGTTTAATTGGACAGAACCGCCTCTGCAGCAAAAAGCAATCAATATGCAAGCTGCTACATAGACCAATTAGCTTTGTGAAATGTAGAAAACTATATTATTTTAAAGCTAGCTCAGTCAGCTTCTTCTTATTATTATTATTATTATTATTTATCATTTTAATTATTATTATCATTATTTTCTATTCATTATCTTACTCACATTCAGCTGCTGCTTTAAAACCCATTGTATCACCTTTGTCTGATGTTTTTTTTTTTTTTTTACAGAAATGGTCAGATAACCTTAACACTTATATATATATATATATATAAAAAAAAACCTCAATAATAATGTGAATGATTTACATATTTCATATGTATATTCATCATAACAATGTTTTCACTGGTTACGTGCAATGTGTTTCCTCATTATGATAGTGTTGGTTATAATGTGTGTATTGGGCTTCAGTTTAAGGATTTAGTTGTACTTTCTATGAAAAGACCAAAAGTAAATCAAATATTTAAGATGCTTTAAAAAACACACAAGGTTTGTTTTACCAGTTTTGTTTATATAACATGCACTTCTCCAAGATTATAGACTAGTTCACGTATATAATATTAGATACTTGTACATAATTAGCAAGATGAATGTCTTTTTAAATGAGCCAGAATAAATGCTATACTTGATGGATTAGTTTAATAAGGAACTTTTTGTTTATTTGATTTGCTTTATGAATTTCTAAATAGGCCTATAGCAAGTTAAAACCTAAACACTGAAACACCTAAAGTATATTTTCCTCCACGTATGATGAATGTAGGATTAATTTGTAATATATAGCCGATAGATAATCTCAAAATAAAAAAGTACTTGCTCAAGTCTGTAATAAATTAAAATTATATATTTTGCAGCACTGCTTGTTTTGTTATGTATTACACAAATATCAGTTTCTTTAGCTTTTTTATAAACTTTTGCAGCAGAGTGTCGGTTGAAAAAAGTGCTTAACAAAAAAGAAGTTTGCCAGCTCCATCACTGATTCAACTGAAGAGCCTGTTTTATTTAACTTCCTGCGGTTAATTAATGTCTATTTTACCTCCACAGTCTTCCCATTACTGAGTCTGTGTGTGACCTGGGAGATGGATAGACAGGGCCCGGGAGAGAAGCAGGCAAACGCTAATAGGACCGTAGCCACCTCCCCCATCACATCAGCTGCCGTCACCATGGCAACTGTCTGCTCCGGCAGCACCACGTGCACCCAGGCACCCTCTTCCCTGAGCATCATCTCACCCGAGAGACAAGCAGTCCAGGTACTAGACAGTAGCCGGGACCTCTGCATGCATTGTTTCATTTAAGAGGTGTCCTGGTAGTAGACAGTACCCAAGACCTCTGCATGCATTATTCATTTAAAAGAGGTATCCAAATGATAGAAGGTATCCGGGGCCGCTGCATGCCTTGTTTCATTTGATGAGTCCAGGTAGTATACAACAGTACCCTGGACCTCTACATACAATTGTTTAATTTAAGTTGAGTCCAGGTAATAGACAGTACCAGGGACCTTTAGATACAATTGTTAACGAGGTGTCCAGGCAATAGACAGTCTCTGAGACCCCTGCATGATTTGTTTTGACTTGACAGGCCGGTAAGATGACTAGGTCAAACTCTTACCTTTAGAGCCAGTACAGAATAATAAAAAAGAAAAAATAGGTAGTTCAGAAAATAGTCAGAAGCAGGAATTATATGTTGTATTAAAAAAGTGACTTATATATAAAGAATTAAAATATCGCAAGCTTTTGGCCATGAAAACAAAAAGAACCCTCTACAAAGCAACTCTCTATCATGATAGACATATTGCAATGCTAACATCAAATAATGTTTATTTTCGAAATGTCTCAAAGTTCACAGTGCAATACAAACAAATCAAATACATTTTAATAGACTAACAGACTAATGTAATGTATCCATCGTGTGATCCAACAGGTGATCCAACACGCCATCCACAGACCTCAGAGCATGGCGGCCCAGTATCTACACCAGATGTACGCCGCCCAGCAGCAGCACCTCATGCTGCAGACTGCCGCCCTGCAGCAGCACCAGCACAGCCCTCACCTGCAGAGTCTGGCCACCATACAGCAGGTCAGACGGTGTCTGTTGTGTGTTCGTGCGAGCAGGAAGAGTCATTGAAACAAACTGTAGGATTTGTGGTACCCTTGCAATGTCTTCCAGGCTTCGGTCTGTCAGCGGCATTCGCCTTCTTCATCCAGTGGCAGTTTGGTTCACCAGCCTGCTGCTGTTTCCCAAAACTCAGTTAGTATCTATGTTTCAACTCTCATCAGTCGGAGCTGTCCTGAGTATAGATATTAACCTCAGCGTCTTTCTTTTATCTAGATTACTTTACCAGCATCTCCAGTGACAGCCCAGCTTATTGGCCGAACCCAGACATCCACTGGTTCTGCGACCACCATGTCCCAACAGGCCATGCTCATGGGAAACCGACCGGCCAACTGTAACCAGGCTCAGATGTACCTCCGCACTCAGATGGTACAAATGTTTTCAAGAATGTCACAGTGTCTTGTGTTTTCTCACAATATGAAGTTTGTTTATTTCTAGCCCCATATCTCTCCTGCTCTTTGCTTTTCTTCTGTTAGCTTATTCTAACCCCTGCAGCCACGGTGGCTGCAGTTCCATCAGACCTCCCTGCTGTCACCTCCTGCTCCTCTTTACCTACCTCCTCTCAGGTACAAACTTTCCCAGGCACAACATTTGAACAATGCATGCACACCACAAGCCTGCAATATTACAGACTTTAGGTAGAGCTCGAGCCACATTGCAAAATCAAATGTTATGTGGCACGTCAGCGCGATTTGGGGATTTTGATGGATGCTGGAGGAACCATTGCTAAAGTTGGGCTGTCGACCTCGCCCACTATTGCTTTTATAAACAGGATAAAAGTGACTTTCTGTCTGTGCACATTCAGGTGCAGAATCTCGCTCTGCGTGCCCACTTGCCTGGAGCTCTGGCCACAGCCCACAGTGTGATCCTAAAGCCATCCGCCCACTCACACGCCCTGACTCCAACCACCTCTTTATCCAAGACGTCAATCTGCGGGCTGAAAACCAACCAGCTGACTGACAGCACAACAGAAACAGGACCGGCCGATGTCCCCCGGCTGGCTTCAGGACCCCAGATTATAACGCCATGTGAGATAACGTGTTAAAATACTGAGGTCTAAAGGAAAGACTACTAGAACGTGTGTGTCAAGTTTAAGCGAGGCACCGGAACAAACATGAACTCTCACGGCGTGACATTTGCCATAACTTTCAAGTCCACCCTTGAGAAAGAGAAACTTGTTTTGTGTATTTGCTAGATTCTGTTCTTCACGTCTGTCTATGCACCGCTCTCCTTGCAGCCTACTCTCCGGTGCAGCAGAGCAACGCTCTGGTCAAGCAGCAGCTGTCCTGTGCGTCGGGCCAGCGGGTGGCGCACCACCAGCTCATCCTCCAGCAGGCGACAGGAGGAGCTCCAAACCACAGGCAGCTCCAGCCCATCGCTCTCAGAGTGGCACCTCAAGAAACCAACTCCAACCCTCTTCCTCTTTCCGTGAAAAGACTGACCACTCCCAGCACCCAATCCAAAACCAACAACCCCCAAGCCCCTTCATCTTCGTCCTTTACCAGCGTGTTTGCATCCTTAGCTCACGCCTCGATCCCGGCTGCCACCGTTCAGCCTCAGCCTCCTCCTCTGGTGGCGGCTCCGCAGCGGCGGACGTCATTCCCACAAGTTCAGAACCAACCTCCACCTCCTCCCCCGCCTCTGGTTCTCCCCAGGTTGTCCAGGCTGCCCCGAAACCCCCCGGCCTCCCTCCAGAGGCTGTCCCTGCACTCGGTCCAGGCTCTGGCCGTCCAGTCGGGTCGGATGCTGCTGACAGAGCAGGAGCTACCTGTAGCAGAGGCTCTGGTCCAGATGCCCTACCAGAACCTCCCACCTCCTCAGACGGTGGCAGTCAATTTGAAAGTGCATCGAGTCAGACACAATGAAACGGTGAGCCGCCGCGTGCAGGGGTTGAGTTCTGTAAGCTTTGTCTGTTCACAGAATCTGTTATGTTGATGAAGGGTTTGTTGTGGTTTGATATTTCAGTCGGGGCAAACGTGCAAAGTGAATGGCCTGAGCTCAGAGGAGAGGAAGGATGCATGTTCTTCCAGTCCACAGCGAGACAGGACCCTGACACCTCTCACTGGGCCTCCTAAGCAGAATGGTGCAGGTGAAGTATGAAGACAATTAAAATGTTAAAAAGAATAGAATAAAACTATTTACAACCCTAGAAACTCTCCTCTCTAGCCAGTGGGGTGCTGGCGCAGAAAAGCAAAGCTTATTGTTAAAGCTGTGACTAAACAATGAACATCTGAACCCAGATCTGTTTCACAAAGCTGGTTTGAAAATACAATCAGTGCTCTTCTAGATATAGAAGATGCAGCATACAAAAGAGTACTTTAGACGTATTAAAGGTTCCTTGTTTTGTCCAAGAGACGTAACAACCTCCACATGGTTAAAAAACAGTTTCTCTTTTCTTCTATGCCTTCCAGCAGTCCCGGGTTCGTCTTCTATCATCTCCAGTCGCTCAGTGAGTAGGGCGCCTGTGGTGGAAGAACCCTCCCAGCTCACCAGCAGCAGCAGCAATCCCGCTCCTCCATCTCCTCCTCCACCTCCTCCCGTCCCGCAGGCAGCAGTGAGAGGCCCCAGCCAGCCGCCTTCCTTCTTAGCCAGTGTCCCAGGCAGCCCGGACCGGATACTGACAACTCAAGTCCTTACACACCTCATAGAGGGCTTCGTCATCCGAGAGGGCCTGGAGCCATTCCCGGTAAGACCACTGGTGGCGCCGCATCACAAGCGAATGTCTGTCAGGGGCCGATGTTTTACCTGTTGGGAAACGGGCCCTTGAAACTGACAACGTGTTTCACTGTTAGATGGTATACATGTCGTATTATCCATGGGTAACTTTCAAATATTTTGCGTGCAAGTATAATTGAGAATGGAGAATAAAAGATTTCCAGCTCAGCTAACGTGCTTAATTCTGGTGTCAGAATACTAACCTATGGGATTGTTAGTATACTCACATTAACTAGGAGAACTGTACAGATGTGGCTCAAATATTGTACCATTACAAACCAATTTTTAAGCTTGTAATGTAATGTTAAAACTTAACAGGTTACACAAAGGAACAATTATAGGGCTGAAATAGAATAATTAAAAATATTATTAAGTATTTAGACTCAAGTTTAAAAGTCAAAAAAAAAAACTGGGCCAGGATTTATCAACCGAAATGTAAAAGGAAAACGTGTGTGATCCTAGGGGGTCCGGTGAGTCCTAATTTGAGTCACATATGGAGGTGTAAAAATACACTCATCTGTTTCTACTCGGAACTTGCGTCTTTCCACATCAGTATGAGAGATTTCACTCTTTCTAAATGCACGTCTAAATGCAGGTGGTCTCCTCGCTGCTCGCAGACCAGCAGGCTTCACTTCCTGAATCCCAGGAGATACAAACCAACGGGGACGCAGCAGCGGAGGACAGTCCGCTGGACGCTGACCAGTCGGATTCCACAGACTCAGAGATGGAAGACGATGGCCCTGCCGCAGATGGTGAGGTGATGTGTGAGTGTGTGTGTAAGGTATGTGTTTGGGTGTGTATGTGTGTGACTAACGGCCGGCCCTGTGAAGTTGCAGAGCTGGGCGAGAGCGTGGCAGGTGTGCTGCAGTGTGAGTTCTGTGGGAGTCGAGGTTACGCTCACACGTTCCTGCGCTCCAAGCGCTTCTGCTCCATGACGTGTGTCAGAAGGTAAAGAAGTCACCCCCACATGGAGGCGCACCAACAACACTTCAATTCAAAAGCATGAGTCAGTGTTGTAGCACAGAAGGCCGTTCTCGGTCTCAAGACCA